>NC_042518.1:14840818-15151373 GCF_900963305.1 Echeneis naucrates
TCCTTTATTCTGACCATATTAAACATTTATGGATTGCTATTATACTTTGAGCTAACCCTAACCTTTCATCTGAACTTGTCTGTCAATTATTATAAGAATATATGCACCATTTATTCACCATTTACTTTAAGCTAACTACAATGATTCAAGCTAACCATTTCAGCAATTTATCCATTCAACAATAGCAGCCAGTTGCCTATTAGTGCAAGCTAACTACTTTCTCTATCACTAACTGTTTCTTCTATGCATGCTGCTTCTTTTGCTTTCAAAGCACGGTGTTCAAGTGTTAGCTGACTCAATATGTGGACATATCTTTTTAAATCAAAATATTACTTGTGTTTTTTAGTTGGTTAAAATCTAAGCTATAAACGACCCAGGACTGGAATCACTAATGGGGTGATTGGGCTCTAGCCAATGAACTGAGGAACGTTTTGGTGCCAAAAACTGATACTGATATATTGAACGTGACATTGATCCTGTATGGTAAACACACACACACACACACACACACACACACACACACACACACACACACTCAGTATATTCTTAGATGACTCGGTGTGTACTGGCACTTGAGTTTGCTCTGAGATTGTGAAACAGCAGCTCTCTGTGTAAGCCATCTTTGGTTTACTGGGATAATCATGGCTCTTATCATAAGGATTTCCCTATGTGGCTGCCAGGATTGTGTAGTTTGAATCTATGCCCAAAGACAAAATCTTTCAGTCCATCAGGCAGAGGAAAAAAAATTTTAGCATGTATCAAAAACTTGGCCTTGGAGTAATCAAATTAACTTGTGTGTTTAGGTCCTGGTGGAGGAAAATGGTCCTGGATTGAGGCAGTGAGGATAATGGGACCATTTCTGTTGCCTTTTGGTGTGAATTGTATCTTTTAGGGTAAGTTTTATAGCCAGGCCAGAAAGGAAAGTAAACTCAGATGAATAAAACAGAAAGAACAGTAAAAGAGAAGGCGGCAAAAAAAGAAAGCAGGGATCTGAGATGCTCTCCGGGCCAAAACCACAGATAAAAATCTAACCGCAGAATGAAGGCCAGATTGCTCTAATTCACTGTCATCTCGAGTGTTTTTTTTTTTTCTGCATGGAGAAAGAGTGGGACAGAGCGAACCCCTATCCTCCCTCCTCCTCATCCTGTCCTCCCACACCCACTCCTCTCCTCCATTCAGATTTACTGCTCTTAAATTGTTTGCCCTCTGCTTTTAATGGCCATCTCTAGATCATCAGCTCTTAAAATAAACACTGAGGCTTGAATTACCTTCTCTATCGCCATTCCACTGAAGCAGAACACACTTGCAGGCACTGTGCCTCGCTCTGCTCCTCTCTTACTGTCTTTAGGTTAATTCTCTATGTGTGCTCCCCTGTATATTTGGGTTGCTGGAGGAGAGCCTCACATTGAAGCTGAGCAGCAGAAGAATGGAAACTTAAGAAGGGCTCAGCAACAGGGTGGTCCGCGCCTAATAATACACCAATCAAATGTTACCGCACAGAGGGCAAATTATTTAGTAGCTCAGCTCTCATTGCTGCTGCGGCTAGTGGGATGCTGGAGACAGTGAAAACACCTACTAATTTTTGTTTAATTGTAATATTCATCATCCCCAACCACCCAATTTGCAGATAATTTCTGAGCGGAACAGAGTTTTGATGAAATTTAAAGAGTTACTGAAAGATTGTTTCATACCTTTTGCAGTAACAGATTGCACCCTGTCGAGCCCCAGTGAAGGGTGGGGAGGGGGTGGGGGGGTAGTTGGGGTCCTGGTTTAGCTCCTCTCTGATTCTCATGCACCCAGCAGTCTAATCCTATTGCCCAGCTCTGCCACAGGACAGCTGTATTAGCATGGTTGCGCATGTTTGCATCCATGTTTCTCTTCATGTGTACATACAAGGCCCAGAGGCATCAGGTGTGAAGGGCAGAGGGGTTCAGGTGTCGGCTTAGCTCAGAGGACACTCATATGCTCCGCTGTAAACGGCGTTTGTTGTCGCCCGGCCTGCGTTTATGGCACAAATGGGCATATGCAAAGGGGCAGGCGCACACACACACAGTCTCACATTTTAAAACATGCTTCACACACTTAACTCTTACATAGTTTAAAGACAGCCACTGGGGATGTGGGCTTAATCTTTTAAGAGGAAAAGCAGATTGCGTTTGAAGAATGAAAGGGAAGCCATGCAGGCTCATGTTTATGAACGATAACAATTCAGTGGACAGCTCACATGCAACATTTGCATTAATATATGAAAGCAGACACAAGGTATGCACACAGTAGTTAATGCTTGGGGTCTTAGCTATGGCCTTGTCACTTTCAACTGTCCTAAGACTGCAATGGGAAAATTGGTGAGTATCGACAAGAAATCCTCACCCTCCCTCACGGGAGGCAGGACGCAGGAGTTGGAGCAGCAAACTAATAATGAAATAGAACAAAGAAAGACAAGTGCGGCAGCTAAACAGACATCTGAACCTTTTCAACCCCAGATACGGTGTTCACTTTACTCTGATCGCTCTTTAGTTTGAGGTCCTTGAGATCCAAAGCACTCTCCAGCACTCTAGGTGAAGCTGCATTTTCCTACTGTTCTCACTTCGATCATGTGCTTCATTTGTCCCCTCTCCGTTTCTGTGTGTTTTGTCTGGCTGGGTGTGGCTTTTCGCTCCCTACAGTGGGATGTGATACAAACGCTGCGAGTTCCAAATCCCTTGTTTTTGCCAGTTTTTACCCTGTGTTTGCCTGAACCCTGTTAAACCTGTGCTTGCCTGCCCCTCAGCTTCGTCATTCCAGTCTGTTCCCTGCCATGCGCAGATCAGTCCTTGCCTGTGGTTCCAGCTTGGATCGCTGCTTTGACTACCACTGGCCTTCTCTACCATCAGCTCCCACTGCCCGCATTGCTCCACCATTCCAGCTTCATCAGCCCAAAATGCCAAACCCGCTTCAACCACCTGCCTCACTCCTCTGATCCAGCCTCCGCCAGTAAAACTATCACAAACTTGGCTCTAATGTTAGCAGCTCAAAAATATATGCATGTTTTATTTTCTAATAAGCTCATTTTAGATGCCTGAATATCATTTTGATCTGATGACATTTCAGATATTTTTCTCCATATTACCTGATTGAGAATGGATTTCACTACAATTTGCACAAGCAGGAACATTAGCCTCTGTGTAGGATATGTCAGAGATTTCCCTGAAAAGTAAAGAATGATACAATCGTTCTCGTATGGTTCACATAACATGTTGGACATAAAATATGTATTTGTTGCGATAGCAGTGCCTCAATGATCTAACCTTCATCCATTCAGACAAGGAAATGATGGGGGGGGGGGGGGAAAGAAAACACACAAGAAACAGATCAGTGTGGTCATTGATATCCCAGCTAATGAGACAGGAAAACCAGCATTCGACTTTGTTCACATCTCAGCCCCCCCTGTGCTTTGAATTCTAAATGAAATCTAAGCTGCCATCTCGAAGGGCACTTCTTAGAGGATAACACTCACGTGTAACCCCCACCCCCCCAGTCAGAACTAAGCTGAACAAAATTCTAAAACTGTGAATTATATTTAGAGGGAAATCTGCTCTAAAATTACAATTTGACCTTTTCATATGTCTCATTTGGTCCACGTCCAGCGATAAGTGGTTTATATATATCTAGAAACAGAATATCCTAACTCCAAGAAAAGCTAATCCCCCCCCCCGTCTATTTTTAAAACACAAATATGTGGCAGCTACCTGGATACCATGTTACTACTATTTATGCAGAGCCTCACTACAGTCTACTGTGGCGTATAGGTATGTGCTTATGCATGCATGAGTGCGGGGATGCCCTCTATAGAGTGAAAGTGATCTGAGTAGATTCCTCTGGCAGAGCCCTGCACTCTGGTTGCCCACACAGCGGGCCGTAGCGCCACAGAAACAGCCCAGCACTGCACGGCCACTCACCGTGCCAACCAGGCCAGTCGCTGACACTCCTTGGATATCACCCAGCAAAGGTACACTGAGAAAAACAAAGGAAAAAAGGGAGCCGCGTGGCCATGGCAACCTTAGTCATCAGGCTTTCTGGACAGTTAGCTGGAGCTGATAGTTGTTTTTTTGTTTTTTTGTTTTTCCGGGCCATTAACATATGAAATGTGGAAAACTAAAACGTAGTATTGGACATGTATTACTCTGATAAATAGATCCAGACAAACAATGTAATTTCATAAACTTCTCCTCACCTTAATCTCCCTCATATTTTCATTGCTCACCAGGGAAGGAGGGGAAAATCTCTGTTGTTTTCCTATCTTCTATGAAATTTATGCGCTGAAGCTGCCAATAAGAATTCAAATGAGTCTGAAATTATAGACGAGAGAGTTGAGCGCTGACAGTTGACGGGTATAATGAGAATGTTACGATCCAAAATTATGCCTGTGAAATGGAGCTGGCTGTCCGTATGAAAGGCAAACAGACGGAGAAAGTGAGTGAACGCGTCAGGTGATTTTTATTTTTTTATTTATTTATTTATATATATTTTTTTTGAGCAGGCGCCCAGTGCTGGACGCAGCCCTGCCCCGGAGAGTGTCTTCAGAGGAAGTATGAAATAGGGAGGGCCTGAATGAAGAGGGATGAAGTATGAAATCGAAATCTGAGATGTGAGATATGTGAAGGTATGTAGCTGAAAAATTAGCTGTGACAGAAGCTTTTATTTCATGAATATGGGACTCTGGACTCCCAGCGAAGACTGTTAAATAGCTACAGGATCTGAGAACAGAGCTGAAAACTTCGGTGCTTATGAGTGATGCAAAGACAAAAAAAGAAAGCATGTAGCACAGACAGTCCCCTATATTCTCCCTTACAGTCTACCTAAAGTGTAAATACCTCCCTTCGTGTCTTTGTCGCCGCGTTAAGAGCTACATTTACTGTTCAGCTGCTTGGAGACACAGCGAGTTTATTTATTTATCCACTCCCCCGTTAATTAGAACATTTGCACCGACAAACGCAGAAGTTAGCTCACATTAGCGCCTGGTTCACACCCGCCTTTCCCCTGACTTGTCGACTCTCGGGACACAGTCAGAGTCAGAGTAGAGAGAGAGGGGGAAGCGACAGAAACGAGATGCTGCGTTTACAAGTGACGATAAGAGAGAGGATCACCCAGGTGCACTTGGAGATGCAAGGAAACACTTGCCAGGATTTCTTGAACTCAGAGTCACCAGCTTATCTTCATACATCAGAATGACAAATTAATTTGGGCAAGTTTGTCTGATTGCAATATGCAAGAAGTACGGAAAGCCCGAGGAGCCAAGTCTGCCACTGAAACAAACAGAAACCAAAGCTAAATTAAATGTGGAGTGTACATTACAGTCAGTAGCTTTATTCCATACTGTGCTCGGCAGTGGGAACAGGACCCCCACCCCTGCAACCTCATATATTCACTCTGTTATTTCAGGGAACAAAAGCGGGGCTCTCGAGGCCATGGGTGGATCCGTGAAAGGAAGAAAGGAGTCCTGCTCCTGGTCCTGGCTGAATAGGGGCCTTTCACACTTAGAGAGGCCTGTTTACTCTCCCTCAATAATAGCTCTAATTTTCTGATCATTATTGAGTAATTCCATCCACCCCCACACCCAGCATTTAATGCTCTCTCCCATCACTCACAGCACCCCTCGATCCTGTCTCCAGCGGCCCCCAGGTCTCTGCCCCGTATGACATACAGGACGCGTTCTGTAAATTCCTCTAAACACAGCCTGCTGTGATCCCGATGAGAATTTCTTGGTCTGCCCCGCATGAAAACATCCCCGAAGAAAAAGTCACAAATATGTAAAGATTATATAATCATATTCAAATAAAAAGCAGAAATCATTCAGAGTTATTCATTTGCCATTTGTGCCTTTTTTCTCCACATGTGGAATCATTCTCCGCTCTGATTGGAGAGGAGCTGCGCATTATCCTCCATTTTGTTTTGGACCTGAATCCACAGCAGCACCATCACACCGAGTAACATTCGCTCTGCTGAAAGCTGGTGGAAAATATTTTGGAGGAAGGGAAAAAAAGAACACATCTGGTAACATGATAGCCATTTTATTCAATGATGGCAAAACGTTGGCGACAGAAATAAAACCTTAAGTTTATACGATGAGCAGCTCGATGTTCCTGGCAGCCCGCTGTGAGAGCGCATCCATAGGAGAGGTGTCAGGGGCGTGAGAGGGGAAGAAGTGTTAAGCGAAAACAGGGATATTGGGGGGAAAAATGTTAAAATGAGAGAGAAAGAAAGGGGATCAGAAGGAGAGAAGTTGGCAGGGACCGTGTGTCGGTTTGAAAAGCTGGCACCTTATAAACAGAGCTGCAGCTTTGGGTGCCAAATGCTGCCAACCAGCCCCACTAGCCTGAATATCTGCCCTCCCTCTCCCTTTGTTTTCAGCATGGCATTTTGCATCATCTTTATTCTACGCTTTTCTTTTTACTTTATATCAGGGCTCAATATCATCCGAACAGCAGTGACTGACATTTATTAGCATTAGACAGGAGAATAAATAAGACAGAGGGAAAATTAACAGGCGATATTTATTCATCTATTCATTATTAGTGTTCATTTCAAGGATTTCATTTGGGCTGTTTTATGTAAGAGGATTTTGCTTCTGCGTAATAGCTCTTTTTAGAGTTTGGTTTATAAAGCAGAGTGAGAGAGAGAGAGAGAGAGAAGGGGGATCTGTCCATGGTGGTGTCACAGCACTCCGTCACGTTTTTTCCATATGGAAAGAGCCGTCCCAATTACAGGGCGGTCTCCCCATGCTCTGCTCCACTGGACCGAGGGAACAAGGCTTGAGGCGGACTGATCAGAATCTGGGCTGCTGGGAACTTGGCCCACAAAAAAAAAAAAAAAAAAAAAAAAAAAAAAAAAATCAATCAATCAAAAAAACAAACAAACAAACAAAAAAAAAAAAAAAACAACACCCCCCCCCCACCACTACCACCACACACACACACACACAAAAAAGGTGACGCTCTCCCTTCCTCCTGCTCTTTGCCCCTCGGCTCGAGTGGCTGAAGAGCCGGGCCGCCTCTCCTGAGCGGGGACACGTATGTTTTTAGGAGGACAGACAGATTTCAGGCCTGGCGCTTGTACAGAGGAAAAGAGAAAGGATGGTCACGCAGATTCTCACACTGCAACATGACCAAAAATAATACACAAAGGAACCAAGAAAATGTGTGTTATTTTGTACTCCTGTTATTTTGGTCCTTTAAAAATAAATAAATAAATAAATAAATAAATAAATACACACACACACACACACACACACACACACACACATATATATATATATATATATATATATATTTTGAGTGACATAAATACAATAACATCCGATTTCATGCACAACATGCATATTTACAATATTCATTCATTTCCTTGTGCATATTCTTGATAAATAGATTTTTGTTGTAGTGGAGGAAAAAGCTGCAGCAAAATTAAAAATACTGAACAGAGTTTAGATGAATTGCTAGTAGACACACCATAACATTTATTTATTAACCTTAATTACACAAATAATTAAAAATCACTCTACAGTGAAATTAGGAAATAAAGCTAATTCATGTTGCCCACAATAGGCACTTTCTGGTACAAGGCATTTTTCTATTTGCAAAGCTAAGATCTGACCTTTGTTTTAAAATGAGCCTTAATTCAATCATAGACTCAGTCTTTTGTGTATCTTTTCCAGTTTTAGTCACTAAACTGGATAATTACAGTGAGTAAGAGGCGGGTTGGCCTGCAACCAAACCCAGAGCCGCACTCAGCGGGTCGGACCTATAGAGCAGTACAAAGTTGAGAGGGGTCGGCGGAAGGAGGTCAGACAATTGGGGGCCGAGTGTCAGTGGAACCGTTTTTGCGCCTTTTCACTCATTCGTTCGGACGCCCGATCATCTGTTTACCAGCAATTCCTTACACTCCGCACACACCACTCTGCTTTTTTCTCTCCCCTCCTTCTATGAAACACACACACACACACACACACAACGAGGGCAAAAAAGCAACTGGAAAAACTGGGGTGTCTGAAAATGGGCCAAGCTGGGGCTGTCGGAGGCCCTTATGCCTCAGTGCATACTAAAGCAGCACAGTGTCACTGACACTATCCCGTCATGAGGTGGGGGGCTGGGTGGCTGCTCAAACTTTATTGGGCACATTATTTCAAATGACAACAAAGCGTAAAGGAAGTTTCCGTCGAAAGTGTCGCACCAGCAGCGTTTTTCACACCAGATGAATGCGGCTCCCACGGCGCCGACACTCTCTGTCTCTGTGCTGGCCCGGATTACGGAGCGGTGCCAGAACACTGAAGCACAATTCTGCTCTTGGTCCAGAAAGCTCTGCTCTGCATAGACACACCGCGCCAAGGAAAAGAAGAGACCCAGAGTGGCTTTTTTCTTCTCCTTCCTTTAAATCGTTATGTGTCTCTTTTTCTTCTGCAAACACTCAGCAACTGACGGGATGACATGACCCAACTCTCCAGAAGTGTTGCTGCTGATGTAACTACCTGCTCTCACTGCATATAACAAAGTGCCACATCTTGTCTCCTTGACAAAACATCACAAACGCTCACACACACTTACACATTTATGTGTTGGTGTCGGGAAAAAAAACAACAAATCTCACTTTGTTCTCTTTGGTCTCTTCTCCATTATGCAACTGCATCTGATAGTGCTACTTCCTTTTGAAGCTCAGGATATTAGACAAAGCAGATAAGATGTGTGTGATGGATTAGTGTGATGTGAAGGCGTTAAGTCTCCCAGTCTGACCGTCCATCCTTCTCTTTGTTAGGCTCCATTAAAAGATACTTTCTTGGCCATTTGTAAAGTGGGGACTATACACAGAGACACGTTGATTGCTAAATGAGCTTTAGCGGCACAACCACGCTACTGTGGTCTGACACCAAAAAAAAAAAAAAAACAACATAAAAGCGCACCAATGCAGTTGGCTTTCGGACGTGGCCCAGGCAATTCTGTAGTCCGTCTGTCTCAAGCGCAGAACAGATATGATACAGATATGCTGCACTCTGAGAAACATCTTTTTATCATAACAGCACGAATAATGAAAGCCGCATGAGGCAGCTCGGGCTCCAAACATGACTAATGCTGGAACCGTGCAGCTTCGTCAGACTGACAAATACGGAACACATCACTCACAAAAACATGACCTGATCTTCGGGCGTCTCCAAGGTCAGGCGAGGCCCAGAGCGCTCAAGTGGCAAGCCAGACATGTGATCAAAGATTTGATCAGACCCCTCCCCTACCCCCTCCAGGTTTCTCGCTATCATTCCTCTCTTCCTCCACATCCCTGAACCATTATCATCATCATCATCAGATGCAGCAGAGTCAGTCAGAGGAAAATGAACCACTTACTGATCAGTCCACAACAATTGTATTATAACATGCTCTCTGTGTGTGTGTGCGCGTGTGTGTGTGCATGCACGCGTGTGTGTTCAGCCAGGTAGTTGTCAGAAGAAAATGCTCTTTTTGGTGGAAGAACCTTGCTTTGCAGCTGCAGAGCAGAAGTGCAGATCTGAGCTCAGCTGCTTTGATCTGCCCCAGCTCTCACTGCCCCGCCAGGAAGGGCCCAAGTCTATAATTGGACAAAAGCAGAGACGCATACTGTACTATAGGGAAGCAAAAACAGAGTGCAAAGGGAGTAAGTGAGCGTGTGAGAGGGTGTTTGCGCGTGTGTGTATCTCCTGTTCTGTCAATCAAGCTTCTTGAAAGCAGAATCCTCCCCCCCTTCCTCTCATCCCTCCTCCTCCTGCAGCTGGTGACGGTGACATCAATGGGACAAGAGAACTGACAAGAGAACGTCATGGTGGGGACGGGCGGGTGAGACGGCTGTGGTCCAATCATCAGGGCCTGGCAACTGATAGCTTCCGCAAGACACAGACACCCTGGAATGGGGGCGCTAAGAATAAAACTGTAATGCTGCCACCCCAAAGGTTAGAATGGAGCCACTGTCTGCCTGTCCTCTGTAAACTCTGGTTAACCCCCAGCTCTGCTTCCTGGAAAATATAGCAATTTGAGCTGGCGAAGGTGATTTTTTCAAAAGAAATTCTAGTTATTTGCGATTGTACTCTCAGTTTCTTTCTAGTTATGTCTGCAAGGTGCTGCACAGGCGTCTTTCAAGGTGGCGGTGGAAAAGCTGAGCAGGATCAGGACAGGAAACAGTCTCCCTCCCACAGCTGAGGACATTTGACCGTTTTAGACACGAGCACAAGCTGTGATAAACAAAAATGAATAACACTATTTATGTTTGAGCAAAACATTTTCCAATTTAAAGAATAGGCTTGTGGTGTCTATGAAAAAAACAATGACTATATTTGAAACAGATTTATATAACAACAATCATATATGTACAAAAAGCAGAGCGATGAAGGCGAGTTGAGTGCGTATGTGTGCGTGTTTGTGTGTCAGTGGGTGTGTGTGCATGTGTGTGTGTATGGGGGTGAGGAGCTGCTAAATTCTGGCACAGAGTAAAAAAAAGGCTTTACTCTGAGGGGCACCAGGCTGCGCTGGGAGCTAATCTGAGCCGCGGTTCGCCACGGCGCATTGTGGAACAGGAAGAGGCGCTCACGGAGGCCCCGCAAACTCAAGCAGAGTTACACACTGGGCTGAAAGGAGCCTGGCATGGGGCACTGTCACAGAGGAACGCCGCACCTCCCTGCCAAGGAGAAGAATTAAGGCCCTGTAACTGTATGCCAGTCTGTGGTAAGAGAACCCTGCATAACAGCAAAGGACAAGAGAAGGGTCTGTAACCGAGAGTGTTCGCGTGTGCGTGCGTGTGTGTGTGTGTGTCAGATGGGCGTTTACACGTGGTGCCACCTGCAAACACCTGAATCACGAAGTTACAACACATGAAGTCAATCACCAAAAACTAAAAAGAAAAACATAGGAAATTGTGATCGTGTGATGTGTGGAGAGAAAAGCCCTCAGGTTGATATATATTACAGTGAATCCAGCAGAAAGTCACACACAGGACATTCACAGCATCTTCCAGCATCTACAGAGCACAGTGTTAACACTCAGCTGTCAGACAGCTCTCTAAGTAATACACACATTTTCACAGTCTCAGACACATCGATTGTTTGTGACGATGAAGCAGTGATGAAAGGGATTATTTGCAATGAGTAACAGTCCTGCCCTTCTGAAGACCACTGCAATAATATCCCACTAATATTGATACACTTCATACGTCATTTTTATTCAATCAAACAAAGTGTTCTTTTTTTTTAGATGATTTTACAAAGCAACAAAATTGCTAACATTACAATATTATTACAGTAATTTATAACTAATATTAAACAATATAGTATCATCTAGTAACAAAACAAATCAATCTTGAAATTTATATAAGTAAATATCTGTTTATTCTGACTGAGCTGTGAGTGTCAAATGAGTGAATATTCACAGTATGTGTCGCTGCTCTCGTGCAAAAAATTGTAGATGTAGATTTATAAATATGACACACTGCAACATTTTCACCACCTCTACTTGAACTGCACTTTCACAGCAGCAAACATGTGTTGTGTATGGAAAAATAAAACAGAGGCAGAGCCACGGCGTCATAACCAGAACAATCTCAGCATGTGTGTGTGTGTGTGTGTGTCTGTGTGTGAGAGAGAGCGTTCAGCACAATGAGACAAACAACGAAGGGAGAGCTCCTGAGTGTGTCCACTTATATGCATATTGTGTGTGTGTGTAGAGTGGTGTTCGGCTGAGGCGGCTGTAGACTGGCTGACTCTCCCTGCCTTCTGAACTATCTGGGACTGGGCCAGCTGTCACTGCGCTCTCCAGACCACCACACACACACACACACTAACACACACATCCCAAGAGTCTACAGAAACACACCGCACAGCTACTGACACGCACCAATCTCACAATAACATACACATGGATTACAGACACATGACAAACCAGCTCGCATGCACGTACACACGCACACGCAGATAAACAGGTTTGCAGATGCTTTTGTTTACAGATGGCACCAGAAAACATGCACATTTGGATTTAGACAAATTTGCACACAAATACTTGAACAAATGTACCACTGCAAACATATCTCTAGGTAAACAGAGGTTTTAAGCCTGACTGTCAAATTCTCAGAATCTCTTTCAACCAGATAGAAACATCGATCTGAAAAACTGTTTTTATAAAGCACAGACTGTCCCTTTAAATGTCAGAGCTGGGTTGTTATCTGAGTCCTGACTGTGTTTATCGAAGCCTTGGCAGCAGCTCAGCTTGGTACATAGTAAAGGGCAGGGTCTAATCTGTGTGACTCACATGCCAAAGTGTGTGTAGCACATCACACTTTGACCTGTGTGTGCGTGTGTGTCTGTGTATTAAAGGCCAAATGAAGGAACTAATGTGTGTGTTTGTGTGTGGTCACATACCTGGTGTGTGGACGAAGTAGGCTAGGTAGAGGTCCAGCTCCTTGACCGTCACTCCAATGTGGTGCGGCTGGACACACAGGCCGTGGTTGGAGCACTGGGGCGACTTGACCAGCCGCTCCCCATCCGTGCTCTCCAGGGGGCTGCCCTTGAAAAGGATGACCATCACCAGGTCCAGTCGCCACACCTTGTCAGCCTGGCGGAGGCAGTCGATGCGGCGGATCTTACCCTTCTGGTCTGGGTTGGACAGCACGCAGCAAGGGGGCTTCTTCCCCGTGATGGTGAGCACAAAGTCCTCGCGGAACTCAGGCCGGATGTCCTTGCGGAGCTTGGCCAGCAGGCGCGAGGCCCACTTCTGCTTGATCTCTGGCTTCTCCCCCAGCAGCTCGTCCTTCACCGCGCGCTCCTCGTCCTTGGTCATCCTCTTTTCATGCTTCTTGAAGTACTTGCGCTTACGGGCCTGCAGGTTGAACCAGGTGTATGAGAAGGCACGGACATGGGGGAGAAGGGCCTCAATGAAGGGATGAAATTCATCCTGAGAAGAGAAATAGACGTGGTGTTAGGAGGCTGAAAAAAGGCTTTTACTTTTAAAGAGTGCATGCAAATCTTTACCATAAATATCCCAACTAAAAGGAAGCAATAGAGTGTTATGGTGCAACGAAATGTATGACAATACACACAATTTATTGTTGCCAGTAATTATTTATGACATGTTAATTTAAAATGTAATATTGCACTTGCTTGCCAAAAATATTTAAATTCCAAAAAGCTATTTAATAAATGTTCTAAACTAAAATAAACCAATCAGATCAAATATAAATAAACATGCAGTAATAAACATGAAAATTAATCAGAAGTGTAAGATGCAAAGCTATAAGGCAAAGCCTCCATCATCACAAATACACAAAGACAACAAACACACAAAATGTATAAGGTCAAATACAAAAGCAACTGAAAAGCTGAGCCAAGTTGCACTCCCGTGTTTCTGCTGTAAAGAGAGAAGTTATTCTGCTGTACCATAATACCTTCACTACATATCTCTGGGCAACAAAGCCCAGATCTCGCCACAGCGTTCCTGTGCCAGGGTTGCCACACACCGGTCGCTCACCACCGCCAAGCTTTGCCGCCACAAGACCACTGTTGAAATGTGCTGCTAAAAGATCAGCCATACCATTTCCTATCTCTGCTACCATGCAAGGGAGCTCCAACCAGACTCACATTTCCACAACAAACTGAAAGCAGGCAGAAATCACCACAGAAAACCACACTGCAAGAGGAAGACAGACGGCCTGGTAGTTACCATTTTGCACTCTCATCATAAATTTGGCACAGCGTTTAAAGTGAAAAAAAAAAAAAAAAAAAAAAAAAAAAATCTCCTGCACCAGTTTTTTTTTTTTTTTTTTTTTTTTTTTCCCTCCCGCGCTCCCCAATGTAAAGCAAGTGCTGGTTTGGCAGGGTTTGGAGAATTAGCAGATGAAAAAAAAAAAAAAAAAAAAAAACTTGGGAAGGAGGGAGGGTTGTAAAAAAAAAAAAAAAAAAAAAGGAAAATAATTAGCAGAATATGCTGCTCACTAAAAACAGTGGGCCAAAGTTTGAAACCCCCTCCAAAAAAAAAAAACCCAACAACAAGATTTTAGGAAGTAAAGAATTCACTGCAGAATCACGGCCAGTAGCTCATTAGACAAAAGCACAAAATGACAAAAAAGACAAGTCAAAACTTGTATCGCCCAAAAAAAAAAAAAAAAGGAGGGTAAAAATAGAAATGTTAACAGTTTTGTGCTGTGGGAGAAAATAAAGGAACTTTAACAACGGGGATAGATGCACTTAAAATAAACAGTCCTTTGTGCTTTCCAAAAATTAAATTAAAAAAATCCTTGGCAAAGTGTAATTGGTAGTGGTGTCTGTTCTGATCCCTGGGCCCAGCGCAACACTCACAACACACACACACACGCACACACACACACACACACACACACACTCACACTCACACGCACACACAGATGGGGGGGCCAGGGAGAGCAGAGCACAGAATAGGGAGGAAAAAAAAAATAGAGAGCCGAATCAATGTTGGACGAGCGCATACGACCGCTGGCAAAGCCGAGTGCTGCTTCTTTTTTCCCCTTTTCTCTCCAACTCTCTCTCTTTCTCTTTCTGTTTCTTGCTCGCCGTCTCTCGTCCTCTCCGCGTTCTTTCCCTAACCATTGCTTGAGCGTTTGCCAACACGAGTAGGGCCCACCTATTTGGCAACAAGATGCCTGTAGCCCAGCCAATGCGTTAGCTTCAAGAGCTGAAAGGGAGGGAAAAGAGAAAGAGGAGAGGGGTGGGTAGGGGAAGAGGGGAAGGAGGGGGGTGTAGTGGCAGCGAGAGAGAGAAAGAGAGAGAGAGGGAGAAGCGAGAGCGCGCAGAAGAGAGAGTGGGAAACAGGGAGCAGGTGGGAGTGTGAGAGAGCGCGCAGCCTTGTCCAACGCTGCACAATTTGCCAAATCGACAAGTTCCACTCTGACACAGAGGCAAAGTTCAGGGGAGCAAGTCTTCTCCTGCACCAATCCCAGCAGCCCTCAGCCTGCCTCCATCTTTACTATGGCCGCCGTCGCCTCGACTCCCTCACCCCACACACACACACACACGAACCCCCCCCATCCTCCGCCGCGCTCCTCTGCCTCTCTCCACCCCTCTCTCTGCTTGCATAATGCCACCTTGGCAGAGGATGGCAAAGAGAGGACACACAGCTTCAGAATCCCTCCAGACCCCACCACCGGCAGCTGCTTGTGGGTTTACCACAGCAAACAAAGGGAGAAACAAACCCGGGCAGCCACACTCTCCTCTGCACACACACACACACACAGACAGACGACTGACGAGATGATTTAGATGCACAAATGCAGAAATGGTTACAGAATTTAAGGGGGAAGGCAGCGGCAGAGGAAATAGAATTGGCTCCATTAGAGGATAAATGGTCAGCAGGAGCATTCACATCCTCCCCAAACACCGGGGAAAAAAAAAACAAAAACAAAAAAAAAACTGCCGTTCTCTGCCTTCCTCCTGAGTCCCCCAGGAGGGGTCTTTTGGAGTGTGTTTGGCCAGGGAGCGGCGACGGCTGCCATGTTGCCTCGTGGTAAAGCCTGTCAATCAGGGTTGCACCTGCTCTGCAGAAAGCTCATCTAAAGGCACAAAATGCTGCCGGTTCACAGACCAGGACCTGAAGCTCCGACCCAAATGCAGTCATTCGAGTCCTTGATGTCAACGCTCAAAACTCTACTTAGAACACAAGACCTGGAACATCACACATCATTCCACATCTGCAGAGGCAAAGAAGTGAGTGTGGAGCTGAAACCATCATTTGTTAGTCAGACAGGAACTGGATCTGCACGTGTTCTAATAATCAACTCATCATCAGGCTCTTTACAAGCAAGAACAGGAAAAGGATCTCTCGCTCCAGTTTCTCAAGCTTGAGGACTTGATGCTTTTCCATCTCATGTTCAGTGATAAACTTGATATTTTCTGAGTTCTTGAATGATAATTTAAAAAAATATGACATCTGAAGAGGAGTGCTAAGAAGTTATGGACAAAACTGTCAATGAGGGAAAAAAATAAGAATTTGAGAATAATTGTTTATGTGTGTGTTTCAATTCATAAATGTCTCTACTCCTTCTGAGAAAATGACCATTGGGGATGTCACAGCATCCACAGAGACAGAGCCCAGATGAGACCAAAGTATGATGACCATGGTCTCCAGGCTAAACTGCAGACACACAAAGGCACCACCCTCCTCTCACTAATAAACATCAGAGCCTCCTCACTGAGTCCTGAGCATCATCCTCATGATGAAACACCAGCTCTCATGGCAAAGGATGGCACACCTGCACATTCACTCCCACTTGGTGTATATGTCATTGGCCACTGCCAAAGTTTGATATGCGGCTTGATAACGGAACGAAGGAAGCTGGGGCATTCACATATTCACGCAGAGAGAGACAGAGAGAGAGGTGCCACCGGTCCTACACCACGTCTGCTTGCTCCACCACCTGCAGCAGAAACATGAGGAAACTTAGCCAGAGCAGATAACTGGCACTTGAATGTGATTCCTGTGTGTCTGCTTTTCAATAAGAATTACAGCTCTCCGGGTGACCCTGCCAAGATGCAAATAAACCACCATTCAAATGTCACTGGAATTTGACTACAAGGGGCTTTAAGTCATTTTCCTTAGCTATGCTATTTGCCTTCCATGGTCTGAAAAAAGTCACATATTTATTTTCCAGGAATAACTGTTATGCAGATTCTCTCAAACTGCCAAAAGCTGGAGGGAGGAGAGACGATCATTCAGACTCTTCGTGGGTGAGCTCCACTGGAGATTTGCATGTCTCCACTATCTTCTGCAGCACACTGGCTCCTATATTGTGTGACGTTCACGTCGCTGTGTAGAAATACTAAAAGGCTTATTTAGGTTATCGAAGCTGCATAAACCCGTGGAGGTAGGTGTCTCCGGGTTAATCTCCTTACCTGGAAATTAAATTAAGGCCAAATGCGCTTGGCCTTTAGCTTTAATTCAAGCTTATTATCAATTAGCAGTCGGAGCTGTCGCTGTTTTCAACGCGATATTTTCTCCAAACCTGCTTCCTGCGCGTCACTTAAAGGCCCCAAAAAAGAATTAAAAATAAATAAATAAATAATCAGCAGCGTGACTGTGCCTGCACGTGGTGCTTGGAATAAAAATAATAAAATAAAATAAAAAATAATAATTAAAAAACGGTTGAGTTTCACTAATAGACCTATATCCACCCAATTAGAGTCAGATTATTTTTCCACCATCATGTGTGTCTGGCTGCCTCCCCTCAAACATCATCCAGGCCCCGTTCACAGGATGAAAAACTCAGCCAAGACAATTAAAAATGCACCATCACTTCTCCATCTTTCTCTCCCCCACTCGCTTCTCACAGGACACTTAAAATATAAATACTTTAAAAAGAGTGAAGACATCATCCGTGCAATCTGCCAGGAATAAAATGGAAATGAGAAGAAGAAGCAAAAAAAAAAAAAAAAAAAAAAAAAAAGACGGGCTGGCATTCCCGAAAACGACATTTGTGCTGCACGGCTACTAAAACCTGCCGTCCATTAATATCAGCGCTGGAAACACATGCAGATATGTTTTTAAAATGGAGTCAAGCAAATGAGCAGCACTCTCCCGTAAGACCGGAATGACCCGTGATGCTGCCAATGATTTCTTTTTTTCCTTTTGTTTTAGTTGTTTTGTTTTTGTTTTATTTATTTTTTATTTTTTGCCTTGCTGAACTTTTTTGTTAGGTTTTCATCTATTTAGATTTTATTATTATTGCTATATATTATTATTAATATTGCTATATTATTATTGCATTACTATGATTGATAAATAAAAGCATCAGCCTATGTAGAATAAATAGAGCTAAATAAACCTAGATATTACCAAAGTTTGAAACCCCCTCCAAAAATAAATAAATAAATAAATAAACAACCAGATTTCAGGAAGTAAAAAATATTAAAATGTGTTAATCTCGCAGAAACGTTCTTCCTTTGCAACAATTTTATTCTAGAAAAGAAAATGTGCGTATGAAATCTTGATCTTAATTTGGATAGTCTATGTCAAGAAGGACAAAAGAAATGATTTTTCGAGTCCTTTATTTTTCAATTCTCCGCACGTCTGACCGAGACTGTGGAGTTGGCTGCCAACTTCGGATTAACTCTTTCAGGGAGGAGAGAAAAGGTTCTTTTACTCTAAAAACCCAGTTTGATCCATCACTCCGCCCAGAAAGCCTCTGCGTTTCAATCTTAGTTCGAATAAATCCATCATTTCAAAAAGATGATTTTCACGATTTTTGTATTACTTTCCATGAATGGCCCTGAAAGATGATCTTATTATAGGCTATTGTTAGTTGTCATCAAGCTATTTAACACGATCATAATTTACATTTTACTGAAGAAAAACAGATATGGGAAGATTGTCAAATTATTTTACCAAGGAGTAATGATTCGATTCAGGTCTACTGGTGTTTTTCTACAGTTTGAGCGGGAAATCAGACATTCAGTTATCAGACATTGTATGTCCTCACGTTTGCATGGTGAATGAAAATGCAGCAATAAATGAATAAATAAAGATGGATTGCAGGAGGCCACGCTATCCATTTCAAAAGTTAGAGCCTCTCCATGTAAAATGAAGGTGAATAAAATGCATGCTGGGAAAAAGAAATAGAAATCAGACTCTGCCTTTTGTTTTCCACACAGACAACATTCACAGACTCTCAAGGACTGATGGAGGTAAAAGCAAGCTTTGCTTTAAACGCCACATCCTCAAGCCAAAAAATCAAAGTGTTGGCACTATGAAGTCCTTTTTTTGTTGATAAATGTTTGGCTTTCAATGCTTTTTTTTCCCCAACTAACATTGATCATCCAAGCAATCTCAGCTCTTTTAAATTCCCAGAACATGAACAATTGACATGATTTGTCTATATCACTTATAAATGTTTAACTTCAGAAACATGAACCAAACTCAGACTGTGATAAAAGTCTCTTCCTGTCTCTGACCCAGCGGCAGGCCTCTGCGCCCTGCTTTGTCTTACTCTGTCCTGTGGTAAATGACCTCGCCGAGGCCACGCTACATCTCATTAGACCAATTAAACCACGGTCTGCATAACCCGAGGGCTTCCCAGCCGCCTGGCCCTTCATTAGCGCGGCTCTGTGCTGCTGGGGATGGGCTCTGTCCTCTCCTGCCCAACTGAGCGTCCCTGACCCCAGACAGAGCCTGACACTGGCTCCCCCTGACCTCGGCTCAGAACGCTGACATAGAGCCAGCGCAGAAGAAGGTGGTGGAGGAGACAGGGTCAGGAGGGACGGAGAGTAAAGGTAAAAATACTAAGCCATGTTGGAGGCTGGTGGAGGCGAAGGTAGAGGTGTACATTTAATCAATGAACTCTTAAAACAATGCATTTTCATTCATCCGGGTAGATACTCTATCAAAATCATCATTTTCAAGATCAAGACCAAGTTTCTCCCAAATCATGAAACTTTCTAAAATGACCATTTAGTGAACTTAGATATCAGCAGGTAGCAAGTATATGTCCCCTGTTTTGGTCCGAAACTAAACAAGCACTTCTTCTGCACATCTTCTTGAGCCTGCTGTGGTTTTGCACTGCAATCAGAACAAGCTCCGTTGGCTGCCACATGATCCTCCATAACTATCACACACAATAATCACTCCTGTTAATCATTAGAAACAGGAACGGGGGGGTTGAGACACCAGATTAAATTTTAAAGACAAGGGAAACAGTCCCCACACTCTGTAGCGAACAAGTGATGTGTGAAGATCCACGAAGCACAGCACCCAGCATCGGCTGCACTTATCTAAGTTTACAAACCAGTACATTACTATGTGTGAAAAATCTGCAAGCAATTTGTGGTGGCTGCGTGCTAACGTGCCCAGGGTGAGCCTTGTGTATGTGTGTGTCTGTGGGTGGGGTGTGTGTGCGTGTATGTGTGTGGTTGTGGGGGGGTCAGCTGAGGAAGAGGTACGCATGGCACATTCCAGCCCCCACAAAGGAGCTCTGCTGCCTCGCTGCGCTGCAAAACTGTCCAGGCCGCTGGATGTGGAACGGCTGGTTCACCACCTCCAGCCATCCCACTCCATGTGTCAGCAGCGCAGGTCGACATGGAGACCTGGTTCCAGCAGGTCCAGACTCCAAAACCAAAACTACACATGAGAAACGCTTGCAGGTACTGCGTGCTGCTGAAGTCTTTTTATGAAACTCTTTAACCATTTCACATAAATTAACATTTTGTTCCTGCTCAAGGAGGTGAATGAACGCATGTTGAGACACGCAGATGTTCTTGGATGAAGACAGAGGTATTGATGAGTGGGGGTGGGAGGAGCCAAGGAACACACTGACATGTATTCTACTCAAGCTTCACACCTGTGGTGTTCATCCTAATCAAGGAGGGTTCATGACGCAACTGGGGTCTGCACTCAGGGCTGACCTCCACGCAGCCTGAAGCCTCATGCACACAACTCTGTTTTTGCATACTTGCATGCACATGCAAACAAAAACACACACACACACACAACCACAAACACACAGAAAACCTTTTCTTTCAGCCGCTGTCTAGAAAGAATGTGCAGCTGGATGTAGGAACCGCCCTGCGTCTCACTAACTTGTGTGTGTGTGTGTGTGTGTGCACGAGCAACTCGCTGTGCTGGGGCAGGCCGACTCAGCACCACAACAACAGCCATGACTGAGTGTTTTCTCACTGTGCCAGCCAACACTACTGCTGCTCACACTGCTGCCAGTGCCGGCTGAGCCACGGTGATACTACGCACCAGACTATGTCTTTCTGCTTTGTTGTCTTTGCTCTATAGATTTATATCAAACTAACTAAAGCAGTAAAATTGAAAAGAAAAATATAAAGAAATACACACCAGTTGATTCCCACAATGTCACCAAGATCCAAATACTGTGCCTGCCAAACTGTTTGGTAGAGGAGACAAACTTGGAGTAAGCAGCCAGCCTTTAGCAGCATTTGGCTGATGGCGGGTGTTAATTTTCTACCCTGGTAAAAACTAGCTCTGTAATCAGTAAACACGGAGCGGCTGGCCTGCAACAAAGAAATGCATTTAGCAAATTCATTCTCTTTGATCTCGCATTCCTATTTTGGTATTGATGGAAGGTGATACATTTTTGATGAAATGCTAGAAATATAGGGATATGATATCATTTTAACAGTATAAGCAGCGAGTGGCTGGTAGCCGTTGCTCCATGCCACACTATCTTTGATCCAGGCAGCTTGGTTGACACACATCACAGAAAATTACAAGCACAATGATTTATCAACAGGCTCAAAGCAAAGAGATGTTGCACCACAGCTCCTCTTGCACAGAGATCCCTCCACAGAATTTGAATTACAGCACAGACTGAAATGAAAAGCAGCCTCAGGTTCATGTGTTAACTTGCTGCTTAACAAAGCTGCAGGGCTCTACTCCCCTTTTCAAAGAGATGAGTGTGAAATTCAGAAGTCAGTCTTTCACACAATGTTGGGAGAAGAAAGTGAGTTGACATAGCATTATTGTGTTTCAAGCGCTGAAGCAGAACGCTATTGTTTGAAAGTTAAACTTGACAGCAAACAGTTTGGTTGCACTTAAGGAAGTCTGAAAAAAAAAAAAAGTAAGAAAACGAAATCCTGTTAATTTGCTGCACCGCTGGGATTAATGATAGGCTTCACTATTTGGGAGCTGCAGAGGCTATGCAAGGTGTGAGCTTGGTCTCCACCCTACTCTCACCAGGTGCACAGTGTTCTTTTTCACACTGATTTATGAGAGAACACAGTGTATTAACACTCCTGAGGCCACAAATGTCAGATCATATACTGTTACTGTCTTAATACGTTAGAATAGCTGATCTTACACAGGATGCACTGTGACCTGACCTTTTACTTGATACTGCTGTTTTTGCCTCTTGATTGTGAACATGTGTTTAAAAGGGCTGTCACAGGTGCCAACATGAACACAGAGGTTTTACATTTAGTTTTTTCTTCTTTTTTTTTCAATATCGCATTAAGGGCACATTAACGTATGATCCCTACAGAAACAGACCGAATTATTACAGAAGGATAAACCTGTCTGAGCATCAATATGGGAACATGACTTTTATTTGGCAAATGTTGAACTTTTCCTTTACAGAGGCAGAATCCTTTTATTTTAGACAGTCTAACATTATGGTGCATATTTTCTATTCTATGTTGTTTTGGCCCAATGAAACTATATGAATCAGACACTATTATTAAGCACAATTCTAATGTACTTGCACGTCCTTATTAGGAGTATATTTCCAATTATTTTTACTTTACACTCCAAAACATTTATTTGACTGCTGCTTTTCGGATTAATATCCTACGGATGAAAAAAACATATTAGTAAAGTACAAGACACTGTGAGAGATTAGGAACTTGTGATCTCTTATAAACAAGCAGTTAAGCATAATCAGCATATACATTCAATATTATCTTTGTAGCCAACTGAAACCATATATTTTTTTTCATTTCATGCTGTAATTAAATACTATTATCTGGTACTTAGACTGCAAAAGATTTGTAACGTATTCTACCTTAAAATTTACTTTAAACCACAATTAATATTGCAATATTTTTTAATATGGTCATACAAATTTCAGATGTTTTATATATAAATTATTTTAACAGAAATATTTGAAAATATCCCTCAACCAGTTACATCTATGCGTTATGTGTATCAACACATTGAAATTAATTTTTGTTTTCGTGCTGTTTGTATAATTTGTGCTTTGATTCATGATTTTGAATGTTGGACTTTAAATATATAAATACACAAAACACAGCATATCGTATTATGGTGGCACCGCTAGCCTGATATTAAAGCACTATGATTAAAAATAAAAAGCTTTATTTGGTTGCAATTACCTTAAAAAGAATCTATTTATGGTTAAATCCTGTATCAAATAAAAAAAAGCTCTTGTTTGTTGCAGTCTCTTTCTTTTGGTGTTTCACTTCACATTTATTAACTAAATTCCTTCTCAGCTCAGAAAAAACAAGGCTCTAAATTAGAATTAAAAACTGTTCAGTATGAAATTAAAAGGAAATCAGTTTCAAACAACTTAGCAGTGAATTGAGACCACTGGTGTTAATTAGGGCCCACAGTGCCCCGAATTAAAAAGGTTATCAAGGTTTGTGGTCACATAGAGTCTGCCAGCATCGCACTCTTAGCGGTCGTAATGACCGCAGGTGGCCAGCGATGTGGAGAGCACCAAAATTCAACGCACAGTGCTAACAGAGCCAGGGCCAGAAATAACAGGCCCTCACTAAATGATCATCCCTTTCACTCTCTTCTACCATGACATCATCAAAACTACAGCAGGCGTGAAGGAAACAGCAGTGTTGTGTTGTGACTCTGACAGACAGAAGGTAACACACACACAGATAGACAGAAAAAGTCACTGGCTGCCTCGCTGCAGTCGTCTCAAGGCCTGTATTTGTCTATGAAATCACAACTGAATATGGCAGCGGGCTAAATCAGCGTCATCCTTAACCTGAGTGGTATTTGCAGTTCAGGGGTGGTGATAAATGCAGACTTCGTAAAAACACATAGGTGAAAAACTTTCCCAAATCTCTCGACGCGCTGATTGCACACAATATAAACTCGGAGACATATGTGTGGCGACAATCACAGACAAGGCCAAGACAAAAAAAACCCCTCCCTCCTGAATAAAGGCTCCAGGAAAGTAAAGCCCACTACTAATGCAGTGTTGAACGCTTTGCAATCAGACAAATAAAGGGGCAATCTAGCACACAATCAAACTAGAGATTTAGCCTGCTCTCCTGCCAACAGCGAGGGACCTCCTCTTTCTGAACAAGGGATGCACTATTGACTACACCCCCCTCTCTCTCTGTCTCTCTCCAGTCTTCCCTCTATGCCAGTCTGAAAGGCGTGATGCCAACCTTTTCCACCATTGGGCATGCTGCCCTGCCCTTTATGCAAATGATTTGCCGCCATCCCTAACTCACAACCCCCACTGTCTCACCCTCCACGTCTGCACACCCAAAAGCCCCACCCTCTTATGGCCTCCTCTCTATATATTCTTTTTATCTTTATACGTTTCCATTTGAATTAGCCAAGTAACTGAGCTTAAGCCATAGCCATAAGTTGATAATTAAACCCTGATGATCTGAGGTCCTGCCTGTATGAGTCTCGAATGAAGCGAAAAGCTCAGCAGCCTTTAGGCTTGTACTTTGTTTAATGCTTTCCTTGGACAAAAAAAAAAGAAAGAAAGAAAAAGGGAAAAAAAAAAAAAACAACCAGGGGCGAATATTTGACGGAGGTGTGGTTGTATGTGTCTATACGAGCCCTGATAAAGACGGCAAGGATAACAGGAGAAAGACAAAGAACAGGAGGCAGGGTGAGAAGGGCGGAGGGGGAGAAAAGTATTAGAATTAAAAAAATAGGAAAGGAAATATCTACCAATTATATTTATTAAAATATCTTCAGTATTGGCAGTGCCCTGTAACTACCACTGTCACATAATGGCAAAGGAAAGAGGGCAAAACAGTGACGGCCAAACAAAAATAAAAAAATATCAATTACAAGACTGATTAACCAGCATCAACATAGTTAGAGTGATGCTAATTATTATGTGATCTAAAAATGAAATGAAAGTCATGTGGAGCCTGCAAGACCCCATTTTTAGGCATCTGAACTAAAGCATCATGAGAGGTTAATAAACTTGCTGCTGGCTTCAATTAGAAAGAAAGGGTTAAAAATGAGTCTGAGAGGAAAGTCAGTCACGACTGCCAATGACGGCCGAATTTCACAAGTTGGCGCAGACACTGAATAAACAGGAGAGGCGAATGGGAAGAGTTAAATGAAAAAGACAAGACACATCTAGGACAGGAAACATAGAGAAAATGTATTCCTTTAGTTTAGGAAGCAAAGCTGTGGAGGCCATCAGAAGAAGACAAAGGAGGCCGTACACGAGGAGCGTGGGGACAGTGATAGGGTTAACAAAGAGGGCTGCAGGCTGAAGGAAGAGCCCTGCTAATGCTGTTAAAGCACAGCTTCCGCTTCTGCCATAGGGCAAGTGTCGAGCTGCACAAACAGGGAGCAGGGTCCACTCAGGCTGGATGGATTCAAGCCCACACACACACACACACGCACAGACACACACCACAGGAAAAGGAGCTTGGCCTAAGACAAACACTGCGCCACCAGACACGCTAACACACATATACACGAACTCCGCCGTCTCCTTATATGCCCCAAGAATATCTGGGATGTGTGGTCTGTTGAGCTCGTTCTTCTAAGTGTGGAGCAACGCTGAACAAAAGCAAATGAAAAAAAAAAAAAAAGAAAAGTCCACTACACCATTTAAAACATATTTAAAATGGGAAGATAGGTTGTGAATTTTTTGATTTTGGTTTCGTTTATTACATGAACAGGTCGGGCCTTGAAAAAAAAAATAAAAAATCTCAATCTTAGTGGCAACAAATGGATTCCCACCCCAAGATAAACAAAGAAGTCTAAACCCTAACAGTCTGGATCAACAATGCAGCACCGCAAAAATTAGCAAATATAAACTTAAGGCCTTATTTTCCAAGCCTCCACACAATGGCTGCTCTAATCTCCCAGAGAGAGGACAGATAAATAAACAAAACAGGTTAGCTGACGAAGAATTAAGACCTTAACTCCCCTTCCTCTTTTGGTGAATGCCACTCACTCTCTCACACACACCAAACACACACACACACACACACAGACATCCCTTTCCCCTCTTCCTATGTGGACTTCCTTGGCTGAACTAACAGTAATAAAGTTTTCAAAACCGCCCAGTGACAGTAAGTGACAGACGCTGATGAAAGGTGAAAGGTTAGGAAGGATGAGAGATGGAAAACAAGACAAGGAGTAAACGCATCTCACACGAAGAAATAAGTACACAAAGTTCTTTACTTTAATTGACCAATGATTTCTGACTTATTCAGGTTTTACACAAAATCAGATGATGAGGTTGAGCACAAGTTTGAGTCAATATCCCCAGTAGAAATAAGATATGGGATGGGACATATAGAAATGTATATTTATAAACTACTCATCAAAAGTTCTACAGCATTCCCAGTCTGTCCTGTATGTAGTGAAATTTCAGAAGCTCGAGTTTGGTGATAAACCAAAGTAGGTTATGAGCTGTGCAGAAAAATTCAGCTCATTGAAAACTGAAGAGTCCTCTAATCTTCTTCAGGTTCAGATGTTGGGAGATGTACAGCTTTTCTATAGCACTGGAAATAAATTAAGACTTGAAATAAATGTAAACAATTCCTGTATGTTGATAATTGACAAACTCTTTGTCTAACAAAAGCAGAGTTGGGAAGAGGTGTGCTACTGTGATATTCAGGACAATAGGTTGCTCAGGGCGTCATCACACAGCAAAATAATCAGACAAACCATTATGAATATTGTATTAAATATGAAATGTAGTACATTTCCTAAGGTATAGAGCACCTGCACCTTAAATATAGAACATTCCAAATATTTCCTGATCAAATCCGACCCAGTTGAGATCAATATAGCACCAACAGATTACTGGATTAACTTTATCCAGCATTTACAGGAACAATACTAACCAACACAATGGATTATTTACCGAGTGTTTGTGCCGCGGTTTTATAATAATCAGTCACTGGATCTTTTTAAACTTACATGCAACTGCTTGCTGTGATCACCTATAATATCGCGCTTCCTTTGCAGGTCTGACTTACAATATTTTGTGTAACAATAAATCTGTGAATGGACTCAAGTAAAACTTGAGCTTTTGTTTTTCTAACACTGGGTTAAAAATCATATTTAATTTTGGGTATATGACTCAGCAATAAAATGATAAAAATGTGTATTGGGTCAATATTGAATATTGAGTTTGATTCAATACAGCCACAACACAAGAGAGGGGTAAACGCTGCCTCATCACCATGGAGAACTATTCTGATCCACTGTTATTTTTATTTTTTATATTCCTGCTTGTGAACTATTATCACCCACTCTGGTCCTTTTAAAACTTAAACCTTTTAAAGCTTATATATTATGAATAACATTTCATAGGTCATATTACTGTAGAGCTGTCAATGATGTGGCCACGGTTTAAAGTTAAAATTTGTGCCTGTAGTTTGGGTCCAAATGAGAATATTTAAGTTTGATCAAATAACCCAATAATTACACAACAAAATACCACTAAAATCGTGCAACAACCCATTTGTACTGGATAAAATCAGCCCAGTGATGCATCTGTGCTGTATTGGTCCAAACTTGTTCAGTTTTTTCAGGGAGTGTATGCACCAGTGTCCTGTTAATATCACTGAGCTCATGCTCGCGGATCTTCACAACGTTACCCAATCTTTAGATGTAATTATGTTTGCAGCACCAATAAATTTTTGACAATAATAAAATGTCACAACAGGGAAAAGAAATAGATATGAAGAGAAATATCTGACTATATTAGGACATAATTAGCTTCTATCAGGCCAAACCCAATCGCTGTGAAAAATAGGAAGCGTGTGTGTGTGTGTGCGTACGTGTCTGTGTCTGTGCATGTGCATGTGTGGTAGAAGGAGGGAGGGAAATGAATGAAGCCTTTTCTTACAGCAGGGCCCAGATCAGAGCTCCTAACTATGGGATTTGGTGCTGTTGCCTTTCTCCCCCTGGAGGGAGTAATTAGGTTAGGGAGGACAACTGCCGCATTGTTTTAACAGAGGAGGGATTGTGCAGGCCAAAGTCCCACCAGCAACATGCTTCCCTCACAACAGAAATGCCAAACGGATTCTGCAGCACACGGACGCACATCCACACAGACAAAAAACTTTTTTTGAGGTTTTTTTCAGACAGGCAAAAGGCTTTTTTTTTTTTTCTTTTTTTTTTTTTCAATGCTGCAAAGATTTCGGTGCAGTGTGTGTCCCATGAAATGTCAAATATAGTCCAGCAGTGTCAGATATCCTCTTCTGTTGTTGCAGTTGTGGGATCCTGCCTCTTTGTGGAACTCGGCTCCCTTTAGTGTAACTGCGTCTACTCTCTACTGTATCCAGAGGCTTGGCAACACACACCGCTCCTAACTAGTATAATATGGTTATGATGCATTTGCATTCCTTCCAGTCCCCTAGGAAATAGAATACGCCTATATCGTCTGTTTTAATCACGGGCTGCTTCCAAGGAAAGTAAAAGGAGAATACAAACGGCCACAGCCATAAAGAAGTTTTCTCAAATATACTTCGAGTTCATTTAACTACATCTTCTGCTGATTGATACGGAGTAAATCAAACAAATCGTACCAGTAGAAAAAATAAAAGGAGGTGGAGTGCTCTCCAGTCTACTGTATTTACAATATACAGACTCTTTCATTCAGCCCATTTCCCTCTGTTCTTTCCCATCCTAATGCTGTAATTCTTTCTGTAAGCGTTCTGAACTGAAAGAGAACGCTGGTGTTGCTTTACTACTCCATTCTCAAGGCCGTCAGCACTCCCAAGTATGAAAAAAAAAAAAAAAGAAAGAAAAAAAAAAAAGAAGAAAACTCACCATAATGTGCACCTCTGCATACCCGCCCACACCATCCATATTGACTTTCATCATAAATCTACACAGACTGGCTGCAATATACAGTCGATTTGTGGTCCCCACATGAGTCCTTACTCTAGCTTCCCAATACTTTTGTTCAGGTGTGCACATAGAAAAAAAAAAAACAGGATGAATAGAATAAATATGTGTGAGCTGATATGCAACTCTAACAGGCAGGCCTATGAGAGTCTTTCCACCAAGGCAGCTTGCCACAGGTGGCTGAGATGATTGCGCTTTATTCCAGATGATGACCGTAATGAGCCCAGTTTTGAGTTTCATGAGTGACAGCAGTTTGACATGTCGGACAGGCAACTGCTTTCAGGTATGCGCTCCCCTCTCCCCTCATGTCCCATTTTGACTGAGCTGTAGAAACAGCCGCCACAGAAGAGGAGGAGTGGCGCACCCTGTTTTCCCCATTATGGTTGCTGGGTAATCACATCATCGAGAAGGACTCCTATAAGAATATTAATTAGGGGATATCAAGACCAGCCAGACATCTCAATAAAGCTGACTGCGACATGGAAGTGAATTTATAACTGTCACAATGAATGTCTGAGGATTGTGCCATTGCATGAACTCAGAGTTAACGTTAAATTTGGTCCATCTGTGTTTTATATTTTAGCAGTGACATGGAATCCTCATCCAGCACTTTCCAGTTAAATATACAACTTTCCATGTAACACACACTAATCCTGCAGCTATTTCTCAGAGCCTAAACAGAGCAGAAAGTTTATATCTGAATTCCCTAGCAGAGTACGGTGCAGCTGTAGTTCGGATAGTAGTTACTGGCTGCCTGGGCCAAAAGGAGAAGCCACAGAGTTGTGTTTGAGTCTCACCCTGAGCCCTGTTTGGCCCCGGTCTCCTTTACTCAACTCGACTTGACTCTAATCCTTTTTTTTTTTTTTTTTTGGATTTCAACAAGGGTCTATTTGACTCTATTGCACCCTGCTCAACTGACGAAGGGGTCTCAAACAGCCTCGGGCCTACCGCACCAGCCAGCAAATACAAGTCACAAGAAGTATAGAGCATGCAGTCATGCCCAACACATACACAGACACTTCCACACAAACAGAGTCAGTTAATAACACACAAACTCCCGCCCTCCAGCTCTGTTTGCTCACAGCTGCCAGGCCTCCTCAGAGTTCATCTGAGGTAAAGATATGTTATATTATGCAACCGAGTATAGATTTTCACCCTTGGCCACATGCCAACTTCCTGCTTCGAAGAGCAAGCTCAAGCGCTTTGTTCCCTGGGGTGACAGCTATTCCTTGCTGGACGGGGAGGCAGAATTACAGAAACAGAGAGGAAAGGTAAGAAGAAGCAGGGCAGGGAATGGAAGGGAACACAAGCAGGTAAGAAAGCAGGCAAAGAGAAATTGAGTAAAAAAGAACATGAAGACAGAAAAGCTCACAATCCTGCCACCCAAACAAACTGCTGTCTGTGATTCTTTGTCTCTAAATTCAAAATTCTCATTTTTCATCTCCTCTCCTCTTTTCTCCAGCTCTTGAAATCAGGTCACAACTGTTTTCATTACTGTTTGACTTGCGGGTTCATAAGCCTCCAAGTGTCTACGTTCCTCCACCCACCCCCAAGACAGGAAAAGATTTTCCTTCCAACATTAACCCAATAAATGCCTATTAAGCCTAATCACAACCTTCAAGCCATGATCCTGAAGAGAAGGAATAAAAGTAAATTTCAAACGTTGACGCTAAATTTGAGTTTGAGCTCATAATCTTATCTCCAAAATAGCTAATGTAGATTATACTTCTGCATGAACAAACAGGACTCTTTAGAAACTCCTTTGCCTTTGCTACAAAATGAGGTAATGTAGCATGATGATGAAAGAAGGCTTTAGGAAATTTGAGGTACAATCAACCGACGATTGATTTCCTCTTTATCCCTCCTCCACTTAATGGAAAGCCAAAGAAGCGGTGAAAAATGATGAATGCAATGGCATCATTGAGTGCCGTCACAATGTAGTTATGCCTTGACAACTAAACAAACCCCAACACCAACACAATTTCACCATTAACTGTGTCTTGATTATGTCTTTATCCATTGTGTCTAAATGATTGCAACCGCCTTTCCACGCTTCACCAAGTGTGCAGACATGTTTTTACATGGAAATAAAAGGACGAGTGGACGATAAATGGATGACTTAGAAATTACAATTGCATTAAAAAAAAAAAAAAAAAAGCATTCCTGTATGGAATCAGCTGTCACACTTCAACACCAGAGCTCTGACAGAGAATGTGTAAAAACCAGTTTGAGAGTAACACTAGTACTACATACTAGAGACTTTTAAATATATGCATATGGTACAACTGAAATATTGATTAAGAGGACAGAATGAGCGAGTACATTCGGCTACAAGAAATTTTCAATTCTAACCATGCAACAATCAGCTAATAGTAATGCAAAATTGTCAACATAATAAGCTAATAGTAGTTTTATGCTAAGTTATGCTAAATAGTGAGCTATACTGTTAAAAACACCTTCGAATAGCCTATATGCTAAAATAGTTATCTAAAAGTAATAAATTATGATTGAATAAAAAAAGAAATGTGATGGTCTGTGACAGTTAGCTAAAAGTTATGAATCATCATTATAATTGTTAGCCAGATGAAATGCATAAATGATTGAAATATTAAGTGCGATTGCAATTAAATGGTTAGCTCCAAAGAAGAATATGGTTGAAATGTCCATTTTCCTCAATGCTAATCAACAGATGTAATCCTTTACAGGTCAATAATTAACAAAATAGCTACCTTAAGACATAATTTAATAGCTTAAATAGATAAAAAAAAACAAAAAATAAAAAAACACCTGATAGGATGCTGCACGGTGGGAGGTGTTGATAAGGGGCGCTAAAGCTCATCTGACAGTGGGGGTGTACCAGAAAAACAAGAGTGAGGGCATACAGCATACTGCTGTATGTGATAGTACGCTGTCCAGGAAGTAATAGTTTTCTGAAAGAATGCACACCTGTGCCTCGTGTCAGTAAGTATGTGCAGGTGCATCAAAAGGCAGCACAAAATATAACTTTTATGTAGTTGGGCTTGAATTCAAACAGGCACACCCTATACTCTAAATGTTAAGGTCGTCTATTTCTGAATGGAGAGACCAAATGTTCTTACGTCTGCAGTCATATTCACGTAATGATAATGCTTATGTGTTTGTGTGTGTGTGTCTGCCATTTTTATGAATGTCTAAATCGTGTCTTTTTTTTCTTTTTCTTTTTCTTTTTACATGTCTCAGAAATTGAATGAGCTGGAAAGTCAGCCCGGGGTTATCTGTGAAGAGAAAGCTGCAGTCAAACACGCAGGGTGAGAGGAACGGTGCTCAGATTTCATCCAGATTAATCTGGAAGGTTTGTAATGAGGGGTCTACTGTATATATTTAGCCAGTGCAGTGAGATGTAGGTCAGACAGACAGGCAGGACAGGCCAAACAACATGCCCAGATTGCCCACACTGAAGTGACCTTGAGTGGGGAGTCAGTGATCTGCAACAACAACTCTTTATCTATTCCTGTTGACCTGTGACAGACTGATACAATGGCACCGCACGCTCCTGGTTTTTCCCAGTCACAAGTTCAAGCCCTTAGGTCTGTCTTTTGTGTAAACTCGGTTCCGTACAGCTCATCTTTACAGAAATGTTACATGCTGATTAAAAGGAAAGAGCAGAGAATGAATTACTGTCAACGTTTGCTCCGTGTGTTGACACTGGCATTGGTTCAGATTTACTCAATGCAAGAACAAAGCATGCTCAGAAACATTTCTCAGTCTGTCCTCTGTAGCCCTAGACATGAAACACAACTGACTAAACACTGCAAAATGTACAACATTCTTCATTTTACAAACCACAACATGACTGTTGAATGAAATCCTTTATAGCAATGACAGCTTCGCGCTACTGGCCTCATACTGGTCGCTCTGGTAAAAATAAATAGCTGATGCTCATATTAATTTTGAGATTGTGAATGAGTGTGTTGTTTCATAAGCTTTTTTTTTTTTTTGTTCTAAAGTCTCTCTCCATACATCAACATAATATTCACATTCATGTGCTGCAGGTGGAAATTTGGCTGTGCCCAATGTTAGATGAAGATTTTGTGACATCATTAACAATCTGGAAGCAAAAGGTAGCCCAAGAAGTGACTTAAAAAATATAAATGATCTATTTTTGTATTTTTTGTGAAGAAGAAGAAACCAGGTGATAGTTGTTATTAAATGATTTCATCTGTTCAAAAATGCCTTGATGCATTTTTTTACTGGCTCATCAATCCTAGATGATATGTCACGTTTCACTTCAGAGGTTTTATCTTTAAAGTGCTCTTCAGTGTAAATCAACTGTGGCAGAAGTGGTGGATGGAATTTGACACAACGCTGATATTTTCACAAAAACAAGTTCTATTCAAAACAACCTGAAGCCCAGGAGAAGGAACGAAAGTGGGAAAAGAGAAATATGTGGGTGTGCTTCATTGTCTGTCTGTGTAAACTCAAGGTGCCACACCCTCACTCATAGATACACTATTAATCTATAGTTTTTGGTTCATTGTTGCACATGCACACCACATTTGCGTCACCACAAACACCTTATTCTCAATTGCCCTGTGAGGTTGGTTGTCACAATACCACCAAATACCCACATAATGGTGGCACTGTTATTTAGATTTATGACTCAAAATCAAAGGAAAGAACATGCTGTACTGCTGCTTGAAGCTCAGCAATGACAAAGCTCACAAATATTCACCACTGCGCTGCTGTTTTCTGTTCATGGTTTGTTCTGGTAAAGACACATTTTGTCTTGGTTGTTTCTAAATGGAGACCACCCCTTTCTATACAACTAACCCCCCCTCCGTTTTTCCCCCTCACTCTGCTCTCATATTGTACACTAAGTATTTTGTGTTCCTCTGTATAATCTAGCTCAATTATGTAATTGAGCACCTGTGTGTGTGTGTGTGTGTGTGTGTGTGTGTATGTGTGTGTGTGTTAGGTAGCCATGGCAACAGCACAACATATCGCCGACCACAGAACCGCAATGGGGCTGTGGGCACTGCCAGGGTTGTGCCAAAGACTAATCCATGCCAGAGGTGACATGAGCGAAGGAAAAGTGAGTTGGGTGGAGACAGCATTACACACACACAAAAGCACACACACATAAACGGATAGTGTACACACTAACACACCAGCATATTACTCTCTCCTCTCACTCTTCGCCTTCCTTTTAAAACACAAGCACACACACTGGATATCCTCCCATTCTTCTTGGCTGGAGCCTCCCATGGCAATAGCAGTAGGAATCCATTCTCCACGGATGCTGGGACAGCTGTGCTGATATTGAATGAGACGCAGTTTGTTCTGCCTCTTTCTGCATGCAGCTTGAGATAAAAACTACATGCTACTTAACTCAAATCTATATCGCCTGCTGCCAAAATGCACTCAGCTCATCTCGTCTTTGTCTCCCCCACCAAAGAGAGCGCTGGATTTCTTTGCGAAAAATTGCCATAAATGTGCTCACGCTGACGCATGGTGGCCCCCAGTCATCAGCTGACAATACACACAGAAAATTTATATGACTGACAAAGACATTAATCACAGAAAACTTCATAAGCCTCTCATCTATATGCTTGGAAACACCGCCTGTACTCAGTATGCAAATAATCTGGGCCATGCTACCAAATCTGAAGCTGCAAAACGCGGCAACACGCTCGTGTTTGAAGCACTGGGATGTCTGAGCAGGACTATCTTATGAATTTAGTGTGGTGTTTGGTGGTACCCACGGCAGGAGGACACAACCGAACCAACAATGCACTTTAAATGAGCTAATGTGTAATGGTGGTGGCTTTTGTGGTACGCTCCCCTGCCACTGAAAGCATGGTATAAATGATTAAATGAAAGGAACTCTGTGTCGTCAGCAGTGTCTGACATTATGACCTCCAGTGTCCCGTGATGAGGGGTGTGTGTGTGATCTGGAACAGCAAAAAACAGCAACAGCACAGCCAATGAGGGACTCCGATTTCCTGCTCTCTGCCTGTCTTCTTCTCTCAGTTACAAGAGAGCACAATAGATCAGCCCTACATGTCAATCAGATGTACTATGAGTTCATTCTTCTGTCTAGAGGCCAGAAACAGAGTACTTTACTGGCTGCGGGGTCACTTTTCCACACAAATATCCTCACAAGCTAACTTCTTTTTCCTACTTGGCACCAGTGAGTTAAACTGAGGCTGTGTATATATATAGAATCTACTCAATTAAACTTATGTGCAACTGAACCAAAACCCCAAAGTGATACTATAATTCAATACATCTATCTGGGAAATGTAATACAGGCAATTTCTACTTCTTTGCAAAGTGACTTCGGTTATGCTAGCTTGTGAAATGAAACACCAGCAATCAGCTGGGAAGGGTTAGATTTTTGTTTTGTTTTGGGTTTCTTTCTGTGAGAAGATAAAGGTGAGACACAGTCGCCTGGAAACTGGGATCCTGGCTAATCCAGCGATAACCACTCAGAGGCTTAATTGGCATGAAGACATGGCACCAAAGCTTCTAGGTGCATGTTTGCATGTCTGTGGGTGCGCTCGTGCATGCGCATTGCGTGTGTGTGTCTTTAATTCTGAAAAATCCAACATTTTCTGTTTATTCAGACTGCGGTTCCATCAGATTTTAATCCTCTGAACAGCTGTTCCAACTCATTTTCCAGGCCTTGGGAAGAGACACAGGGAGAGAAAGAGAGAGCAGAAGAGGAGAGGGTGAGGGGAGGGGAGGGGAGGGGAGAGGGTAAGGGCCACCTCATCAAATATGTGTCAATGCAAAGTTAATGCTTCAAAGTCTGGATATTGATTACATTCATTTAATCAGATTTCCACTTAAAACAAACTAGCTCATGCTTTTCTTCCTCTAAATATCGCTTTGATATTTTTATTGAAAACACTGCTCTGCGATAAGGAACGCTGGTGACGTAAGATAAATATAATACATCCTCTTGAAGCAACATATAGCACAGATAAAGAGCCGCAGACTGGGAGGACATAGAAATCAGTCATGCGCGCTGAGGTGGTGACCCCGAAGCTGAGCTGACCTCTGACAGTCCGAGAAAGCAGAGCCTGAGACGCTCTCACACACATACACACACACACAGACGGAACCGAATCATGTGCCCGCCCGGTAATAATAAGCCTTGACCAAAACAAACAGGAGCTCGGAGCTGCAGGGAAACACTGCGCACTCCAAATTCATTTACAGGAAACCTTTCTAAATGCAGGCTGATGTTTTTAAACATTCCGCCCCCTTTTAATGTAACTACGGGTCACATTTTGTGGCCTTTCCCTCTTTCGCCATTAAGGAGCTGATATTTTTCCAAGCACACATTAAAACACGTGTCTATGAGAGACAGTGGTCTAAACTGCAGCAAGTTGGGTTTTTTGTTTTTCATGCTCTATTCGCTGCTGCAAAGAGAAAGAAATAGTATCGTCTGACTTGATAATATTGCTAATCACAGGCTACAAAAACAGACAGACAAAAATGCAACTTTTCATTAAGTGTGTTGCTTTTGTGTGTGTGTGTGTGTGTGTGTGTGTGTGTGTGTGCGTGCGCAAAGTAAAAGACGGATCCCTCCTCCCTGCACGAGCCTAGAATAACTCCAGCTGCAGGTTAGCGCGAGCGGCCCTGCAGGAGTCACCACAGAAAACATTCTCTCAAGATGGAAAATATAGAAAACACATATACACCTAATGCTGAAGAAATAGGGACTAAACAGGACTTACCACTAAGGCATTGTTTAGAAGGTGAGTAGGGTAATACTTTAGTGTTGAGAGGGTGTTAAGAGGCGAGGAGAGCAGGGGTCAGCGTCCAGGCGGGCAGCGGGGGGCAGAGGGAAGGAATAAGTTAACATGTCGCACCAGTGAAAACAGTCTGAGATGACAAATTACGAGCTGCATGAATTTCCAAAAACACATGTATTTTTATTTTTATGCAATCAAACAAATAGTGCAGATTTGTGCTGCGTCATCTGAGGGCTGCACATCTTAGGTCTGGAGAGAGCAACGAGACGGAGCAATAAATTCAGATGAATAGAATTATTAATTAAATATGACAAAATGAAATAATGTCAGAGACGATCTGAGCAGAAAGCATTTGCGTTTAAAACTATAACAAGTCAATGGGGAATAAAAGAATGATGATTACACATTACAGTGGAAACGTCAATCACTCCCCCTGATGTGTTTGTGTGAGCGTGCGTATATATAGATAGATAGATAGATAGATAGATACTTTATTTATCCCAGACTGGGAAATTGCAGTGTAACAGCAGCATTACACATAGGGAATAAAATATATAACATGAATGCATCTGGGTGTTCAGTCAGTAGTTTGGCAGCGGTGGAGCTGTATATATTAAATGTATAGGCCTGTTTGTATACACACACACATTTATATGTGTAAGTAAGTGACTATATATAATATATTGTCCATCTTTCAGGATTTCTCTGTAACTTGCCTCTGCACCCTCACCATCACACCACGCTGTGTCTCTCCAGTCTGTCTTTTATCACAGTTAATAATTCATTTGATTGTTTACAGTTGTTGCCATATCCGAGGTCCAAGCTCCATTTTTTAATTATTAACAGCAATTAAATAAACAAAATGCGCCTTTCCGTCTGCAAGGGAATGCTGAATGTGTGTGTGAGTGTGTGAGTGTATGTGGAGAGAGTGAGAGCTGTTTGTACGAGAAGTTGTTTCTTCTCTGCACACCACACACACTTGCGGACACGCACACATATTTTTTTTTTTTTTTGCCATTTAAACAATTGATATCTGTGTGTGTGAGTGTGTGTGTCAGTTTATCCCTTTGCTTCCATCATTACTTAATGCAAGTTACTGTGATGTGCAACATGTGTACTACTGCGCTGTATGAGCTTCTGTTACCAGTTTGGTTTAATTAAGGGAAATTTATGAAGCAAAATAAAAATCTCTTTTCCTTTAGCGTTCATCTGCAGTATAAGAATTGTTTTTATCAATTACAGAAAGTCATCACATTTAAAGGCCTGTTTGAAAAGGAAAAAAAAAAAATCGAAGGCCTGTGTAAGACACTTCTACACAGGGCTTATTCTGATCTGTGCAATAACTGTTCTGCCTGTATTCATAATTTACCAGTATGCTTCTATTTTCCTTCCATTTCCAAGTCACTTTCACCCTCCGCAGTCTTATGTCAACATACTAAGTAGCCTATAATAGTTTCTTCAATAAAACAAGGAATTAAGGGAAAATAATAAAATCTCCTTTCCCTCTTTGGTGTCAACAAGAGGCCAACATTATGATCCTAACTGCTAATGTTTTCAAATGGAAACCAGAAATAACTTTTGCCCATGAGGAGCAAGCAACATCCTCTCAGTCTCCGGTAGCAAAGTTGTCAAGAGGCGCATGATGGGAGGAAAACTCTTAATAAAACCACTGTAAAAATCGGGAACGAATTACACATCAAACAGGACCCTGGCAGGCCACTGTCAGACGACGCCAATGGGGGATAAACAAGTCTGCTTTATAAGAGTAAGACTTCCAGCAGCTGTATGACATGGGCAGGTCACTGCCACTGGTTATTTTAAATGAAAGAAACAACCTCAAAGGACTGACATGGAAAAAAGAAATGCCACTGAAGGAAACATTTTGAAACCAAAGATCTTTTGTTTGAAATTTTGAATTTTTCTTTGCATTACAAAACAAACGAATGGTCCTCTAACATACTCATCCGCATATAAAATTTTGATTAATGGGGGGTTAAGGGGCGGCTGAGCATGTTGGCCTTTGCAGTCTGGAAGGAACGCTTCTGTAAAGATGTAGAGCAATGCATCCAGCTGCATACAGCTGCATGCACCCATGCTGCAAAGCTTCTGCAGTTTTCTGTGCTCTCTCTCTCTCCCTGTGCTGGAAGTTGGTTAACATGTCATGATAAATATGGAGGTTAATTACAAGTGAAATATGATTAATTATGTAAAAAGCACAGAAAATAAAAAATGGCTTAAAGAGAAATTCAGAATGAGTGAAAATGAACATTTGCAGCAGCATTTGTTTTTTTGTTGTTTTTTTTTTTTTACAACTCACAGCCTTGCTATTTCTGTGTCAGAAAGAGTCTGCTAACAGTAAAATACTGCATCAGAGTCCAGAAACGACTAGACTGTGATGAACATGAAGAACAATAGAAACAATACTGTGAAGGCCCTTTGTGTTTTTTCATAATAGCAACAAAGACAAGTGCTGTCTTTAAAATAAAAGAAATAACTACCTGCGACAAGAATGTACAAGGGCACTAATTTACACAATAAAAGAAAAAAAACACAGTGACTTCTATTTAGTAAAGTGGGTCTTATTGAAGTGCGCTCAGATGATGAGGCAAAGACACGGAAAAGTGGAGAGGGATGTTGAACATAGATGGCACGACACTGATATACCAATCAATGCGTCGTGTTTGATCCCGGCCTCTAACTCCACGTGCTCACGTGTTGCATTCAAATGCAAAAAAACCTGAACGATTGTCAAGCGCCGCAAACACACCATCTAAACAAGACGCACGCAGAATGTCTGTACTGTTCTCCAGTTTACAACACACGCGCGCGCGCGCGCGCACACACACACACACACACACACACTACAGCTCCAACTCGCCTCTCCCGGTCTTAGCTACACATGCACGTAGCTCTACAGGCGGCGGTGTGCGTTCCCACCTCCCCCAAAAAGAAAGAAAAAACAAAACAAAACTGCGAACTTCGACAGTCGTAAAAGTCCGTAACAGCAGCAGCGTTAAACTCCTCTCCGCACTGCTGTCTATCCCCGCGCTCCGCTTTTCTCCTCCTCCCCGCAGGCTCCCCTCCTTCTTTTTTTTTTTTTTTTTATATGAAATACATTTCGGGAGAAGCGCCATTTTCTCTCCTTAAAAAAAAAAAAGAAAAGAAAAAAGAATCAAGAAAAAAGAAAGAAAAAACACGTGCGATGGAAACTTACGCGGAGAGAAAGTTTGGCGCGGCGGAAAATGCGTTCGGAGACGGGACGAGCGTCGGAGAGCGGAGCTGAAGTTTGACAGCGAGAGTCAGACAGCAGGCACACGACAATGAAAACACATGGAAAATAATAAGAGCAGAGGCAGCAGCATTTAAAAAAAAAAAAGCCGGCGTCCCCGCTCTAGGCTAAATCCACACAATGAGAGAAGAGAAGAGAGTTTACCTGTGTCAAGCAGTACGGAGAGTACATGGTGATTTTAGACAGGAGAGCTGCAGAGCTTATTTAAGTTGGAGGGAAGCTCGGTATAGTGCTGCATTGCAATCGCTCGCCGTCCTGTTTCTCTCACTCCATGCTGCTGCAGCTTACTGTAACCCCGCCTAGAAAGTGAAAGCTTGCACAAACTTTCAGGGAAAAAACTTTGTCTCCCTCCCCTCTCCTCTCTCAACTACTCTTTCATCGCTCTCCTCTTTTTCAAACGAATTCTTCCGCCTGGCGCCTTTTTCCTTAATGCTTCTTAATTTTATTTTCGTGCAGATTCATCAGCGCGTTACACTTTTACTTTTCGTTCGACTTTTGATTTGAGATTATTATTTTTATTATTATTTCTTTTTTATCTTCCGTCTCTCAGAGTCCGCTGCGCAGAGTCTGCAGACTCTGCCCGCGCTTCCCCGCGTCTTTTAAATGGTAATCTTAGACCTCAGTTGCGTTCACCGACCCGTCCATACCGTGATTTCAAGATGCAAATAATCATCAGGGGACAGATGAGTCGTCTAGTGCGTCCTAAGTGTGTGCACGTTTATTTACTTAAACCTATCATCAGAGTAGATAAATAAAAACAGCTGCAAGGAAACACAGGAATAAATTCCACATATAGTTTTTCCAGCTTATGCTGAAAGCTGTGAGGATTGTCTGTGTAACTTTATTTATTATGCAAATAAAAGGACAAGCCTGGACAAAAACTGTTTTCTGTTTTAAAATGTTTTGTAACTGTCAGGATTCTCAGCTCTCACGCTCTCCCAGCTGAAAAGTCTACACTTAAATTCATTAGCAGGCGTTTGAATGAATGCATCATCTCATCATGGGTTGTAAAGTCAAGTCTATTTATTTACTGAACCATATTTGACCCAGTCTGGAGCCCACAACTGCAGTTTCAAACGCAGTGAAGTGAGTCCAAGCCAAACAGTTACTGCAGCATTCACTGTGAAGTTGCAGACCAGCAAACAGCGAAAACAGACATATAATCACAGCCTCTGAGTTAGTATCAAAATACTAAATTGTACTAAATTGGAGTGTGTGAGCAAACAGACACACTCTCTTTCTCTCTCTCTCTCACACACACACACACACATACACACATAAACAGTAGTGAGTGACAAACATATCACACAAAAGTCATAAAATGAAGTTTCTTGGAGCAGATCCTTAGTGTGGTACAGTGGGAATTTGGGCGGGAGTGAAGTCATTGTGCAGGAGCAGAGCTGAAATTTTGGGCCCCGGCACTGGAGTCCCGCAGATTTATGAGCCCTACTGCTTGTGCATTTCTACCGCAAAGCCTTCTGCAGGCGAAACAAAGAGATCTGGGCTCTGTGTGGCCAATTATGCTGCACCCAGGCCAGATAAACGCGAGCCAGAGGCGCAGGCGAAGAGGGAGAGGGTGTGCGGTCATGAGTGTTATGTGCACCACAGAGAGTGCAACCTCCTGTCCTCAACACCACACAGGACTGCACCACCAGCATTCCTCCCTGTGAATATGACACACGCCCTGCTACACACACCTATTGGTTACTGTTTAGACAGGTGTAGCGGCATCACAAACACCAGCTGCTGCATTCAAGGGACAGTCTATGCATTCAGTTTCTTCTTGCAGCTGAGTCTTTAAAAAGCAGTGCGAGTGCAAAAGGTTACTTAAAGTGGTTAGCCTGGGGATCAAAACCTCCCTCCTTTATAGAGTCGACATGCATGCAACACACGCAAAAACTCCTCTGCCTTGGCTCCTTAAATGAGCCACACATTCAGTGGTTTGTGTGAGTAAATCTCTCATTAAGTAACACATGGTAGAGCCATATGCTATGGTTGGTGGGTCTGCCGCGGCTCTGCTTTTTCACACGCCTCGAATATACATGCTCACCACTGCTCCAGAGTGGCCAGCGCTGCCGTGATGACTTCACCCGTCGGCAGAGGAGGCGTTTCACTGGTTGAATGATCAGAAAAGTCAGATTGTAACCAACAATCCTCAAGTCTACAAAACAAATTGTTCCAAGAGGATAACCACAAAATTGCCAACAGTATCACACCAAAGCCAGCGGCAGGATCACACCTGGTTGTCTGTTTAGTGTAGAAGGGAGATGAGGCACAGTATAAGGGAGATAAGCTAAGAGTGTGGTTGGGCTGTTTTGTGGAGCAGATGTCAATTCTAGCTGCTCGGAGTTTATATGCAGTTAGTTCGCTACAGTAGAAATCTCCTTCCTATCAGACCACTTTTGATGTAACCTGAGCTCCTCTGTTCCTATAAACAAGTGAAACTAGAATAACTGTCTGTGGTTGTTGGCCTCCTGCAGCCAGTCAAGCTGTATTTTAAATCCATGTCTGCCCAGACTCATGTGATATATGTAGTGAGGACTTTGAAGGAATTTGGGGATATATAAATAAAATTGATTTGACCTGACTTTGTTAAGCTTTGTTGTTCTTGTTCTGCTCTGTGTCTGCTGTATTAGTGTGTACCTTCACTGAGAGAAACAAAAGAGTCAAATTCCTTGAACTTGTTGACATTCATGCACTAAAGCTTATTCTGGTCTGACGGAGTTGCAGCCATGAAGGCAGTCAAAGCTTCGTGGACCCTTCACACACATCTCCACCCCAGCAGCACACATCTCTACAATCACCAGGAGACGGGCGTCACTAGTCTGGAGGAGACTAGTGACGCCCATCTCTGTTGCTGAGTCACAGCATTAACTAATAGCCAGTAAAGTGTTTGGTCACAGTGAGGTTGACCTTTGACTTTCAGGATGCAACATCTTCCCCTGGTAATTTTTTCCTGTCAGACTTTTGTCTGAGAGACGATAGATTTTTTTTTTTTTTTTTTTTTTTGTCAGTGGTAGAGCTGACAGAATATCAAAAAATATAAATCGTTTTCTTTTTTTCTTTTTTTTTCTTCAAAACACTGATCCAGACACAAACACAGACCTGGTTAGAGGAGGAAATAAAAAAATAGAATTTAGACAATTGCTATGTCTTAAATGTAAGAAACAATTCTCATTCAAATCTACTGTTTTTTTACAAGTGATTTTAAGTTCTGTTATTTATTGATTCGGTGTGATGTGTTTGTTTTTTTTCCCCCATGCCGGTGCAAAAGACCAATCTCTATTTTCTAGATTTTAAATAGACACTGGAGTAGTCTGAGTCTAATTAATACTGAGCTCTCCCTTTAACTATCGCAGAGACATTTCTGATGATTCTACATGAAGTCAATGCTAGTTTGTCATTATTACTTATTACCTGTCATATATACACCCACAACATGTCAATATTGGTCAGGTTTAGCTGTAGCTTTTCAGTTCAGTTTTTAGTTCAGGACTAACTTGATAGTTTGCAATAACAATTTAAGAGATATGATAGAAAAAGTTTGTTCTTTTCATTTTTTGCCCCCCTCCCACCACTGGATTGTTTGACTTCTGAAGACCTCTGAAATCCTTCAGACAACAATCTGAAACAGAAAAGTTCTTATACTGAAACACAGTGTGAAGTCAGAGTCTGTGATGATGGTCCGCTGATAGAAGTCTGCCCATTTAAATGGGTCACAGGTCAAAGCATGCCTCGAAAACAGGGTGTCAAATTCCCATTTCTATTTATACATATTTTCAAAAGCCTTTGCATGCTCATCCTCAGCAATTCTTAGCCGATCTCTGACGCGTTAATGAAGTACAAACACCCCAAAATAAATGCAGAAAAAAGCAAGGAGCGATGCACTTTATCCAGCAGTGAACCCCCAGCAGCAGACCTCCTGGTGAGAAGTTGGAGGTGGACACCCTCCTGTGGATGTTCTTGAACCCTCTGCCCCCGGAATCCAATACAGCTCCACCAATGCTCCTCCCCCTCCCTCTTCTAAAACTCTCTCCTCCACCAGCCGCGCTACTCAATTACAGCCATAATGGTTCATTTCTGTACCCCGAGACACACGATACACTGAGCAACCCAGATTCTCTGTGAGACTTGGCGTAAGTCTTTACTTTGGGAAACAAATACCGTAGCCTAGAAAACTGGCTCCCACCTCATTAACAATCACATTTTCAGCCATCCACAGAACCCCCCTCCCACTTCACCAACCCCATCACCAACTTTTAGCTTTTATTACCATTTTACATCATGTCAATCATTGTAAATCTTCTTGTACAAATTTCTGTCCGTTTTCCCGAAATGCTGTTTCACTTTCTCTAACTTTTGCTCTCCTGAGCAACTGAGCATGCTGCGCATTATCGTTAAAGTTTTCACCCTCATGAGGCAAGGGCGCTTCAGTGAAGTTGCAAAGCCGCCCCCACCTCCCATTTTTTTTTTTTTTTCTTAAATGTGCCTGTGGAAATAATGATTGTAATGGTTTGCAGCTGAGTAGCGGGAGCTGTGAATGACATTATGATTGTGGTGCAATTACCAAGAGCATGAAAACAGACTGTCAGTCAGAGTAATGAGGAATGACTCAAGTAACACATTTAGTACAAACACATGAAATAATAATAATAATAATAATAAATAAATAAATAAATAAATAAATAAATAAATAAATAAATAAATAAAATAATAATAATAATAATAATAATAAGTGCATACCCTGTATGAATCTGATACTACAAAGCATTCAGGCATCCCAGGACCTCTGGAGGGTTCTTCGTTCAACAGAAAGGTTTCGGTTGCCTGAAATGTAACACAACAGTCATTATTCATTAGTTGACACTGTGTTTTAGATTCAGTGAATTTAAAAGCACACCAGAAGTCTAGCTTCAAAGAAGATTTTCAATATTTGAATTTCCCTAATATTGCTTTTTTGTTTTGTTTTTTATTTTAAATTTGTGAGTGATTTGCACAAATCCCACCACCAGATAACCACTGTTCTTTAGGTCTTTACATGCTACACAGACACAGTTGATGGTGTGTGCTGCCTCTGCTTGAGACCATATGCTGTGCAGGCCTGAAGCCCAGCCCTGCCAGTCACCAGCGCTTGAATGGGGGAGCAGTGCGTTTAGCTGCCATGCCCACGCCACACAATACTCCAACACAAAGGCATTTCCTGTCCCTGCTATTTCACCTGCATGGTCACTTTTCTGTCAGCGTGTACTGATTCAGCACAAATCATTCACATACGCACAGTCACATACTACACATGCACACGTTCGGCATGGACTTGCACATACATGGGCCTTACGTCTGCTGCGGGCACAGACAAACACAGGCTCTTGGCTGCTCTACAGGCCCCCTATATCGCATTCACTGTTAGATGCAGCTAAAGTATTTATTCTGTTTGTTTGTTTCTATTCAGCATGCTTCATTTGTATGCTGCGGGACGCGCCAGCAGAGACTTGGGCTCTGAATGAGCATCCATTGCAGTTCTGCTGTCAATTGAAGCAGCAAGGCCAGACAACATGGATGGGTGGGAACCACAGACTGAGGATCTGGATCAGGGATGGCAGTTCTGCCTGGTTAGCCAGCCTGTGGCTATTACTTTTCAGTCCAAACTGGTATGAATTGATTTTTGCCAGGCTAAATTTGAATGAATCAACTAAACCTGTTAGATGAGAGTTAAAAACTGTTTCTGTAAATGAAAATAACTCTAACTAAAAATAAATAAATAAATAAATAAGAACTCTCCAAGTTAGGGAAGTTTTACTCACAATGGAACCAGGAGACTTAAGTTTAGTTGCTGGAGAGAGATGAAGAAAGGGAATAATCCTATTTTCCAGAACTATACATCCTGATCTCTGAACATACCTTAAGCAGAAACAAACATGGACCCAAAAGAGGAACAAACATTGCTTGTAGCCAGCAACAAAATGTAAAGTTATACTATTTAAACCGGCATGCAAAGTAAACAATTTTGTAGGGAGTTCAAACATTAGGTTACTTAAGCATTTACATATGCACATAAATACACACATACACACAGTGACACGGGATTGCACTTGAACAAATACATGCGCAGACACATGCATAAACACACAGCACTATAATAAGTCCCAGACTCAAGCTAACCGAGCTGCGGCTGGAGACACAGGCTATTCATATCCTTCAGAATGAGAGGTTACAGCTCGAGTCTTTTCCCTTTCCCTTTTGCTGTAACACAGGAAGGGCATCTCCGTGTGTGATTTCACTCAGTGTCTGTGGAAAACGGTCTTTGCAGGCGCCCCGATTAACATAAGATTAACATTGGTTTTGTTGAGCATAGCTTCTCTTGCTCACAATAAATTTAGCACGGGGGCCCACATGAGGCATTCGCTTGTTTAAACAAAGTTAGAATTCAAGTCATCCAAATGACTAAGAAAACACTACCCGTGGCATTCAGCCACAGCACCCAACCTCTGGCCTGTCATCATTAATATGTGGGGAAACACTGGAGGAAAACCATTTGAAACCATTTGTCCCACTAAATGGTGCCCTTGTCAAGCTCCCTGAGCTTTCTGATAAGCTCTTAAAATGCCTGGTACAGCTGAAGGATATATTTTGCTCTGATGTTAATCATAGAGTAACACAGGACAGGACACACTGGTAGTTCTACTTATCTCTGACAAGTTTCAGGCATTAATGTAAGTTGGGAGATGACTTTATAATGCACAAATAATGGAGTTTAGGGATAAAAGACATGGGTCAGTCATTGAAAGCATCGTCTCCCTTTCCTCATCTTTGAATCCAATGCTCAGACACAGGCATCGTTTGGATGAGGCTGATTGATGTAGCTCCCTTCAGCGCTGCCTACCCCTGAGTTTTTAAGGAGCATGGTATCAATTATATACAAGTGTTTTTCTATATGTTGATGCATATATGCAGCATATGTCCAACCCATATGCCTTACGACGATTGAGATGAGACGATGATTTTATGACTGTAAACAATCCGAAAGTGGAAGACAGGATAAGAACATTTTACAGGCTTTGCTGATAAAAACGTAGAATGCTCATATTTTGTCTCTGTGTATAATGTATTAAAGGATAGGTGTGGGATTTTTTTCCAACTTTTTTCGCCATTTCTTGGTGTAAGTAATTTCTTAGGCCAAAGTCCTTTGCCACTGCTGAGTCCACTACTGACAAACAGCCTAAAAAGAAACATCTAGACAGCTACTGCATTGTAGCAGAATGTAATACAGCATTTGTCTGTCAAAGTATGTCCACAAAAAGCTACTGACAGTTTCAGATTGTTGTTATAGGCCTGACAATATAATGGATAGTATTTCTATGGGGAGTGTTTTGTAACAGATTGAAATCCTTGTTTATCTGAAAAGAGCCACATTAACACTCAGTCCAAAGCCACTGGACTCAATTCACAAAAACAGAAACTTTACCACAAAAAACAGGGGAGTTACTGGTCTACCACTGCTTTGATCAGTTCGTCTTTTTCTGTTATTGTGTATTGATTTTACTAAAGTGAAGGATCTGAATATTTCTGCCAACACTGAAGGTCAACCAATAACACATACGAACCGACCGGCCCGATTGAGGGTGTGATGGACCAGAAAGTGTAGCGTGCTGTGTTCTGCAGGGCAAAATGAATAGGGCAGCACAAAGACGTTCCGATAAAAAAAATATCTGTTGCTAAAAGTTCAATGGTTGTAGTTTTCATATCTTTAATGTCACACTCTTAATAATAATCTGAACCTGTCAGTGCCGAAAATAAGCACTTTCACTGAGCATTCTTTGACACAGACAAATGTCAAAGTTATTTCAAGGACAGGCTTAGATCAAATTAAGTTACAGGCCCATAGCAGACAGGAAAAATTAGCACCTAACTAACACGGGTGAACATAGTGGACCATTTAGCAACTAAAAAGCCAGCTATTTCCCTCAGAGGTTAGTGCAGACCAGAGCAGCTAGAAGGAGACATTATCTCCAATATGCTGAAAGCTGGTGTTCCATATCGACTGGATGCATGAAAAAGTAACTGTTTGCTAACATCTTAAATCAAGAACTTCTCAGTGATCATGTTAGTTTTGTCACAGCTTGTATCCACTAACAAAAACTCAGTTATTGAAAGCTTACACATACTTAGGCTGCATCCAAACTCAGGACTTGTAGGATGGCTACATTTTGACATTTTAAACACATCTGTTTAATTCCTGGCATTCACACTACAAGTTTTCAAAACCTTGAAACAGAGACTTCAAGAAATCCTTCCTTTCTGCATTCTATTTCGGAAACTCCAAGACTGTGTTGTTGTCTGGATGGACATCAATAGTCTCTGTCTGATTCGCTGTTAGACCCAGCTTCTAGTGGTGAAAGCAACATGGATGACAAATTACTTACACATTAGTGTTGCTGACCTTGATGTCTTCATTAGCAGCTGTTGTGGGATTAATCTCTGCATTTTAAAGACACAGCTTTGCTGGTCTTATTTGGCAACGTCACTGTCACATTAATATGTTCAAGAACTGATATTGATATTTGGAGCCCAAGTGTCATTCACCAAGAAACAAGTCAAGCATGAAACTCTGCTACAAGCACAAATTTCTGTTTCAATTAGTGGATTCTACAAGTGTATCCACTAAACTAGGATGAACCTAATCCCAGAAATAAACCAAGCAATAAGAGAACATTGCCCAAAGTTATTTTTCTAAAGTGCTATAGGTATCAAATAAGATGACTGGCAACTGTAATAATTAATGTGAATGTCCACAGTCCCTCATTTAAACCCTCTCTGATACCTAAGGACTCAAGACCAATTTTGACATTGCACGTTTTGACACACGCACAGCAGGGATGGAATCTCGTGTCTTTGGGGTTTAGTGGTAATACAATTATGTTAACAGTAAAAAAATAAGGCAGCTGTAAAATGCAGAAGCGAGACACGTGAAAACACAAGACGAAAGTTAGCTGTGTTTCAGGGCACTAGATTATTCTGAGAATTTATGTCCCTGGCCCAGCTTCCCCTGTCTTCCTCGTGCTCTCGCTCCCACACAGAAACTGTGGCCTCTGGATACGCAAGAGTCCAAAAGAGGCAGGTATCCTCACAATTTAACCACTGTTCAACAGCCTTCTGATCTTTCCACCGCAGCGTGGACTCTGTGAGCTCACCGGCCTCTACACCATTGAAAGACTTTTCTCTCCACTGCGAAACATGACTGACAACCTACCCGGCCCCACTTGATTCAGCCTTAATTGTATCCCCATTCTTCACCTGGTAACAAGCTAACAAACCTGTGCAGATGTGGCAAGCACATCAAAGAGAGGGAGGGAAGGGAGGGGGAACTTGTTTGTAAAAAAAAAAATGTGTGAGGGAATATGAAAGGGGAAATTTACGTAGTGTGAGTCCAAGCCAGTGCCACCTCAGGGAGAAATGCTGGAAAAATGTGATATTTTACACCTGCATCTCAGGAGGTGAGGAATAAGAGACAGGGAGCGGGGGAGGCAGTAATTAGAGCAGTGTGTGTGTGTGTGTGTTAGTGGAAGATTTTTATATGTTTCTGGGGCTTGCCACTGGTTCATTTTCAGCATTCAATTTGGTGAGATGCTTGGATGCCAGATTATTAAAAATGCTAAACCTGGTTACGAATGCTAAAAAAAGTGTTGAAAATTTAAACAAATATGCTAATATTGTTACAGTGATAAATAGCTGGCAAGCTCAGTTTAATGAATAATGCTATTGGCTCTAATTCCTCATTAAGACCCTAAAGAGGAGAGCGAAGAGAGAAAATACATGTATTGTTGTGATCCCCCCCCCCTTTTTTTTTCCAAATTAAACTCAGAAAGGCAGAAGATACTAACACCTTCACAAATTAAGTAGATTCAAATTACTGAGCTACACAGCTGTTGTGCAGTCTGGGGTGTTTTGTGATACCAATTAATGTGAGGGTTAAGTGTTGATAAAGTAATTGAGGCAAGGGTTGAAATGAGATAGAAGAGTTAGGAGCGTTCTGTGATCAGCCAGAGCTGGATGAGAAAGAAGTCACACTTCCTTTACACTGTAAGGAATATCTTTCTCTACTGTTAGAAACAAATGGAATACTTGTGTCTGTGTTGTGTGAACTGATCTCATCTGATCTGGGGTCTCACATCAAATTATCCCCAGATTAGAGCTTTATTTTAAATTAAGCTCCTTAGTTCGAGGGAAACTCTACAAACAGTTTTTGGAAAAAGATTTAGCTCTTGGACATTTCTGACATTCAAACAAGTCATAACTGACAAAGGCTGCAAACTTGACCCTGCTGCTGACACCTGCGCTCGCAGATTCTTTCCAACACTTTTGTACTGAAAATACTTCTCCTCGTGAGAGGAAGTGTTGCTCACAAAAGCAGCTTCTTCTGCTCTAGGGACTGTTTTAATTAAAAGGAATGAAAAAGCAGACAGCTAAAGCCAAAGGCATGATGGTTGAGGAGGACTGACCTGGACAGAGCAGCAAAAAGAAATCTTTGTAAATCTCTATCTTTTTGTTGGTCTGTTGATTTTGTGTCTATTTTTCCGATAGATTTGTGTGAAATTATAAAGTTGTCATAAAACATCTGACACAAAAATCTTCATTGTTCATTTTTATTTTGAAGCTGAATTTGAGATGAGAGTTTTTAACACTCAGGTAGCATTTAATAAAAATACAAATGAGCTGAATTATGGAAAAAGTAGGGACATAGTGCTTTTGGAGTCTGAGAAGTAAAAGTCAAGCTATCTCAGCATCTGCTGTTGCAATTTTTGTTCTTTTTCTTTTTTATCTGCCTCGTGAGTCTTCCAACCTCATGCAAGTGGACACTAAATCACTCTCATGGTCCTTTAAGTCTTTCCTTCCCCTGTCTTTACCTTTTGCCTGACTGCAAACGGTTTTATGCCACAACTCTTTTATTGTCAAAAGTGATTAATTTTCTTTGGGTTAAGTTTTGATTAATTTGGTGCAAGATAGAAGGAGAATCTCCCCATCTGTTCCTTATAGACTCTGTACTCAACCAGGCTAAATACCAATCAACCTGACAAACCTTATCTGAGTTCACTATCCTAATATTTACGCTCTTTGACCATATATCAGAGTTTCCATCTTTAAAGTACAGCAAAAGCTTACACACCACATAAGCTATCATAGCCTGCTTGAAGCTTTATTTATTTTTCCAGGGAAATGTCAAGGCCAGGACAAACATAATAGCATAATATTCTGTATACAGTAAGGGATGACATCACTGGCAGCAACAGCCAAGAGGGAGATCACACAAGACCCAAAAACCGCTTGTCTGATCATCACGTGGCAGGCTGCACACACATGCAGACACGCAAAGAAACACACAAACAGTTTGGGATACAGTTACCAAAGCTATATACATGGCTCTCCATGATTAGTACATTTGTTAACTTAACCGTCTTATGTTGCACGTGACACGTATGCTGTTCATAAATGAAGACTGGTTATGTGTCTAATCTACTAATTATAATTAGTCCTGTTTATAGTTTGATGGGTTACGTTTTTCTTTTTGCCTTCAAACATATTTGGAAAAATCAATAACCTGCAGAACCACAGATAGAGATCATTTCTGTAGAAATGTGGAGATTGTGTATCTGAGCAACAGTCTCAGAGGGGAACTGACATTGATTGACAGAAGCCTCCAGTGCATTCTGACTGAACCAACATGCAACTGAAATGTTTGGCACAAATTCACATTATAGCTTTTTCCTTAAAAAAAAAAAAGAAAAAAAAAAAAAAAAAGAGGTGAATTACTGCTGTAAGTAGGAAAATAACAAGTCAAGATAATCCCATGTGAGGCCTGTCCTGAATTCTGTATCATTTTTACTGATGAGCTTCTTGGGCAGCTGCCATGTCAGCTAGGAAGCGCGTAAACAAATAATTATTCATACTAATAATCTTCCATATTCATGTGCAAATAAGTTCCCTTTCCTGGAGTCTAAGCAGCTTCAAGGTTGTATGTGGGAGGTTCCTCTAACTATGCCTGACTTGACTCATTTCATGCCAAAAAAGAATTTATCTAAAGGTCAAGGATGTGTGAGCTACATATCATAATTCTGTACAGAACAGACTTTTTATTACTAATTTTGAAACCTACAAGCATAGCATTCAAATGCATACTCTGACAACCTCACAGGGAATACATCTGCCAGTTTAAACAAATATCCCATTAAGGGTGAATATAGTATATTGAGTATATTGGGATAAAACATGAAAAACAGCCCAAAAACGTCTTGCTGAAAGCCCTCAGCCAATACAAATTATGATGAATGCCACAAATTAAATATTCAATTTTGACGCATCCTAAAAGAAAGACATTGGTCAGACAGCGCCACAAACTCATACCTTGTGATGTCACAGGATTTCCCCGAATTGCAAAAATAAATCACCTGCGTAATGAAGGAACTGTTCGTAACTGGTCAACTGGCTCGGGCGTAACGACGCACAAATCAAATGAACACATAACGAAATGGAACACCAAGTTCCACTTCTTAAAGCCAAGTTTCCAAACTATTTTAAACTTTTCTTTTCGGTGAGATTGAAGAGGAGGGGACCTATTTATTAGCTAATGACACCGTTATAGATACGACTATTTTGAACGTATGTGCCTATTAATAGTCAACATCAGAGACCAGTGCAATGAGAGGAGGCATGTTCTCCATGTGGGCAAAACGGCAGAAGGCGGTGGGCATCCGGTGCCGAACTCAGAGGGCTGGACACTGATTTGGCCAGCAGGTTGGAAAAGAAAATTTGGCAGCATGTTATTGTAACTTAGAGTTTTCATAACAGCAACATCGTTTTAAATGTGAATTTAGCATTTCAGCAAGGCAAAACTTTATCCCCCTGGTCAAAAATAACCATGATACCATAATGAGACTGACTGACAGTAAACACACGCAGGTAGGTGGAGGGACTTGGCAAACTGTGGTGAATGTTACCCATTAGCTACAAGTAAATAAGCAACACATGAGGATCAGAAAGTGGGCAAAGTCAGCCCGCTTAGCTTTAAAGTTCTTTCTGTGTATCATTAAATCTATACTACAATGAATTTGAAAGCCGACTGCATAAATGAGAAAATTATTGGTTTACATAGCACGTACCATTGTGGTGTAGGGAAAAGTGCCAACACTCTCAAAGACCCATTTTCCACTCTCAAAAGTTCGGCTTCCAAAAAAAAAAAAAAAAAAAGTGTGTGAGAGAGAAAACTGCTCGGTTTCTGTTCGTCTGGGCCTTATACCGGAAGCCCTAATACACGGCCTGATGCCCGGTAAACATTTTTTTCTGTGTAATTTGTAGTCAGCTCCTCTCAGTCAGGGCAGAGGAGGACACAGCGCTGTAATCCAACTCGTCTGCTTCCCGACTTCTCCTCTCAGAGCGTCAATGTTCGGGTTCAGCTCGGGCTATTTCCATCAAAGTCTTCGGGTGTCAAGGGCTGAGCCGAGCTGTCTCTCTGTCTGTCCCGGTATTCTAATGTCCACTGAGCCGCCGTCCCGGTCCCGGTCCCGGTGTCAGTGTGAGGTGGAGCGGCAGCGCAGGAGCCTGGCTGAGCGGCAGTAAGTAGCCTGAGCTCTCTGCTCACGCGCTCACAGAATCAGCTGTTGCTCGTGCAGAGGGGACGACGACGACGCCGCGCGCTTTTCCCTCGTGCATGCTGCGGCGGTGCCGATGTGAGAAAGTGGACTTCCTCCCCCACCTCCCCACCGGCCCACCGCCCCGGCGTCCTCCACCTGCTGCCCCGCGTCCGAGAGACAGAGAGCCGGCTCACGCACAGCTTACAGCGTGGCGGCCCCTGATGCTGGTACAACGTCGGAGTTGGTGAGGTCGCGGGACCCGGTGGACTGGGCGAATTAAGGCAAGACGACGGAACCGAGGAGGCGAAGAACAGCCGTCTCCCCGCTTGAGACGCCGAGCGGCCAAAAGTAGTAAACAAACGCCGCGAGGTGAAAACACAGCGTGGCAGCGCACGCACGCACCGCTGAGGACGCGCGGTGTCCCGTGGCCGCGGCCGGACGAGCGGAGCGGAGCTGAGAGGAGCGGAGGGCTGGTGAATTATTAATAACCAGAGCGGTTCACAGTCTGGCGTGTTCAGTGAGTAACCAGGGCGGCAGCTGGGGGTTTAGAGGAATTAAATACGGGCTCAGAGTAAACCATGGACGCAGGGGATTAATAGCTCTCACCGGCAACTGTGTAGGGGCAGCTCGGGGCCGACGGAGAGGGCGGGAGGGAGGGAGCGGCGGGGGAGGCAGGTTATGATAAACTCAAATTATTTTCTGAGTGTTGTTACATTCAGGGAAAGTGGAAGCTGGGAAAAGTTCAAACTTGGTGTTAATGCAGGGAGCAGTGTGCGTGGAGCCCTGTCAAATAAGACCTGCAGCTCCTGAAAACTGAATTCACGCTAAATCGGTGTTTAGAATTGTGTTTAGAATATCAGCGAATTGTCTCTTGAATTAATAACAAGCAAAGCACGTTTGTACCCAAGTGAAAGTCATAATCACCACCTAACGGTTTTATTCGTGCTATAGTGAAGCTGCATAAATTCCTCTGAAGAAGGCACTGAAGTTTAAAGGTACAAAACAGGTTAAACTGAGCCTTGTGGTTTAAAGCTTTACACAGCATGGCTCGATTTCATTCCCATAAATGAAAAATAATTTTATATAATGTCAGTGCCGTGTTTGGAAAAAGTCAGAGGTTACAGCGGTGATTCATGTGTCCAGTCTTATTTTAAAGATTTGTATGCTCAGCTAACTGCACCCCAGCAAGTCACCCTGTAAAAACATGTCTGTTTTGCTCTCTGTGTTTGTCCCGTCATGAATAATCAGTCACTTTGTGCAGACAGGTGCTCAACTCCCGGCCCCACAATAAGCACAATATTTATTCACCAAAAATTTCAAATCAGCTCCAGTAATTCAGGTGGAATTTCGGCAGTCACTCCTCTAAGAAAGACCCCGGCCTGTTCATGAATAGATTGGCCAAAGTATCGTTTTGACCTTTTATGGTCAACGCCACGTTTTTTACGGAAGTACGTAACTGCAGACGTCACGCAACAAAATGATGAAGGAGCGTCAAAATGGATGTCACCTGGCGCCGGCTCGGTGTGTAAGGTTACTGCTTCAACCTGAGCACTTTACACACAGATGAAAAGCTGATGGAGTCAGGCAGACGGTTTCCTCATACTGAAGCACTTTCCCTCCAAGAACTCAGCTTGATCAAATAATTCCCTCTGTATCCGAACAATGCATAAAAAAAAAGATGCATTTTCAGAATTAGATCAAATTTACGTAAATTTTCGTTGGAATAACAATAATAAAAAAAAAAAATAAATGCATAAAAATAAAAAACCTCTAAAATCTAATCGACATTCTAATATTTTGAAATTAGGACCTATATATTTTGACTGGGAACAAATATAAAGGCCTTGGTCAAGTTTTCATGGCCTAATATTTTTCTGACAATAGCACAACAGACAATATTATACCCTATAATACTATATATTTTTTTCTGTTTATGGTATACAGTTTTTGGTTTTTTTTACAATTTTTTTTTCTCACTATAACATTAATTTTTCATCTTCAACTAGCAGAAGCATTAAATCCCCATTTCATTTGAAACCAGTGTGATTAATGTGTAGTTAAATATATCAGAGAGTTCAAAGGACTCCAATGGGCTCCCATTTTATTCATAACATTAATAATAAGATTTCATTACTGCAGTTTTTCAAAGTTAATTTAAAGAACAGCAAAAAATGCAAATATTAATGATCTTTTGGGAACAATTAAACACAAACGTATATTTAGCTCCCAATTATTTTACCTGTAAGGGCTTAGGTATAATAATAATAATAATAATAATAATAATAATGATAATAATAATAATAACAAATGAAATCTGCTACAATGAAGCTGTGAGAAGATGTGGATATGATATAATGTTGTCACTCTTATAGACTTTAACTCAAACATTCAAGGCTAAAAAGGATTAGGTCTGTCAGACATTAATTTCTCTACTTGACTTCCTCTATTTTATTTCAAAAAATAATCAGGCAAAATTTTTAAACAAGATTCTATCAGATCCCACTTCTTTAGTCATTTTAAATGTGATGATTAATTATTTAGGCGCTTTCAATGTTTTAATTTGTTTGGGGCCTTTTCTAATGAGGGGCCTTTACTATCAGTCTTAAAAATAAGACTTCAGGCCTGTGTGAGCACACTCATCAATCACAGTGCGTTTAGATGTTAGTCCACTAATGTTAGCTTTACTTATGTCAGGGACATTTGTCAACTCCGTGTTGTCTCTTTAATGTTGAGTCCTGCAGAGTGTTTCCAGGTTAAATGCAGAGCATAAAGTTCAACTGTGGAAAAAGAAGTGGGTGTCCCCATGTTTGGAACAAACTCGTCTCAGTCAAGTACTTGACTTTCTTTAGGATCTGACCTGATGCTTGACCTCAAACCGCCATCCATCTGATCCTCCTGTTTAGTGCGCCTTAAGTTTAGAGAGTAAAAACTCTTCAACATAACGGAACATGATGAGAATTAAAGGACGGGTCTGACCGACCATAAAGCCACTGCAGGAAGACTGAAGGCGCGTTTGACGGTGATGGTGTTTTAATTGCAGATCAGTCTGATCAGTCAGATCGGAATGTTCCAGTCCTACATGCTGATCCAGAGTCTGTCAGCGTGTCCTGAGCCTCTACAGCCGCTGATGTCGCCTCCAAACGCAGACAAGCGGAGAAGTAGCGAGGCCTGTTGTGACCAGGCTTGGTATGACAGATAGGTACCTTTTATTAGAGAGGTCGATACCAAATATTTCAGGCCCAATGTGTTCAATTGTCTAAACTGAGATCAGACAGGTGACACAGTGCACATCTGACGCGCGTGCACAATTCTATAGTCATCTACACAGCAGCTCGCGCTCTTTCTCCGTCTCTCCTCTCCCGCTCCTATATAGGCTGCCGTCTCTCCCTGGAGCTTTACCCAAACTGTGAGACAAAAGTTCCACCAGGCAACGGCCTGTCGAGGAATGCTGACCTTGGCACGGCCAGTGGAACCGGGCCGACTCAGGGCCATTCTCTCTTTTCTTTTGGTTTGAATTAAGACGCATTTGACCTGCGCCAACTTCCAGGAGCTGCCACGGTGGGTGGATGCGCGCTGGAGCTGCTGCTGGTCGAAACTCAGAGACAACATTGGGGATGACCAGTGAGGACAATGTACAAAATACCTTAACGCAAAAGGAACCTCAAAATATATATGGTACAGCAGACTGTAAATAAGGCAAATTTAGAGGCCTATTAAAAGCATACCCCTCATATCGTGTAAAACTGAATTAGATGATAAGTAAGAGGATAGAAAGCAAAGTCAATGAAAGACAAGCAGCCAAAGTGCTATCACTGCACTATAAAGAAAAATACACAGAAAAAGGCCTGTAATTATTATTTACTGGTCATTCTAAGTCAAAGTATAAAACTCGTAACTCAAGGAGAGAATCAAAAGTTAGGTAGAGAGCTGAATGAACCCTGTGTCATTAGATACTTCTTCTGATTATTTTATAATAGTATAAAAACAACAGCTCTAATAATAATAATAATAATAATAATAATAAAACAGCAGCAGTAATTATAATAATGCATTATTAATTATAAGTGCACCCTCTAATGTTTTATATGGTGCAAGTGCAATGATGTTTGTCCACATTTTCATTGGTAGTTTAATCTACAACAAAGCTTATTTTTGGGGGTGTGAAACCTGAAAGCAAATACACCCTGACAGTCAAATGTCATGGAGAAAAAAATCATCTCTGAAAATTCAGTCTCCAATGTAAAAAAATTAAAATAAAAATTAAGGAGATTTTAGCTTATATTTACCTCAGACTCAAAAAAAGAGAGTCAGAGGTGAGACAGTCAGATAAAGTAAACTCAGTCATGGAGCCTGTAGTTCTACAAGGACACTGAAAAAAAATCTACTTTTATCTACTTTTTGTGTTAATGGGTGGCCCCAACATTTTATGACCAAATGTAACGGTACCAAAAGAAAATAAAAACCCTAAAACAAAACGAAGACAAAATATTAAAAAAAAAAAAAAAGAGTCAAAGTTTAGGACTGGACTTTGGTGCTGCAGCTCTTCACAAACTCATTTCAACGCAATGAATTACAAATAAATTACTGGCACATTTGCACAGACTGAATAAAGATAAATGTATATAATTGACAGCAAAGCTTTGTATAACATTAGTTGTATAACAGTTTTAGTTTTAGAATTAATGTTCCTTCAGTGTAAGACGCACAACGACAACAACACTGTATTTTTACTTAGTTAATTTGTTACATTAGTTGATATAATCTCACTTTATAATTTTCAGACAGCTGTGGGTAGAAGTTTGGCCTTTGATATTAAAATGGAACAGCCTGTATCACATTGCTTTCCTTTAAATTACTTTTGATGTTGAAATATAGGATATAGACTGATTCATCTCTAACTGGCTCCCTGAGGGTCTTTGAAATACAGGTTGAGGTTTAATTAGTTCAGTTTATAAACAGTACTTAATTACCAAAGGACCCCTGAGAAGGTGTGTTGGGCCTTTGTACATGAAGGTAGGAAAACACTGTTAAGCAGGATTAGATTTACTTCAAATATATGGGTGTTTACTGAGGGGACAACAAAGGTTTTCTCTCTTTCCCTGACTGATTACAGTTTTGATTACAGATGTACAGGCAGGAGACACATCCACTTTCTGAATATTTTTCTACACTGCAGGAAAACCATTTGTTTGTTTTATTGTCTGACATCAGAAACAGACGGAAATGTTTGCAACCAATTTTTTTTTTTTTTTATCAGAGTGTAGTTTTATAACACTAGGGTTGGATAATGTGTTTGCTAAAACACACACACACACACACACACACACAGCCAATATGTCCACCTGCAGGCTCAGCGGTGAGATTAACAACACTTGATGCAGAAGGATGATTGGAAGAGCCTCAGGCACTGCAAACTGCTGATTGGTTTAGTGCAGGATCTGGCTAACTGATGCTGAGCAGTGTGTGTGTGTGTTTCTTTGTGTGCGTCTGCATGGATCTCTCAGGGTATCCCACACTCCCCTGCCTTATCAGGCAGCTCCACGGCACTGCTAGAGGAGTGCTGCTCTCAGAAGGGCAGGGCTACCAGCACACTGCTTATCTTCTACCAGCAAGGAGGGTTTATAGGTCTGATTAACTCACTGTTTGTATGTGTTTTGTATATGAGAAAAGAAGAGAGAGGTGGGGTGTATTGTTGTCTAATGTGTGTGTTTGTGCATGCTGCGGTGGTTGGGTAAGTGGCTATGAAAGTGAGAAAGGTGTTTACTCAGAGCAGTAAGCACTTGGTGAACCACACAAGTGAAGGATGACAGACACATATAAACCCTCTCATTCCCTCAACAAGTCACAGCTCCTCAGAAGCTCAGAGGATCCCAGGCCAGTCATTCAGGGAGGGGTCCTAACTGAAGGAGTTGAGTGTTGAGCATAAAACCACGCACTGCCCTTCAGAAGCACTCGTCATCCATTACATCCCTCCTTTGTAAAATATATATCAAACTGCACCATTTGCCATCATGATTTACCTTAGCAAACACCCCATGCCACCCCCCAAGTAGAGCGCAGCTCAGTGATGGGATTTGCTCTGATTTGGGTCCAGTCGGTACCACTAGAGTGTTATCATCCGAGGGGGAGGGGAATGAGGGGAGAGAGAAGAGTGTGGTCGGCCACCCCACCCCCTTTCCCTCCTTTCCCTTGCTCTCCCCCACAGGAGAAAGCAGGACTGCTGTAATCTGTTTTCCTGGCTCTCCATGAAAGAGAGAGGAAGAGCCACCAGAGCCTCAGTCCGCTTAGATCTGCTGCCCCTCACCCCAACAGTCCATCTTCTATCTGCTATCTCCTCACACCCCCCCTTTCTCACTGCCTATCTGCCCCACTCTTGGTCTTGCTCTTTCTTCATCCCTTGCTTTACTCATCCAGAGTCACCCTATGGCAACACTTCACCACAGTTTTGCGTGTTTGTGGATATTCTCTCACAGTCACTTGCAGATATTGTGTTTGTATTTAGCCCTCGCTGATGGTGTGTCGGTCCAGACAAACCTATCTGATCAGCATTCATGATGCTGGTTAAACTGAGCATTCTGGTTATTCCTGACTTTTCACCTAGCACCATTCACATTTTTTGGCTTTTGCTCGTACAGTAAACAGAAATACTGATATCATATTTAAGGATTTGAGTGAAATATCTCAGCAAATTCTGGAAATTTAATTAACTGCACACATTCAAGCCGTCACCTTAATCCTCATGGGCCATTATCATGTTAAAGTTTTTCACAGCGGAAGCTGGAGTCTCCAGAAGAAACGATGAGGCACGAGGAGACCATGCAACTCCACATGGAAAAGCTTCAGGCCAGTGAATTGAACCCGGAAACTTCTTGCTATGAGACGGCAGTGCTACCCTTAGCACTGTGATTAAATGGAATGAGATTTGTGAAGGCACCGCCACATATCTAATGAGTAGTGGCAAAACATCTTATTTATATTACCCTCTTTAGTTCAACTTTTAGCACTATCATCCAGCTAAATTGGCTCAAATGAAATAGCTGAGAAAACAGTGATAGTTAAAACCTACTGACATCTATAAATCAAAACAATGTATCAATGTAACATATTATTCAAGGAGAATGGATTTGTTTAAATACATCAACAATATTGTATTATATCATGATATTATACTGTATATATCATATTCATATAATTAGACCCATATCCACACAGTCTTAAATATCACATAGACTATAATAACAGTGCAGCTTTAGATTACCTCATCTATCAACATGATGCCAGTCATTCAAATTCAGCCTGGTGTATGTCACATCACTGTTTTAGCCACCATGATTAGTAACAGGGGCTTTCTGAATGTTAAATGAAGCATTAGCCTAAACATCAGCTTCAGTGACATTAAAACTGTCATCATGAACATGTTAGCATGCGGAGGCTAGGATTTAGCTCCTGGCTGCAGAGGCTTTGTGCCTCTTTTTAATTGTTTCATGGATACTAATTGTGCCATGTGATTTTAAGCAAAGTAAAATAAAAAATGTTCATCCTAATTTTCCACTCCTCTTCCTCCCATCCTCTCTTGTGAATCAATTTTTATACAGAGATCTTGTTAAACTTCCATTAAGAAAAATCTTCATTATGCTTTAGTTTGTTAACCAAACATACATGGGATTTTGGCACCGCCCACAGTGTATGATTTTCAATAGCATACTGTAATCAGAGGTCAAGTAGCTCTGCCTTTTACACAGACAACAGTTGGTCCCTGTGTTTACCTGCATTGCCTCCAGTCCAGCTCCGTGCTGGTACCGTTTACAGAGAACAGTGTGGCAAAATAAAGGTGAAACATTCCCGCCTGGAACAGACAGTGTAAAAGGGGATTTACTGTACTTCCTCTTTCACATTTCTGAGGGGGCAGAGGGATCATTTTATGGATCCTTGCCATTCAGTCTGCCCCACCGCACATAGCCCCTCTCTGTCTGCCTTTATTTCCCATACTCTTCCATCACTTTTCTCTGAGTCTCCCTATTCTTCCTCCCTGTTTCCTCCTTCCCTTCCTCCCTCCCTCCCTCCCTCCTTACCAAAGCCCCCCCCCCCCCCCTTTTTTTTTTTTTAAGGGGTGGAGTCTCCTCTGTGGTGCCATTTTCTGTTTGGTGCTACATCCAAGAGAACATGAATATTCATGACTAATCCACTCTGCGCCCTCCACCCCCAAACCACCACCATCCCCACTCGCCCTGCAGTCGAAGGCAACACTTGGTAGTGGCACATGGCGAGACAGCTGTTGCAAACCAAGCCAGGCATCTGTGCAGTGGGAGAGTATGAGGAAAAGAGTCCAGGGGAGAAAGCAATGCAAAAGACACTGTAAGAGAAAAGAGACAGAGATATAAACAGAGAAGGGGGGGTAGTTGGACAGATATATATATATATCGAGAGAGAGTGATAAAGAGGATGGTAAGGAATGGCAGTGGTTCGGGGGGCATCTGGGTAGCGAGAGCCAGACAGACAGAAGGAACAGGGCGGTGGCAGGGTCATCTGGGTGAAAGGAAGGGGACGAGCCAGACGGAGGGAAATGGGCACTGATGGGAGGATCTGTCTGGAGATGGGGAGGGAGACAGATTGACAGAAGATGGGACAGTGAGGGTGGGAGACGGGAGGGGTAAGATGAACATAAGAGAAAAGCTGGAGACAGACAGCAATGGGGACGAGATGAAGGAGGGTGCTCACACCTGAAGATAATGAATGTGCTGGATAAAAAGAAGTACTTTCTGCTCAGCAGTGGTCCCAAGCCTGAGGATTTACAATGGGACCTCCTTAAGGGGCATGACACCCTAATGATGTCATAATGATGTCATTAAGGTTATTTCATCTTGGGCTAGAGACAGAATGCCTGAATTACCAACTGTGGGTGGTAGATTTGAAAGATGGACATCAAATAAAAGATGTGATTTTCTTGCATATGTGGGATCTAGAAAGCCATTTGATTTTATGGCGACTCTACAATGTGAACAGCAACTTTGTTTTTTGAGAAAATTGATTCCCCTCACTGCCACATGGTCTTGGTATCAGAAACAAATGTTATCTGTCCCAAAAAGCCAACATTGACAAATAAATTAGTAATGCAACCAGAAAAGAAAATGTAACAATGATCATTTGAGAGAAACCACCCTGACAACCCCGGAGTTTTGGGTATGGGAGAGCTGAAGACACTGCACGTCCACAGATGGAGGAACTGCTCTTTTGCCAGTCGTGCCCAGCCTGTGCCCCTCTCCATGCCCCCTGTAGCACCCTGTAACCCCTCTACCCCTCCTCCCCACTCCATCTCCCACATCCCTGCATGGGGCCCCAGAGCTGGCTGCCATCCCTCTCTTACTCCCCTCTCCTTCTCTCTCTCCCCCATCTCACCATCCACCATCCCCCTCCACACTCCCACCCAGGCAGAGGGTCTAGCTCTGCCCTACATAGCAGCGAGCTCAGCAGGCTGGCGCTGAGAGAAACCCTCGGGTTTACAAACTGTGTCAGGCCTCGAGACACCTCTGTGATCAACACCAACCGCCACATGAGGGGAAATAATAAAGCAACTGCTTCCAAGTGTGTGATTGATGTTGTCAATATGTGAAATCTGGAATAAATTAGCTGTCTGATGTGATCCAAACTATGGTGTTTGTGTAACAGAAAAACTGCAGGTCAGATGCGCAGAGATAACAGCGATCACGTTCAACAATTAACCTGAAGTTATATGAATAAATTGACAGTATATCCGTTCATTCATCATAAGAAGTGATTGTAATTCATTAAAAACATGAATGACAGCGGTCTGTACCACAGATAAAAAAAAACAAAACAAAACAGTATATCAGGTGCAGTTTGAATGGTGCGCATGAGGAAAAAAGCGTCTGTTGGCTCAAAAGTGTAGCATGGCCTTAATAAAATTCTGAGTCATTTCCTCTGGTGGCAAAAACAGGTTTTACTTAAAAGCTCTTACCCTTTGGGAGAAACCCTAGATATGTGTGGTGGAGTCAATCGCCCAAATTATCTTGTGATCAAAATTCACGATGAAAAACTCAGTGCACTTTAGGGGAAGTGTCACTGGTTTTCTTATAACTTTTCAGCGCATCTAAATAAAATGTAAAACACATGTCACCATTTTCATTTCATTCAGATGCACAATATGACTTTAAGATAACTGCATCTAAATGTGCAATGAAAATGTTCAACTTTCTTAAATGTTTGTTTGGCCTTAGGCGCCACACACACACACACACACACACACACAGTAAGTGAATGAGCACACACTCTTTTCAGATGTACAGTGTGGAAGCATGCAGCGTGCACAACATTAAAATATTATGCCACATAATGTCATATTCTGCAGTAGAGGGATATGTCATCCAGAACGAGAGACATTGTGACTAACTGTGAGACAGAGCCAAGAAATGGGACGGAAACAGAACAGAAACAGACGGACTGATCGACACAGAATGAGGGAGAGACAGGGAGCGTCTATCCTACCATCCACCATGACCTGGCAGAGAAGTCATAACACAGCTGCCACCTGAGCCCGGGGTCACTCTGCCTCTCCCACGCCATTCCACACTCTGCCACGCTGCCTCTCCCACGCCAGAATCCTCTTCCTGGACTGGTGATAAATATATAATTATATAAAACACTGAGTGAGGGCAAAAACACGGATGGAGTCACCAATCAGGAGCTGTCTGTTACCAGGATGCTGCTGCAGCATGAGTGATGGAGAGGGTGTGTGTATGTGTGGGTATATACTGTATGTATGCACCGGTGTGTGTGTGTGTGTAAGTGAGTGGGGACACAGACACAGAAATGCCACGGAGCCCTCTCCAAGCAGCTGTGCCTCTTGCTCTGCCAGTCCAACTGCTCCTGTTGCCATGTGCAGACTTAACTGAGCCACCAGCTCTGCACCAAATACAGAGGAGCATGCTCGCACCGGCATTTGCACACACAAACACACACCCAGAGAGTGCCTTGCATCTTTCCCAACATGTGTCTATATTCCTAAAATTTTTCTGAGTCACATTGTCCGTCAGAAATCGTCATTCGTATCTGCTGTGCTCAGTGCTTATATACATAATCCAAGAGACCAACGGCCAAGCTCACATGTCTGAGCCAGGTTATTGAAGGGCTTCCACTGCACTCACAGCACGGCAGGTCAGAGCTAGAAACAGAGCTGGTAATGTGCACCTTTTTATCAACTCTTTTTTTTTTCCCCTTTTATTCACCTAAAAAAATGAAAAATCAACAACACCAACCTGTTTGTCGAATAAACCTCCACTGACCTACACCACATTCCTCTATGAGTGGGTAAAAACTACCAGTTACACAATCAGTGATGTTTCAAACCACAAAATAACAATTTGAAATCTATTATCATTATCTACGTTTTCGAATTTGCCCATCTGCTATTGTGAATGAACCTCCTAAGGCCCTGCATCCTCATATGAGGATATTACATTTTGGGTTCTCTTTCCCATTAGACTAAATTCTGTTCCACTTAGACCTGTGAGCCTCTTGTGGACTTTTGTCTCTGTCATCTTGTGGTCACCAGAGCACATTACAAGGATCAGAGTACAATCAAAATGGCCAACACGTCCCATCAACATGCACACCAAATAAAAGCCAAATCTCAGGAGGATAAACTAAGAAAAAGTTAAAACCTTTAAGAAATCTATGAAAATTGGTTTAACCACTTCATTTTACATAATTATTGACATTATTATGACACTTTATGAGACAGTTTTACAAACAGGGAAGACTTCATATCATCTATAAGTTTTGCAGTGACATTGCAGTCTGTCCAGTCTTCATTTGAGATTCAGAGTTGAAGTAATTGAAGTAATTTTGACAATACATGTACAGAAATATGATATCTAGGGAGTGTTTAAAATGGCACATCAACATTAGCATCAGTCAATCAATCAATAAACCAATTAATAGGTGCAAAAGATTCATGTTTTTATCATGGACTACATTTAAAAGCTACATAGAAGCAATTATACAACCAGCCTACTCTCACTTTATTACTGAACAGTGTCCAGAAAACATTTCAGCCAGACATAGATTCTATAAAAAAAGCTTCAAAAACCCTTTTTCTTCCCAGAATCCTAACAAAGATCAGGAGATCATGGGACTTTTCTTAGAAAGAACTGGGCAGATTTTTTTTTTTCCCATGCTGACCATTTCATAGTTTAGATAGATTCGATAGATAGACAGAATAGATAGAGCCTTTATTTGTCCTGAGGGAACTTCAACAGATACAGGGCTGATCTGCTACTCTGTCAAAGCCATGAAGGACACATGGAAAAACATGTGTCCTTCAAAAACCTTTTACATCAGATTATCCATCTCACCTCTGCCAATTATCAAATTCAATTTGACCCTTATTATTGAAATTCAGCTTCACTTCACTCAATTCAGCTTTATCTGATTTAGCTTTTTAATTAATATTTCTTACATTATTTCTATCTTATTACTTTTTAAGTTTATTTAAAGCATTTGTGCCTTGTTGAAAATAAATAAACCTACTATACCATCAAATGTGAAGAAAGTAAGTCACTGTCTCTTTAATATCGGATGACATGTGTCACACATAAATGTGTAAATGAGGACACACATTTTTCTGCCATAAAAATATATATAGGTCATGCCTTCTCGTACCCTCTGGCCATTTATTATAATAAAAATATAATAAACATAACAAATTATAATGACGTAAGTTGATTGTGAGTCACTCTGCCACATTTTTCTGCTCCATTCTGTTTTGAATGTTTTGTGGTTTGTTGTAGATTAAAAGAAAAAGAAAAGTCACCTTTTCCTCTGACCACCTGAGCTAAAACTGGACTGTTTAGATTTTCTGTTTGATGTAGTAGAAAAAAAAAAAAAAACTTAAACCAAATAGTTTTCAATAGCATTTAGATTACCAGGCTTCGTGTTTCTCCTCTTGTCCTCGTGTGCATGCAAAAGGGAAATCTGTTGCTGATGAACAGAATAAAAACAAACGAAAGTCATTTTCTTCTGTGGTATAAACAGTTAGTCATTTCACATGAGGACAGCATTATTGTGGATTTTATTTAGTCATGCCTATTATAGAAAATAAAAAGAAACGTCTGAGACAACAAATGGGTTTGCCCTTTTGTTTTGAGTTCTGTGCTCAATCCAATGGAACGGCGGATTTTATCTGATGCATTCTATTTGATCAGTCCGCCTGCGTGTTCCCGTCCGCACTCAAACTAATGGCGCTGTCTGTCTTTTTTCAGCTCTGTCTCACTGTATGCTTTGTCTCTGATCAGATCCTGTCTAGCCCTCTCTCTCTACCTGCCAGTCTGACGACACGGACCTGTATGTTTATGTATGGGTTCATTTACAGGCATTGACAGCTTGTGAAGGGGAGCACCATTAACATTGCATGTATTCCCAAGTGGTGATTCTGCCATGAGTGTTGTGGCTGCATCTCTATGCTTTACATGTGTAGTGGTGACTGTGGAAGAGGAGGAGGTGTGGGACGAGTGGCAATTATGGGGCCAGTTATGCTGCTCGATGGGCCACGCTTGGCTTGGATCCCTATTTTAAGGGAATTTAAAAGCACTAGACGGGGTCCTTATTGTGTGACCCCATCTCTCCTCCTCCTCCACCCATCCACCCATCCATCTAGCCATTGCTAGCTTCCAGTCATGAGTCAATCCTGTTTTCAATCTCGCCAGGCCTCAGTGGGGCCTAAAAGCACAGGGACTGGGCACATTGCCTACATGACCCCCGGTAATATTGAAATGGATAGAACAACCCCATTCACAGTCCCTCATGGACTCAGACACACACATACACACAACCAGAGTGTGGTGCTTACTTTACTACACACTACACACAGCCCGTCAACTCTCAGTTTTCCATCAGAGCTGTTTTATCTGACACATTTCTGCCAACACTTTTCTCTCTTTGGAGGCCTTTTGTCCCCTGCTCCCTCTACCTCTGCAGAAAGGCCGGCGTTATGTAACTGCACCAGATTCCCCTCCTGAATGCTCACACCACAGGTCAGGAGCTCAGGCTGAACAGTGTGGTGAAGTGCACCACTCAGAGGAGTGCCTGACAGGCCTGGTGTCTGCACCGCACTCACCTACAAGCACTCTCACTCCTGCACTCCAGCTGAACACACTCTGGTTCGCAAAGCTTGCCTCTAATGAAGTTCTTCCAGAGTCAGAGCCCAACTGTGAGTTTCTCATCAACCAGCGTCATTTTTCCACTCAAGGCTAAATTTATGCTTGAGAGACAGGATACACTAAAACTCTGAAGTTTACCCTCTCCCCCGCGCTCCACACTCCCGTCGTAATTTGTCTGCCCACTGGTTTCACTTATTAAGTTTCAAAAGGTTTCTGGGCAACGTGGTTTGAGAAAAGAAAAAAAAAAGGAACCATGGCATTTTTTTGGCACACCACTCTGCCCGTCTTGCCCAGAACGAGGGGGTTACCATGGCATCAGCGGGCACCTCATAAAGCAGACCATTGTTAGTGCTTGTGTGCGTGTGTGTGTGTGTTTGTGTGTGTGTGTTAATGTGTGCATGTATGTGTGAGTGTGTGTGCCACATTGAGTTGCATGGCAACAACCTCTGGGCACTACTTGCACTAGAGAAGCTGAAATCTTACACGGGGCAGTGCCAGTCTGCAGAGCAACATAAACACCAACTTTCTTCTCTCTTTACAACATGATTCTGATTGCCACACACACACACACGCACACACGCACGCACACACACACACACACGCACACGCACGCACACACCGGTAACCAGTTTGTCAGCACGTTTCAAAGTAAGCAAAATATCCTGCAATTGTTACTCATCATAATTCATTATATATCATTACTATAACACAAAAGATGCATGCTACCAAAGGTTATTAAATCAGTAATGAGCCTCCTTGTTTTATTTAATTTTTTGTTTTTTGTTTTCTGTGCAGTGGTGCGTGCAGATTTTCATTAAATGTAGAAAATGACTGAGAAACATGCACTGCATGCTAAAAGAATGGCCCCCATAATTAGAAAATGAGCCTGCAATCTAAAATAACCTGAGGGGGGAAAACAGAAACATTGTATTTTTCTTGTCTTTTCGAGTCAGCTCCACTGGTGGAGAAAGGGTATAATACAGGTTTGTTTGTAATTGTTTCGGGTCCAAATTGCCCAAAACACTAAGTTACTATGTGTGAAAATCTGGACACAATTTGTGGTTCCCTTGGAAAAAAAGGAGGAGAAGAAGAAGTGAAAGGAGGTAAGGAAAAGAGCTATTTTCAGTTTATAAAAGTTTTGGTGAGAGTTGAAAGGCGTGGGTGACAACATTCTTTGACAGGTGTATGCTCTCTGCCTCACTGAAACCTTTGTGTTTGGGGTGAAGAGCTGAATGTGTGCAGAGTTGTGAGCTGCAGACTAAGTGTGAAATGAAGACGAGACAGCCTGAAGCCAGACGTGGGTCCTCTGGCGCACTCTGCTGCTGACTTTGGAGAACTACTAACATGATGCCGATGCGGCTGGTGGTTGATTTTGGAGAAAAGGATCAAAACATTTGTGGGGGCCCCGTAAAAGAAACGTTAAACTAACAATTGTCTCTGCATGACACGTACACACACACACACACACACAGATTTGACTCACCCTCCACCTCCCAACTCTGACAAACACGCTCCTCTGTTTTTCCCCTGTAACTACTGACTGTTTTGTTTTGCTATTATCAATGACGTGCTTTGGTGGTGTGGTCTGCTGTACATGTCAAAGTCACACTTCATAACATAATATCAACTCCCTGTTTGTCTGTAGCACTTCATTACACCTGTCAAACGTAAATATATCTGTCCATCCTGCAACTGACACATGGTTTTGGTTTCAGAGCTGCACTGTCTAATGCTATTCACCAAGTATACATTACAAACTGTAAAAAAAAGATTCATGCTCTCCCTCTCACATGTACAGAATGAGACTACGGGGTCATGAATGTGATGGCCGTCAACTAATCACATTGTTGGATCATTTCTCAGTGGCGGGGGATTCATAATACATCCTCGGCTGAGTCATACATCAAGCCATCATCACATACACATTACATTTTCTTTTTGTTTTCATTTTTATATTTATCTTACATATTTACATTTATACATTATTGTATTTCTTATTGCCACTGTTGTTACATTTCTCTTCTTGAGGGAACTACTGCAACATGATATAATTACCCCCTTGAGATCAATGAAGGTTTTGCTGCTTGTTCTTTTGCACCTTTATTATATCTAAGTATGTACATGTGAATAAACAACGTCTCAGCTAGAGGTTAAATCAGTATACAAGTATATATTATTTAATAGGATAATAATCATATCCGTTAAAAGTTGTCAGTGGAGTTTTTAATGGATGAAGTGCAAAGTGTAAAGCAGAAAAAGTAAAAGCTCAAGGTGAGTGCACGCACTTCAAAGCTATATTTCAGTAGTGTCCTTTAGTAAAACGTACTAATCACAGAAAGTTATTTCTTCCTTAGCACAGGAATTTTTGTTGGTTAAGAATTTACCCATGACTCAGAGTGATGTGGGTAAAACATCCCACTGGACTGGAAAACTAACTGTAGAATAATGATAACACAACAGTTCTCCTTATGACTACAAATACACTCATCACATGTTGTTTTTATCTGTTCTAGCCCACACAGTAGTTTGACTGCTGGTTTCACTCATTCATGTGGTCATAAAACTTCACCTTGTAGACAAAGTTATGGTCAAATTTACTGAATCATCACTGCATAAGGCAGCACTTCAGCAACATGCAATTTTGGCAGATTCATTTTTATACCTGAGAGAAATAAATGCAAGACAATGGCTGCCTCAAAGCAAACACATTCAAAGATCTTCTAAAACTGATCTAGCCTTTTGGCAAACTGCTTGTGATCAAAAGTAAATCGGTTTAAATATGTTAAAAGCTCCACCACAGCCCTTTGAAGGAGAGCAACTGATAGCAACTTATATATGCAGCCACCTGGAACAGCCTTACTCATCTGCCAAATACATGCCATGCTTAGCTTGGGCAATCCTGGCTGCTCTGGGTGTCTGTGTACGTGTGTGTGTGTGTGTGTGAGAGAGAGAGAGTGAGTGCGTTGTCAGGTCTGTGGTGCTTGTTTGGTCCTCTGCTGTTGTGCAGCATGTGGCCCACAGATTAATGCTTTAAATGAGACTCTCTCCCGGTCTGAATGCCCCCTGTGTTTGCTTACAAGGCCCGGGTGAGACAGAGTGGAAGGATTTGAGAGGGTTTTTGTATCTCCTCCTGTTCAGAGGGGGGCATCCTATTATGACTGAAAAGCTAAAGGGAGGGCATGGTCACAAAGGGTTAAAACCTGAGAGTGTCTTTTTTTGGCATAATATGCAGAATCGGCCTTTAAAAAAAAAAAAAAAAAAGGGGAAAAAAAAAAAAAAAAGACATGTGGAAAACGGCTCCAAACAGATTTGAGTTTAAGACAGGTGCCAGCTCCGCCATCTGTTTTCAGTTTTACCTCCCTCTCTGTCTGCTCTCAGCTGATCCCCTCCTCTCGCCACAGTCCTGATTCATCCATCCCTCTCTCTTTCCCTCTCTCTCTCTCCCATTTTCCACCAATCAAATCAGTCTGACACCCTCCTCATCATGCGCTGGCAACCACCCTTTACATACCGGGAAGAAATTATCAGTGGACGGAAATCAAATCAAAGGGAAATTTATTGACTTCAGGTACAACATCTTTGGAAAACACATGGGCAAGAGAATAAACACAACCCCCCACACACACACAAATATATTACGGACCATGTGAAAACTACCATGAGGTATTAGGAGGTTACAGATGAAAGAAAGAGCCAGGTTACTTATTATGTCTTTTTGTTAAAGCGAAAGAAACTGAGTGTGCCTCACTCATTTTATTTGTTCTTTCCTTTATATAGGAAATACCATTTAAAGTCATAATAATACGGTTGGCCGCACACTGAGGACAGCAGTCCTGTTTATTTGATACTATTTTCCTTTGTTTGCAAAAGTATGTTGGCTTGAGACTTTGAGTCCAAATCAGCTAAGATCAAATATATAATACAACCAGCCCCCCTTACTCCAGTGAGGCCTATGGACCCTGTATTTCAAGATACTGTTACCTTGAAACCCACAATCTTCATTCAATGTCCTCATCATGTTGATCAGAGTCCTAAAACACTGATGTCTGTTATTTTAGATTTTTAGTGTTACACAAAAAAATACACAATTGCATAGTGCATTCCGTAGCTCATGAGTTTACATCAATTTTCATCAAGCAATTACAGTTTACTTTCAACTGTAAAGAGATCAATGCTGCTCAATTATTTGCTGGCTTTGGTGATAATTTGTTCAATGCTGCAAAGAGAGAGTCGCTCACTTATTTCTTTTTTGTTTTTTATGAATGAAATATGCGGTAAGTCTGACATGACAGTGTCCATGTTTTTATTATAAATGGTAATCATCATTTTCTGCTTGTAAAATTATGTACAGTTGTTTATTTTATATATTTGTCTTATTTTTCCTTCCGCCTTGATTTTTCCCTGATGGTGCTTAAAATGCAGGAACTACATAGGAAATTATATAAATTATAAATTTATTTCCCAAAAGACAAACATGCAAGTTTTGTAATATTTCATGAATCAGTCTTCCCAACAGAAGAAAAAAATTGTCTCTGAGACACACACACACGCTTTGAGCTTGTCTACCAACGAGGCCAAAGAGAGAGCGTTACTCAACGTGAAATGTGGGACTTTAAAACAATCTTTCCTGACAGAAACCTACTTCTGCATGTAACACTTAGCGAGTATGTAGTATGTTCTTACTTTCAACAGTAAACTGAATATGGCCAAAACTAAAAACTAAAAAAAAAAAAAAAAAAAAAAAAAGTGAAAGAAAACGGCAGATTTTAATTTCAGCACAAGCATGCAGCTTTTTGGAAGAGATGTAGTTTCATGCACAAAATCTGGACTCTAATGGCCGACTAGATGACTTATGAAAATGCATAAAAGTGAAAACACATTGTTGGCTCCTCTCTCTGCAGCTTCCCCATGAGAAAAGAAGCCAAGCCTCATTTAAAGTGCGGCGCCTGGGCCGTGTCGCTAGGCTCAGTAATGTGCGGCTTTAACCTGGTAGTTTCTTCCTGGAACGTGGCCGTTGCTAATGAGCCCGCTCGGACAAAGGTGAGTCCTAAATGAGCAGAAAGAAAAGTAAACAAGCCAGGTGACCAACTGCAAATAAGCGAACATCAAGTAGCCTGGATGGTGGATTTGTCTTCAAATCCAAACTTGCTCACAAGAAAAACCAGCAAGTGTCTATGTTGTAAAGAGTCGTTGAGGCTGCAGTTTTTGTTTTTGGGACTCTTATAACACGCAGGTGCTCTTTTCAAAGGCAGCCCACTCCGACAGATGCTTCTTGGCCACTGTTGAATGTTGGGTTCCCGGGGTGTTTGTTTGGGTCCTGTTTTGTATTCTCAGTGTCGATGCATGCTTGATACCTATTCCTCTTTTCTTCTGTTATTTAAGTTTTCCAATACTTACAGCCTGTGCAAAGACAGACGCAGGTCACTTTTTCCATTCACAAAAAGAAAAAGAAAAGAAGCTAAGGGACACGTAAATACTAGTTCACGGACCTTATATAGGCATGCTATGATGTAGGAAAAAAATTCCACAGCACGCAGTTCATTGTTATAAATCTATATGTTAGTGACATCATAGTTGAACTTATTCCTCTACAACCTCGTGAGTTAAGATCCTAATTAAAAAGCAGGTTTTCAGTTTCACACTATATTCAAACCATGTCCGTGCTCTTGGCCCGCAATCTTTCATCGTGTGTGTGTGAATTCATCAGTGTGTCAGATGGAGCCTGTTGTGCCAGGCGGCCGGGCAGCAGCGGTGCCACTCTGTGTGGTCAGGGCACAGTGTGTCCTCTCAGCTGCTGTTTCGAATTCACAACTAACTCGACGGCAGCAGCATCCTCACTCATTCACTGCAGCAGATGGTGGCGAGCTCGCTTGTTCGTGTGTGCGCGCCGAGAGGCAGCCGTGGGGGAGCAAAGCTGCCGTGTCCAGCTTCATGTGCAGGCAACAAAGAAGGAAGGACAATTGAAATGAAACTCTCGAGTCAGAGGGATCAAAGAACCTACAAAAAATAAAAAAATAAAAAAATAAATAAATAAAATAAGTCAAAGACAGGATGCTTGTAGCCTGGGTTTGTGTAAAATCTCCCATATCACTGTGTATCCTCCAGAGAGGCTGCGGTCAATTTCATCAGAGAGTAATCCTTCAGATTATATCCCTGCATAGTGGACAATGAGCATATTGTTGTGATCGTGTTGCTGTAATCCAGCTCAGCACCATATGCAATCAACTGCAACGCTCTCTGGAGAGCTGCAGCAGTGAATAACACACTGTCCAGTCTTAACACTGCAATCCATCTGCCACCGACTCTCTGTGGCTGAAAATATCTCCACTAGAATCAAAGGAGAGAGCGCCCATTATGGCGTTTTCTTCAAAAACATTATGCTGTTTTCAGAGAACAATCCCAGTCTGTTTTTTGTTCATTTATTATTCAAGGTGATGCCAGAATGCAACTGCAGATTCTGCGCCAGAAAGGACCTCAACATGGTGCAGCCACTCAAGCCTCCTGGAGTCTAATGCAAACATGATTTCAATTTTGGTTGTAACCTCCAGTGCACAGAGAGGAGATAGATTAAAAATGAGGATGGGGTGAAGCCATCTGTTTTGCGGTAGAACCAGAGAGACAGAGGAAGGAATCTGGAGGAGCCGGGGCTCATAAAGAAAAGGCAGACTCAGGCCAAATTGTCAGTCAGTTGGTGGATGAGATGTCATGCTAGCCAGACATGCTAGACAGGCGGGCCGTGTAGCCTGAGGAGGAATCCGACCATTTAATGTGCCTCTGCAACCCAGCTGATTCACCACTACACCATCCAGTCTAATAGGTTTTGTTCTGGTGAATCACTCCAGGTTTCCTTAATGGAAAAGCCAAACATACTGCTCTAACATTGGGTGACAAGGGCACCTTGGGTTTGCAGATGTTCACGCAGATGACAGATGGCGCCGGCGCAGCTAAGGGAGCAATGGGAACGATGTCGGCGCCAGGCTGGTGCCACATGTACCGCCCCTCCCTCTTAAATTCCCCCCTCTGTACTGCAGAGCTCCCCATCCCAAAAAATCTCCAAAATGAGGGGTGTATCTGTGTCTGAGTGTCTGGACCAGTGCATGAACGTCCATCTCCATGTGACTCAGTACCCTGCATTTAGTGCTCAAGGGACTGTCCAGCTAGAACACATGTGCATCACAGGTGAGCGGGTGATCATGACCGTGAATAAACCAGCTTGGACCTCAAATAATCACTAACATCACGACATCGAAGAGGAAAATACTTTACTGGTCTTAGGTGCATGAGAATGCGTAAAAAGGTTCTTGAAGTTGTACACGTTAACAGGCTGAAGGCTTCATTTACAGAAAAGTTGTTCAGTTGTGCTAACAACAACTGAAGCATCTTGTCTGCTTGCTGTAGCAAGACACTTACTTTATCACTTCAGCTCAGTCACCACATCTGCCCTAGTTCAACAAACAACACACATACGGACATGAATCCATGATGTCGTCAGCAAAAACACGTGTGACATATTTCCAACTTAGACTCGCAGAATGCTGATCAGCTCCTACATTAGGGACTTTCGGCAGTGATGTCTGAAGAGACGAGCACGGCGTGATGTCAAAATTTACGTTCAATGTCAACACTTCCTACAGGCCAGCTGTCTGCTTCAGACAGACTTGTTTGGCATTTCCCATCATCCAGGCGAAAAGGTATGCACGGTTGATGTGGCAAATCCAATTTGCTGGACTTGTTTCTGTGATAGAATAATAAACAAACTCCTCTAAAGCATATATGCTCTCAGGCCATTTTAAGAGGGATATTGCAGCATATGTGCAGAGCGACCACATTGAAGTAGCTGTTTGCAAAATGTTGCTTTGTAAGTTTGATTTTCACTACTATAGCAACATATTAGAATATGTACAGGCACCATAGCTGTCGGTGGATATGCTTGTCATCAGGTAACCTATGACGCCACAACATTGGAAGGAACACTTGGTTTTAGTTGTGAGAAGTGAGAAGAGACACCATCCTTCAAATGTTCAAGCTGAGTATCAAGCTGCACACTGAGAGATAAATCCAGAGCTGACAATTCTGCTATGTTGACTTACTAAACTGTGTTTGGATGGTTGTTGTTCAGGGGAAGAGTTTAGCGAACAGTTCGTTTTATTGTGAGACCTGCTGGCCGAACTCTATGGTGGATCTGGAAAATACATGAAACTGCAGCACTGGAGAAAAGTTTTGGTTATACTACACATAACTGCCCTATCACCACCACTGTGGTGGTTTGGCAAAAATAAAGCACATTCAGCGCCTCTGGCAGGAGGTTTCATAGAAACCAGCAATATTTTACAATCATGCCAACTGGAAGTACAAACAGCGAAAACTCTGTTGACCGAGTGACAGCAGTAAAACAGACAGTCTGAGTGTATCGGCAGAGAAAGAGGGTGATTAGATCATCTGATGCCAGAATGAGGCATTCAGACATGTTGTGTCAGACAAGAGCATCAACAGTGCTGCAGTGGTATGAATTGAAACGGTTTTCCAACATCAGACTGTGTTTCGAGCCATCAGGAAAAAAAAAAAAAAAAAAGAAGAGGAATGCGAGTTAAGCACCAGCTCCTCACGCAGAAACACAAGCAGCCCTGGAACCCCAGGAAGCCGCAGAGATGAGGAGGATGGCTGTGAACAGGTAGAACTGATAATTGCCCCATTCATCTTCACAGGACCCCGACTCCATCTTATGAAGGTGCTTGAGAACACAGGCCTGCATTTGATGAATCTTCCCTTAAATTAGCAGTCACTGGTGGATCGAGTGCTTCCATCACTCCGTATGCTGCCATTCATCATCTCATTAAGACCCTGCTCTGAGCTGTGCAGGCCTGAGGACTCCCAAAGAGAAAGGAGAAACTGTGAGCTCCATCATAACTGAACATTTCAGGGTTGTTATCACGGTTGTTTACAAATCTGTCAAATTGGGCACATACACAGTTTTTATAAACTACAATCTGTTCAATTCCCAAGCCTGTTTGATCATTTGTTGGAAAAAAAAATCTTAATGTATCAGGGGCAGAGAGTGGCACAGTTGTTTACTACCACGGGAATCCATTGCCATTACAGATCAGCAACAAATGCCAAATCCTTACGTAAACCTAGTGTGTGTATACGTTTATAGGACTGTGTTTCTCTTCAGGTGTTTAGATGAGTGTGCGACATAAAGATTTGTGATGCACGATAATTTTGGTAAAATGTTATAGCCATTATGTGGCAGGAAATGCAGTGGGAGTATGGAGGAGTCCCAGCTCGCCATTTTTACTGCCCTTGTTGCTGCAAAGTGAGCAGAAAAAAAGCTCGCTCGTGGTTACGCAGCCTGCACTCGGCTCGCCACACCACTGCCCTTCTGCCCAGGTGGATGAAGACACAGCTACCTCTGCATTTTTTTCCGAGACTCACAGGACAAAGTGGCAGGCCACTGCTGCCACCCTCCTCCCTACTTGCTCCTTTGTCTACCCCCTCCACCCAATCGCACTCAAAACACATCACTGACTGGATCTCCATGTGGTATATCTATTACCATAAAATACTGTGCTGCTCCCCACTGAAAGCTCACTATCCTCCTCTGCCTTCGGCTTTCCCCTCACACACATCAGCCCCAAACACCACCCGTACTCCACCACCTCCCTCCCACCCCAAGCCCCCTTCCTAAAACCGCTTACGCTGGCAGTTCTGAATTGGGTTAGGTCCAAGTTTAACATTAGGAGGGGGTGGCGGTTGGGGTGTTTAAAAAGCAGCCTGCGGAGAGCTGCAAGAGTGATCACAGCCATGACTTAAGCGCCAGTAAAAAAGAAAAAAAAAAAAAAAAAAAGAAAGAAAAAAATCTGCACACTCCTCATTGCTTTGTTGTGAGCATGATGGTCCTTTTTTCCCTTTTACCACGAATTAAGAAATCAGTAGAATAATGTAACACAGACATGCAGGTTTTATGTTCGAGGAAGAAGCTTAAGTTGTCTATGGGCAATTTACATCCATGTTGCCAAGGACAACATTAGTTACTTTAGGATTATTAATTTCTGCGTGATGTTCCTGCAGAGAGCAGTAATTTATCACCAGTACTGCAGGGACTCGTCTTACCAATGAGCTTTTTTTCATCCTTTTCTCTCCGACTTTGTGCAGTATAGCCAGTGTGCTGCCATTACCAGGAAATGGAGATATTTTGGGGCTCAGCTCTCTTTTATTTGGAATTTGTACTCATCCCTTGTTCTGGGGGAAACGCTGACAAATCTCATTCTTGGTGCCAGATTCGGAGTAAAACCCTGTCATTGTTTAAGGCCAACAAAAGACTGGTTCATTTAGACTCAATTTATTATGATTTCTTCTTTGTGTCAACAAATAGTAACACTGGCTTGGCAAATTGCTTCACAGTAGATACAAAACCAAACCTTGGCTCTCTTGTGTGTGTGTGTGTGTGTGTGTGTGTGTGTGTGTGTGAGAGAGAGAGAGAGAGAAAGAGAGAGACAATATTCTGTTATTTCAAAGTAAATCCCATGATATATTTTAACATGACAACTCAGTAAAATACTCATGACTCTTCTGTGCAATTCATTAAGTTCAGAAAAGTATTTTTCAACATACTGTCTTATGTAAGTATCTAAAGCGCAGCTGCATGTGGGCACCACTTGTGAAATCATGGGGTGCGATAACAGGATTAAATGGGTGCAATGAAGCAAAGGTCACTAACATGAGACTGACGCTCCTGCAAATTTAAACACGGATTTTGCATGTGTTTATGTGAATGTGGAAACAGTTCAAATTTTATTATGTGGGTCACATGGACATGGCCACTGTTGATGCTTTCAGGCATCTTAATCTTAAATTGAAATTATTAAAGAACAGTTAGCTGCAAGGACGGATTGCTGACAAAAAACTGAAAGTTCAAAGAGTAAAACTTGAAAATTTGGGTGAACAAATATTTTCATTTAATTAATCTTTTATTTTAAACATTCATACTAATCATTCGTGAAATGATGAATGATTTATTTCCTGTCAGACACTTCATCAACTTAAAAGACATTTTTTGTCAGTTACATGACACAATAAGTCTTATTTCTATTGCAGTATTATACCAGTAGAATGAAACAATAATTATTTTTATCTGGAAAATCTGTTCAAGTCAAACATCCAAAAAGGTGAACGCAGAGAAATTTTCCTCCTTTGCAGATGAGTATAAAAACAGCCTTTGTGTGCATGTCTTTCTGCACGCTGAAGAAAAATCATCAAAATGAACTAACAACAAGCAGAACGTGTATTAACCTGAAAGGAATAGTCAAAATTGTATTGGTCACCTATTTCTTTAATGTGGAAAAATAACCCCCCCCCCTCTCCCTGGCACCGCAGAACCAAAAGGAACAGGCACTAATGTTGGTATAAAACCTTCATGAGCCCAAGTTGTCAACACCAGCTCAGGGGTGCACGAGTTGAGATCAGACGCTCCTTTGACCACAGTTAAGTTAGAGTTGTAAGGCTCTATTCTTCACGGATGGCGAGATGTGCCATTGGGTTAGAATTCAGAACAAGCCTGACTTCTTCGACTAAAAGATCTGTAGTTCATCTGCCAAAAACAAATGTGGCCTTTCACATTTGACCAACACAGGAGGCTCATGGGCTGGGCTGGACCATCACTGTTACACCTCTGTGAGGTGCAGTTGTACCTCACACAACACAAGCACACTGTTCTACACATGAAGTGCATCTGTTAACAGAAATGCCACTGCTAAGGGGAAGAGTCATAATTCAGTGAACATGTTCTGTGTAACTTCCTCCAACATGTATTAACATACCAACTATCCCTCCTACTCACATACTCACTCAGAAATAGATCTGTCATCTTGCCACCATCCCCTTATCATCTAACTGCTAACAAGCCTGTTTGCCTGTGACTGACGTTGATGTGATCCCTAAAGCCCCGGGCTTGGCACCAGTTCGCTCCTAAGCCAAATTAAGCCTCTGTCATGCCCACCCCCACCTCCAGCCTAGTGCTACCCCTGCCATGGGAACCCTAAATCTTTAATGACGATGGAGAGCTCTGCACGCTCCCACAACACAAAAGCGATGACATCTGTCTCTGTAAGTGCTGCACTCCAGAGCAACCCCATTTGTTCTATCTCTGTGTCTTGAAAAGAAATCAAATATAAAAGTTGAGGGAGGGCGGAGGCTGCTAAAAGAAGAAGCGGGGGTGGGGAGGTGGAGCTCAGGAGGTTAAAACAAAGATCCTTTCTTTAAAAAGGTTTATTCCTCTGCCCACTGGTCCCTAAATGTTCAAAGAAGGTGTTAAAAGACTCTGAGCGTCCCTTCTTGCTCCGGTGTCCTGGCTACAGCCCACCTGCTCACAACTTCTTTCAAGTGACCCGGGATGTTGGGTGAAAAACATGTCCCCAATGACGCAGGCAAACTCCAGGAAACCAGTCCCTGACAGTACTGCTTAAGAGAGCTTGATTCACAAGGCTGAAAACCTTTTGACCTCCGGCCACCACAATCCTCCCACACAACAAACTTAAGAAAACTAATTTCTCTCAAAGCCATTTCAATGGATATTAATGAAACAGCTCCAGGATGCACTGGGAAGGATTATCATCATTATGACCTGGGGTCATAAGTCATTTAAGTGGAAAATGTCTTCAATAAATATGATACAGCACAAAACAAAAATTGAGGTGCGTTTGTTTTAACACAGTGCAAGATGTGTCCCCTCCTCAGCCTCAGGCCTGATTAAAAAACTTTGTCCTCTATTACTCCAGAACCAGCAACAACGACAATATGATAGCAAACGGAATAAAGTAGAAAATACTCACATGCAAGACGCTGGAAATTGATTATGGTAATTCATGGGGGAAAAATACGGGGGAATATTTTTGTGTGTCGGTGTGCTTTTTGTGTGTCATCAATCAATCAATCAATATATTGGCGGGTCCATATTGTTTTCTTCTTCTTTCTTTACCCTTTCGCGGGCAGCTCAGGTGAATTGATTACCGCCACCTGCTGTGTAGGAGTTTTTATCTGCCTCCACAAGGAAAACGAAACCAATCTCTCTACATTACAGTGCGAACATGTATATACATGTTTACATGTATTTTTTTCATGCCGTTTTGATTACTGTAATTTATTTTATGCTTCATTCGCCCTCAGTAAACACATCTTGGTGTCAGAATGACCGGCCTGTCATTGTGAGCAGGCAATGCGGTGGTCACCTATTAGCTCGGTGCGGGTCCTTCCAGTGGACGAAGGAAGATGGCGGCGTCCATACTATACAGGAGGGCGGCGGTGTTATGTAGGACTGTGAAGGGCTTTTCATTTCCAAAACCTGCAAACTTTCCATGTGGGCTTCTATTTCAGGCCGCGTCCTACAACCCCAAACCCCTGAGGCTAAACCTCCGTCAGCCCTATATCCCTGACAAAGACAGCCCGGACACGCCGGAGTGGCAGAAGACGGCCCGGTATGACGGGAAGCTCTACGGGCGCTACGGCTCAGCGTCGGGCATCGACCCCGCGTCACTGTGGCCCAGCCACGAGCAGCTGGACAGGATCATTGCAGAGGAGAATGAGTGGCACCCTCCGTTAGACGTGATGCTGAAGAACATAGAGGCTAAGGAGAAAGAAGAAACGCAGAAAAGATTGGCAAAGTAAGTCATGCTAACGCGGCTAGTGCGTCTATTATTCGGACAGGCACCTACAGTTCGCACCTTTTATTCCGCGCTGAGTTAATGAATGCCGAAATATTTGATCAAAACATAAGAAGACGTTAACCCTTAACTGCCTCGCTACAATGTGCCTCTTCTTCGTTAACATGACATCTGAGTCACCGTGTTAAGAACGAGGATTTGAGTAAAATGACAACAAATCAACCAAAAAATACACAAGGTCGTTCAACAGCACTTTTACCTGTATTCATCTTGCAGTTACCTGAATGAGACCGACGTGTTTCTTGTTTTTACAGTATACCATGTTTTTTAATATCGAACACGCTTCTTATCTCGTTCTTACATTTTTTTTATCATGTCTTTGTAAGTTTTTTTTTTTTGCACAATCTTGCCATAAACCTTAAATTGCTTCATGCCACTTAATATGTGGAATTTGAACTAATCTGTAGTTTATGAAATGCTAAAATCGCTGTAAGTTTTGTGACAGATAGGCCGAGCAGTGCAGAACCATGACGACCTCTCTACCAACTTTATGACATTGTGACCCAAACATCCCAACAAACTAAAACATATAAAGAGTTCATTTCAAACATTTTTCATTTTTCTTGGTCAGGCTGTGTCTTTCACAAACTCTGATTTGAGGCCTTACTTGTGCTGCTGATACCAAAACAAAACCTCAAAACAAAAAACATTCGGCACATTTTCTAGAGTGCAGTAGACCTAATCACTAAATACATGTGTTCAGTATGGGCAGGGACATCAGGTACAGAGGTGCACTGGAAGCACATAGAAAGTATTAGTTAGGGTAATGTGAAAGGAAATGGTCTGAAGATTAACTGCTCTGATCACATTTGTTGGCTTGTTTCTTCATCAAGGAACCACAGACCAGAACAGTGCGGACCTTGTGAATATCATCTGATTACAAATTTGACTGAATATTTTATACCAGCCATACTGACCAGATTAAATAATTACATGTTCCTGGTTTGTGCTAACATGCTAGTCTCTATCAGGCATATTGTTTATTCTGTCCATCCTTGTTTAGCAGATTTGTATATTTATATTTGCTGATACGCAAATGAGCACTAAACACACAGATCAAAGTTTTGTAAGTATTGGCTCATAAACAATGACGTAATCCACATTTCAGAAGTTTGACCTGATGGTGGCAGTAGATGAAAGAGCAGCTCCGCTTATTACAATTCATCCTTAGGGGGAACATAAATGTCTGGAGCAGATTTAACAGCAATCCCTCCATAATCCAGTAGTCATTAAAAAACTTCACCCAAAACCAGAGTGGTGGACTGCCCCATCACACAACTATGCTCCAAGCACTGCCCGAACATCTGGTATACTCATCTTTTCTATTTCCACCACAGAGAACGACTCATAGCAGCAAACATGGCCAAAATGCCCAAGATGATCGCTGACTGGCGGAGAGAAAAGCGTGAAGCCAAACTGAAGCAAAAGGAGGACAAGGCTCGCCGTGACAAGTTGCTGTCTGTGGCCAGAGAGCGATTTGGCTATGCAGTAGACCCCCGCAGCCCCAAGTTTTTGGAAATGGTTGAAGAGATAGAAAAAGAAGAGAAGAAGAAGAAAAAACTAATGAAACGCAGATTGAAAGAAGAGCAAATGACAGCAGCTGGTGTCACACCACCTGCCCCCTCGTCAGCCTCAGACTAAGTCCTTTTAGACATAAATAACTGTTGGGCTTCAGTGTGGCTGCAAATCAGTAGGAAATGTACTTTATAACACACTTCAGTGGGACACTTCTATCTGAGGAAGAGTTTGGTCCTTGTTTTTGTGTTCTAATCCAGGTGACAACAGATGTCAAACATCTGGATCAAACAATATCCTTCCCATTTTTCTATTTAAAAAAATCATCCTGAGTTGCTTGTCTATTTGTTTTGCATATTTGGAATTTTTTGGCTTAGCAAATAATTAAGCTGTAATGAAATAAATTAATTTCACTGTAAATGTCATTTTGCCTAAAATATTTTGAAAGAAAAACCAATAACATTAAGAATTGAATTTTTATGTGATTTATTTTTGTAATAATTTTAGAAGTGACTACACACACTGATCCAGACATGTCTAAACACTGACACATTGTGATGGTGAAAGTGAGGTAAGGCACAGAATTATTAGTCAGTTGATGTCTAAATTAGTCTAAAAAAACCATTTAGTGTAAAATCTTTTAAGCATTTGCGTGAAACATCATGAACATCTTAAAATCAGCTTGAAACAGTATGCAGTATGCTTAGTCAGGTTTTGTATTAATAGAGCTCTTATCAAGTCATTACATTTACTTAAGTCTTAAAATTAATTACATTTAAAATGTAAAGTTTCTATCAATCAACTATAATAAAGATTTATTGGTCTTTAATTTTCCATGGAAGTTATAAAGCATTATAAATGCCCACTCAAGTCTATCTTAAGCTCTGGCAGATAGTGAAATTAGAGGAACTTCTCTTCACCATGTCCGTGCTCACTGAGGGGACGTGACAGCCCACATAAAGATTCAGGTCATACTGTTGTGCAATGAGACAAAATACCATAAAAGGTATCCCAACACACGTAAAATACTCAGTGTGCACCTGGTGACAAATGCACACAAGTTAAAAACTGTGGACCAAATTTAAAATGGCCAACGGTGTGAGGGAAATGAAGAGTCCACTGTGGAGAGCTCCTTCAGTCATGAAGAACTGTGCTGTTACAGATGAGTATCCTCGTCTTCACCAGGGTCAGCCTTGAGTTTGGCCAGAGCAGCGTGCACCCTGAATTGTGTCCGAGACTCCATTGAGTAATCTTTGTAGTTTTGTCTGAAATGAAAAGAAGAAAATGGCAGATGTGTTAGATAGTGGATTTGCTTTATTTGCATGTGCTATAATCTTGATACCTGGTCCAATTTCCAGTGAGAGCCAAGGGCTCGTATTACATAAATGCAGAGACAATGGCACCTTCAATATGAAGTGGACAACATCACCCAGGTGAGCGGAGAAGGCTGAGGACAGACTGTGCAGACCTGTATCAACAGGCAGACAGCGACCTCTAGTGTTTGTGTATGCACATTCACTGTCCAACTGAGCGCTGTCATTCATAACTGGCAGTAATGTTCAGTTCTTGTGTTGGGCCCAGCCTCAACAAACTGAAACAGAAACTGGCAGTTGTGTATTACATGACTAAACTGAAATGTGTATCTTAATCTATACAATCCCAAATTGTATAGAAACTCTAAATTGTGTGTAAGTGTGAGTGTGAGTGGTTGTTGGTCTCTGTCTGTCTCTGTGTGTTGGCCCTGTGATGGACTGGTGAGCTAGGATTGGCTCCAGCACCCCCCACGACCCGGAAATGGACAAACAGTTAAAGATGAATGAATGAATGAATGAATGAATAAATGAATGGAGTTGTTTACACATATTAACCCAAATGTTTCATTACCCCTGTCCTGGTGTTAGTGTTGTCTACCAAAAGCTGAAAATTGACTTGCATCCAGTTTTAAGATATACTTTTGTCATTATTTCAGCCATAGATTTTAAGTGACCTTTGATCTGATGGCTAAAATCTTTATATAAATAATTTTAGTCAGTGGACACCTGGATGTTAAGTTATCAGAGAAAAAAAGAAAAAAAAACCAGAGCAAACAGCTCAGCCCCGAATGTCCAATGAGGAGCGTCAGATCTTTAAAGTGAAACTGTTTTATCTGTTGTTTCTATTGGTTTAAACCTCCTGCATGTCTGGGCCATCAGATAAACAATGGAAACAAACATTAGCAGCAGTCTTAGCTCCCATCCCCTCCCGGAAACTTTGTGACTTTAAATGTGAAGCTTCTCTATTCTGTGATTTGAATGGTTATTATCAGCTGTTTGTTTGGGGGAGGAGGAGGAGGCCTCTGGATAATTCTCTATGTAAAAACCTCCTGATAATCTGGCACTGAAGGAGTCCAACAAATTATTTTTAACGATGGTGGCAAAGACACCGGCTCCCATTATCCCATGGTCATTTATGACGCCGTCTCCTGTTATTGCTTTAACTGACAAGCCCTTCATGCAGAAGTGAGAAACTGTGGGTCCAACTCTTATTAAAAACAGAGCACATCTGTATCAAAAGCTGATAGTGTTTAGACATGAGAGTTAAAAACGACATTCTACTTGGTGATTTTAGTGAAGCTGTGCAGCAGGACTTCAGTTTCTCCGACGGTGCATGCTGCAATGAAGCTGCTGTGGAACAGAAACTTACTTGGCCTTGCGCAGCAGTTTAACAGCTTCCTCCCTCCTGCCCTGGTCTATGTAGAGCAGACTGAGCTCCACCAGAGAGTTGGGCACCAGGTAGTGGTCAAACTTGATCTTCTTTTCACTGAGCACACACAGTCAGAAGGTGAAACACTTAATGGATGCTGTGGCATACGGTCTCATTTAGCTGAAATGTAAATTCAGAGCCATGCACAGTGCTGCATGTGACATGCTCAGTAACACAAACTGTTTTTTGTTTTTTTTTTCTGTGCAAGTCGGTGACTTTGCTTTTGAAATGAATGAGGAAGCAAATGATTCTCACCCGACCAGTTGGAATCATAAACATGTCAGTGTGATTGAAAATCGTGACTGCATTACAAACATTCACTGGTGGTAAGAGGATCATGTAACTACATTCATACAGTTTCCAGCGGCCCTTGGATATTATTTTGAAGCACAGACACGAGGAAGGATTTTCCTCCTGTTCAACTGTGTGCTGAGTTAAGGAATCTTGACATGATATGTCCAGTCAATGGTCCCAACAAAAAAATAGAAGCTCAATTCGCATCAGCTCAAAAACTGACTAGTTTGTTCATAGAGAGCTAGTGTAATTTTTAGATTATATTTTCTATGTGAAGTGAATCTGGTGCAGCTCACCTGGAGCACACTTTGTTGAAGCATTCCTCAGCAGCCTGGAGTAGGCCTTGGTTCTTCAGACAAAGACCCTTCAGCAGCTGGATCACACAGCAGTCATCCACTGAATACTCATTTCCTGTGGAAGACAGAGCACACACTTTTAGCCGTATGGTAAGTGTGTGTGCGTGGTGGTGGTGGTGTATTCATTCTCTCACCGGGAGACTCCAGGAAGGAGCGCTCCGCCTCCAACAGGGTCTGCATTATGCCTTCAGTCAGCTCTGGACGTTTCCTGATCACATTGAATCCGTTCCACATATACATCATTTCCTGAAATGCCAGTTAAATAAAAAATGTTGGACCCGAATCTGTGAATCTCACATACATCCCATTGTGTTAGTTTCTGTGTGTCAAGCTTCACCAGAACTGGCACTGGCAGCTTCACTGGGGAGGGGGCCTTGTAGCGTCTGGCTTTACGAATAGCAAACTTCTCCGTCGGTGGAGACTTCCCTGCAATCTTCTGCTTGAACGTGGGCACTTGTCTAAAGACACAGGAAAGAAAGCATGGACTCTGGACAATTTGCATGCATTTGCTTTTATAAATGTATTTCTTCATGGAATTTCAAGCTTTTGAAAGGAGCCATTTATATGTTCAACATGAATTCTAGTTGTGTGCAGCTGGTCTTTGTTGTTTGATAAGAGCCATTGTTGTGTTTACAGGACACCAACTCTACACTATATCTATAATACACCATCCATGTTATTTCTCCAGGGCACATGGAAGTTTAGCGTGAGCTGCTATCAAAAAGTAACGTGGCTGCCTGGTTTGCATGGTAACTATGGTAACAGAAGAAGAGCTGGAGAGTAGGAGAATGACGTCTGATGCTGAATTCACAACCTTCCTCCTGGAACGGTCAGTAAACAGCTGTTAATGCTAACGTTAGCTATGTGGCAAAATCAAAACTTAGAAAATGCTCATTAAGCATAAATGTGACATCATCATCGCATGTAGAAAATGAGGTGATGATGAGGTCAGTTGCAAACTCAGAAAAGAGACAATTGTTCTGCCATGATCTCAACATCATCATGCTCCTCCACTCAAAAATGATTCAGCTTCTTGTTACTTCACACTGATATTTGACCAGCGTTGCTGTGCCGAATCATGTGTACGCAGAGTGTGATGACAGCCTTTACAGACTCACCTTAGACACACACACACAAACCTCTGTCACACTGCGACATCTCAACTACTTCGGTAGCCAGTCTCCAAGAATTTCAAACAAGCTAATTTAAAAATATGGGAGTGGAAAAATTACAGATGATAGGTGATGTGCAAAACTGTCCCAGATTTCTTTGCAGCATTAGTCCAGGAAGATGTAGCCCTGATTTACCTCCTCAGAGACAATGACTGTCCAATAACACTTGCATATCAGCCACTCTTCTACACACACACACACACACAGGCAGGTAAAAGGTGAGCATACTGTGAGTGTACCGATAACAGCGGAGTGTTTCTGAGACCAAATTCACCTGAAGAGCTGTACCTCGTCCTCCCCAAATGGCCTGGCCTCATCTTTAGGCAGCATGCTGAGGTAGGCAGCTTTCATGTACACATACATTGCCTAACAGAGAAATGTAAAGATGGTATTCACGACCTTTGTTCTTCAGCATTAAAATAAGTTCTCATTGTCAGCTGTGCACCTTGGACCAGCGGCTCTCCTGGCTCAGCAGGTCTGCGTAGAAGTACGCCATCCTCCAGGCTTGTTTGTAGGTGAAGCACCACATCAGCTCCCAGTAGCACATGTGGTGGAACTGCTTCCAGGCCTGCTGGGCCTTGCAGCCATCTTCGAAGAGCGTCACGGCCTGGTAGTGGTGAAACGGACACCATACAGTAGAGCAGGGGATGTTTGACAGTGACACTGCTTTCGAGGTGCATCACGTATCAAATATGACCATTTATGTTGGTCTGTTAGAGCGCGTGTAAGAGAACTGGCTCATGCTTTACTCACAAATAAGCTCTACTACTGATGATTATGCAAGCTTGGCAGAAAAATGCTGTATCAAAAACATTACATGCAAAGGTTTAAAAAAAAAAAAAAGTCTCTGTCAATTCAAACATGTTACTGACACATGACATTGAAACACACCTCCTCAATATTCCCCTTGATCTCTTCAGTCCTGCCTGCAAAGAAGAGGAATATTGCTCCCTGGATAGAAGAGGGGAGAAAAGTGGAAATCAGAAAATGTCATGCCATTCTTTAAATATCATAATTGCCTGTTAACTTACTGTATTAAAATCTCGTCTGTTTGCCTGAGGAGCTACTGTACAACTATTACTCTTGGGAGTGTTTGACAGGATTCTTGTATTTTAGTTTGGTAGGCTCTGTCAGAGCTCTGAGTTTGTTCTCTGGGATGGGCTGGCATGTAGGTAAAAGGTGGAGTAGAAACACGGATTGGGAATGAACAGGAGTGAGTCGAGCACAGTGATAGCATTAAGGTGGGTGCGTCCATATAAATGAAGGAAAGGCGATGTCTGGATTCAGGGCGCATTTGAGTGGAAGGTGAAGTGATGATCAGACCATGTTGCCAAGATGTTAGTGATTTGTGTGTGTGACCATCTGATAGACTGGGTGGAAATAACTTGAGAGGGAGGGATCGGTTGACATACAATAACAAACACGAGGGCATACAAATAGAATGATTGACAGGACAATAATCCAAAGAAGCGTAGGCAGCACTCAGGGAAAAGAGAAGAAAGAATGCACAAGGAAATACAAACCAACAAAAGGAACAATATGCAGTACAAAGACTGGAATACACAGGCATTCAGGTTTCTCACAGACTCAACCACATTTTTAGCGATTACAATTAAATTCCCTCCACTTTTACCTTCCCAAGATGTGTGAACATGATGACACTGCAGGTGTAGCTCCCCCCTCTATCACAGTTCCTGTCTCTCACTACGGCTTAGTAATAAACCTCATTAGACACACACACGGTGACACAGCTAAAACCAAGTTTGAGTAAACCAGAGAATGAGCAGAAGAGCAGAAAGGTTGTCAATACCCACCCAGCTAGCATGAAAAAATGACAGCTAGGGCAAGCATGCTAGGTCAGAGTGATCACAGCTTTTGGCAAGATTGCCACTTTTTAAGATTTTGAGAGGACGTAATCATTAATTAATGACAAGATAAACAAAAGGGGCAGCACAGCATTACTGTGGTTAGCGCTGTTGGCCAATGATAAAAACATTGCAGGTTCGGGTTTGCATGTTCTCCCCGTACTTGCGTGGGTTTCCTCCGGGTACTCCGGTTTCCTCCCACCATCCAAAAACATACATGTTTAGGCTAAGTGGTGCATCCAAAATGTCTGTAGGTCTGAGTGTGAGTGGTTGTTGGTCTCTGTCTGTCTCTGTGTGTTGGCCCTGTGATGGACTGGTGACCTGGGTGACCCGGAAATGGATAAGCATGAAGAACATGAAGGAATGAATGAATAATAACCAAATCTACCTAAATTCAATTAAAAGTTGTGTGAAACAACAACAATCTTGGGATTTGGTGACTTAATTCAATAAATAGTGATTAAAAAGATAAAAACTGTAAGTTTATACAAGCTAGAGAAACTTAATCAACTGGTCTCGTAACTGTCCTGAAGCTGTCCCTCTCAAGTTTGTCCTTGGATAAATAAAACAGGCAGTAAGCTACAACTTCCTCACTTTTGTTCCCTCAAAGGTCAACACTGTCAAGCGTGCCACTGGTTGAAAGTAAACCTGAAAGGAAAAAGTTCATTGTGGATATTTCTAAGAATCTTGGTAATTCCACTGACGTGAACTGATTCCTTCAGTTTTAAATGGTTTTGCCAGCTGCTGTAAATGGAATTTGTTACATAACACCCAAACCAGAACATCCCAAACTTCTCCTGACGTAAAAAAAAAGGGGAAAAAAAAAAAAAAAAGAAGAAGGAAAAAAAGTCATTACCCGACAGAAATCCCCAGGTTTTCCCAAAAAGTAATATAATCTGTTAACAGATTTTCCTTGTTTTTACTCACCCGCGGGTAGCGAAGGCGGAAAGGTTTCAGCAGCTGCTCAGCTTCGGCTATCTCCCCTTCACCAGTCCCTTTTGTGGATGAAACAGTGATATGATGTAACAATGATGAGATTAAATGTGATGATTTGAATACTCTGGATCTCAGATGTATATCATTTTTGGATGCGGTACAGCACTACCTAGTATGAACGTGAGAAAGGTGTAGTAGCAGAGCAGCAGCAGAGCGCACAACATGGACCGTAGATTCGTCCCATTGGCGCCATCACTCAGCAGAGACAGGCCATATTCCTGCAGGACAACACGTGGAGGAAATGTGTGACCACCTCGTCTACATGAACTAACATTAGTGCGTGAGTCATGTAATGAGGACATTCATAGTGAAGGACAACAATAGAAATCAAACCTTATCTCCTGAAAAGCCTGCAAACTCCAAAACTCTGAGTATCCGAGGAGGAAACAGAGAGAGTGTCTGCAAATTGAGAAAAAGAGTCGATAGATATGTGACTACACAGCAGACACGGTCAGCGCAGTGTTGTACGCTACTTTAGTGACATACCAGATTAAAAGCTCCTACTCCAAATGATATTCCTCCTTCTAAATGAATGTGACTGGGTCCTTTCAGACAGTTGTGAGATTTTATGAAGGAATGCAGGTCTCTGGATGGGGAAAGGCAAAAAGGTCACACTCCCAACATCAGACGCCGTTGAATGACTGACATACACCCAACATCTGTCCTGTTTGCCTTGTTTACTTGTTAACTTACTTGTAAATCAGGTAACTGTTACGTACTTTGATGCCTCCCTTGATAAAACTCACCATGTTCTCATCCTGTGAAAAATACATTTATTTTTCAGAGATAAAATAAATGAAACACAGTATTACGTGGAATTCATTGACTGTAGATGTAATGTCGATTAAATCGAAAAAGAATATGGAGGGGTGTGGTGGGCTGTTACTTTACTGCACCTGTAGGAAGGTGAGAGCAGCTCTTTGGAGTTGGCACTCCGCGTAACACACTTCAGCATGAAGCTGCACTGGAAGAACACATCCATGCACAAATAAATCTCACATTGTGATCGACGAGGCAAGGCAGCATAATAATTCAGCCGCAGGTTTATTCTACGCTTCACTGACTGACTTCATCACATTTGATGTGTGGATTGAGTGGAAAACGTACACAAGTAAAAATCCTAACAACAATTAAATCCTCTCCAACAGATGCAGAAAATGTTCCTTTCTTCCTGAGAGGAACTCTGGATGCTGACTGTGTATTCAGTTTCCAGCTTTTCCCACCATCGCTGGCATGCTAACAATGCTGAGGTATCCTTTCTAGCCGCTCTCCCTGCTTTGGTCCAGACTGAGATATCAATAACTTTTGAATGGCAAAGGCATGGTATTTTCTCCAGAAAATCCTCTGGCTTTACAATTGTGGTTTTCAGCTACTTTTTTGATTACTTTCAAGTTTGGCACAGAGATACTTGTTCCCCTGAGGATGAATTGTAGTTGTTTGGGGGATCCCCTGACTTTTCATCTGGCATCACCATCATTTTAAATTATTACTTTGGTTTTTGATCGAATACCTATGGAACTAAAGACATTTCCATCTGCCTTTTTGGTACTCTGATCTGAGTTCATTGGTAATTCTCAGCAGAGAGCATGCTAACATGCTAAATTGAGATGGTGAACAACGTTAAACCTCCTAAACATCACACTGTCAGCACAGTCACCGTGAGCACATCGGCATCCTGATGCTAGGACTTAGCTTAAAGCACCAGGGTGCCCAAGATGTTAAAAAGAAACTCCCCTTTAGATGTAGTGGAAATATACCCTCAGCCAGATTAGACTTGAAGCTTTTTACCTTCAGTAAGGGATTCGGACTTGTTGGTCAAACCTGGAGATTTCTGTCGAAACCTGAAGCAGAGGCAGCATTTCAGTTTCAACACAGGATATTGTGTTAAAAGTCCTGCTCCAATGACCACACCTCTTTCTGACACAGCAAAGATCCATAAATTACACTTCTCCTGTAATGTTATCTTAACCACTTTATTGTGGCTTCTCTCATAAAGACACGCAGTCAAATAAGTCCAGATGAGCCATGTAAATGTTCTCATCTAAATTTGCCTCTTACAGTAAAGTTGGGCATCTCTAATGACAGACAGCTCGTCTCCATTGGAAATAATCCACAGTCGGCTTTGACAAGAAGTGCTGACCTCTGACAGACCTCCTGGGCATTCTTCATGGTATTTCCTGCGTTGCTGATGTCATCATGCTGGAAAGTCATCATAGCCTGCATTTCCAGCACTGTGGCATAGATGAGAGCATGGTACATACTCTCATTTACTCTACATGAGGAAACAAAAAGTTGGAGGATCAATATCACACACGTCAGAGTGACCAAACAGAGCTAATGCCCGGGGGACAGCTACTGTTTGGCCAGCACATTTTACTGTCAAGTAAAGATAAGAGTAAATATCTATCAGCCTTTTTTCTTTCAATCTGCACCACCATCCCTGTCTATCTTGTCCACAGTGTTTATTTTGCGGGGCTGCCATTCTCTTAGCTGTTCAGTCAGTCAAACCTTGGGCGTCAGCCTCGGCAAACACTTCATATCCTGGAGAACTGAACCTTGAAGTCTTGGCTGACAGGAAGCACTCTACTTCACAGTTCACTACACTGAAATCTCTTAACGTTAGCAGAAGCTAAATACTACTGACATCACACTAAAAAAGTGCTCAAGTGGAGAATAGAGTACATGACAACTTAAGCTCAACTAGTAACGGCTGGATCAAACCTCTGGAGAGACAAACATGACTCAGGATTATTCTGTTACCTTGGCTGCAGCCTCTCCAGACTCTCATTGAAGCGGTTGTTCAGGAAGAGATCCAATGCCTCCATACATTCATCCAAGCACTCCTTTAAGGTCATCTGTGAGGAGCTGCTGCACAATAGAAATATGGATTGATAATAACAAAAACAAACCTAGCATGGTCACAGCAGATGCAAATACGCTAACAAACATGCAGGATCCATGAGTGCACTCATGATCACTAAACGTCTGGGTTTCTCTACTGAACACGGTGCTGATGGTCTGTTTGGAACTCAGACTGTCAGAAAGAGACAAGTTAGAAGGGAAATTAGAGTTGTGTCACAGTTGTATCAACAACACAATGTTAGTTGAGTTTTGGAAAAAAAAAAAAAAAAAAAAAAAAATATATATATATATATATAAACCGAAAGCATAAAGAACTACGCTGGGCTCCTTCCTGGTGCACTAGGTCCCCTCCCCAACAACTTCAGGCACTTCAATCCACCTGCAACTCTCAGAAATTCATCTGTCATTGGCGGAAAGCAGAAACAATGGTTTTTTTTATTGACGTTTCCTGCAGCATGTGAAGGTAAATAATAGAATTTTTCTGTCCTGCATAGCTCTTTTTGCTGTTTGTTTTTTTTTATATGCCGAACCCAACACGGTGTGAACAGCTGAGCCAATAAAGAACCAGGATATGATCCTGAGGGTTTCTGAGCTCCAGTGAATTTTCGGCTGTGTGAACTCACTTGACTGCAGCATTTGTGCCTTTCCCATTGGACATGTCTCCTCTCCGGGCGGCTCCGACACCTGTTGGCTTCACCAAAACCAAGACGCATTCAGGACTGGCCCCGTAAAGACAAACACTCAGTGTAAAGCGGCGGCATGGGAGCTGGCATGAAGTGAGAAATACTGTCCTGTAGTCTGAAGTCAGGTAAAGTGCTCAGCTGGGTCGGAAGGAAACGCGTGCACACGTGTGCGTCTGGATCCGACAGTGCGAGAGCGCGCACCGGGAGCTCGCCTGGCTCCTCCTCTGACTCCTCTGACACGCACGGTGTGAACCTGAATTACAGGATCAGCTGTTCAGGGACGGCAGCCGTCTTGAATTCGTGTGTTGTGCCAAGTCCATGTCGGTGGGAACTAACAGACCCCCACAGCGATGTCATCAGATCAACAGACAAACTTCCTAATATCAAATGCACTGGGCTAAAAGTCTAACACTGGCAACTGAGCAAAATAAATCACAAAGAAAAATTAATTAAACATTGTATTTTTAACTGTTCGTGTCTGCAAGCTGACTTTTTTTTTTTTTTTTTTTTTTTGGGGGGGGGGTGATTAGTTCCACAATATGACATATGGATGTAAATATTAAGCTCACTATGAAGGAGATGAGCTCTGCCTGAGGGGAGTGGGAGACAAAATGCCAAGTAGGCTATTATTTCCCTCCGGGGCCCACCAAATGGGCTAAAGGATGAGTTCGTTATTGATAAGAAATGAATGAGTAAAGTGTGTTTTTACACAGCAGACATTTGAGGGCACTATTGTCATATTTATGCCAGTGTAGTGTGAGCAGGAGCATCTGTTCCTGCATTCATCACTGACCCTGCAGGTCTTATTGCTCCATGTTATATTCACTGTTCATAACAAATGTAGTTTATATTCTCTAATTGGATGTTTTATTCCAGTTCATCATCCCTGCAGACTGTCATAGCAATACAGCTTTGGAGTGCAAATCAACTCTTGGTGGCTCATTCACATATTTTTATGTTGTTTATTTCTTTATTTCTATTGCTGGGTGATGTCCCATAACCAGCTTTGGTTGTGGGATCATTTTGGGAAGAGTCAGCTGATGGTAGCAAACATTGTAAGGTTCCTGGGATACTGGGATTTCACATGACCTGGCAAAGGGGAGAACTGTGTCCATATCACAGGTGGGTTTTTCTTTTTTGATGCTGAGAAACAATGAAGCATAACACTTTGTCTACTCCACCTGCATGGAGGATTCAGAATCAGCTTTATTGGCCTAGTATGCATGCACAAACAATGCATTTGTTGAGCTTTCCTGTGAATGTACAGATGTAAACATAGGGTAGTAAAACTAAAATTTAAACCTTGAATATAAGAAGACTGAAAGTGAAAATTGAAACAGAATTGAACAAGACTAAAACATTGAACTAATATATACAAGACTGTGGACAAGTTATTTTTTTAAGTGTAAAGACAGTGTTTACACAAACATTTAGTTTTCTATTAGCACGGAGGGACCAACACTTTACTCTACTCTTACTTCCTGGCTGCTGTATTAGAATGAGATTCATGCATTATGCCATCTGATAATTCCATGTAAGTATGACGGATGTCTGCTTACTTCACATCGCTTTGTAGTCCTTTGAATTATTCATAGTATCATATGCCATTACGTTTATCAGAAGATGAAAAATTGTAAAATTCGTATAAAAGTATTGAACACTTAATGACAAAGAGCTGAGCTCTGGTGTTGGTCAGGTGATGAACGATGTGATGAATGTGGTCTGTTTCTCAAAAAGTCGCCTTTAATATTTTTCACTTTCCCCACACAGACATCCGGTATCATGACGTCAATGTATTTCAGTAACCTGAGTTAACTTCTAATCGGCTTCGAGGGCAAGCAGGGACACACCCCATTTTAGTCAATGACTGTTGATCAGGACTAACTGTCTTTAGCCATTCCATCATCACCTGTCTGATTTCACATACCCAGTCCAATCATGTCGATGAGGTTTATCTGAGAGATCCACTTTTTTTACTGTAAAATCAACAAGAACTCTGCAGAAACCGACCTGATTTCACTGGTATATGAGTGCCAGTGCAATTTACATTTAATCATTGGGAGAAGCGAATAAAGTCTAATTTTACTATTATAAACAATTTTTTGTTTTATTTGTTTATTTTTTCATTGATATGCAACCAGAATAGCATTGAGAAGTTTGTAGGAGCACTGGTGGTCCAGTGGTTTTAGCGTGTGCTGTGTAATCACAGCATCCCTGGTCGGAGTCTGACCAGAAGGGGTCCCATGTTCACTCATCACTGATCCGACTGACTTGCACTTTGTTCTGACCTCATAGGATCCTTTTTTCAAAGCATCAGCTGGCAAACCTCAGTCTTTCCTTTCCACCATCTAGAAATGCTGTAAAATTATTAAAATCCAGAACGTCTAAGTTTTAGTTAAGGGGATGGTTGTAACACTTTTTAAATATACTCCGTGACACGGAAACGGATAAGATGTAGAAGATGGATGAATGGATATGTTGGGCCATCTGAACGTGATATGTCATAATAATACGACCTACATTCCACTTCTTTTCTTGTTCTGAGATTAGCACTGCTTGCACACTCCAACACGACTAATACGAATGATGGCTGAAGATCTTGGAAAGGCTGGTGTGTAAACAACTGTTGATCATAATATTAGTTATTTAGTAATTGCAAAAATTGCTATTGGAAAGTGCTCAAGGCAACCAGACTAGCTGCTTAGCATTGTGATATGTACTTAATGTAGTTGCTGTCATTTAATAAACCGCTCCAGGAGGGGAATTCCACTTTTCACAATTTGGCATTCCTTCATCTCACAATGAGTCCATTTCCTGCGACTAACATATCGAAGCAGCTGTCTGATCCATCTTCATTCAGTTTGTCAAAAGCGGGCTGCCAATAGCTCGCCAAACTCCATGCATACATCATGATCATCAGTGAATCAAGTTCACATTTTCTTGGTAACATACTGTTTTCTTTATCAACAAGATTGCAGCTACAAATTAAAGTTTCACTGAGGAGATTTCACACAACTAGCGGTTGTAAAGTAACTCCTGCAGTTAAAGCATCGTCTGACATCTTGTGGACAGTATTTGTACTTACGTTCTTCACTGCATACAAGTGACAACTACCTCAAAATGTACAAATCAGTTATTGACCCTTGGATTATTTTGAAGTTCATTTTAAGGAGGTCCTTTTATTCATCAGAAAGCCTGTACTTCCTCCTTGGTGTTGGACTTGACATTACACCAGCCAAATCAAGTACGGTACTTATTTTCTATTTTAGCCTGCATGTGAAAAAAACTACGTCAGCAGCTATATTTTATCTTTTAGTTACCAGCAATTGCTCATACATCCGTTATCTATTATCTCTACCCTATATCATTGCTGGGCTCCAAGCCGGGGTTCAAACCTACTTTCTTGTTAACCTCTGTGCCACCATGCCACCCTATCAGCACTTAATATTCCCGTTTGTTCTCGAGTTTCCTTTTTGGTTGTATTTTCTGCTCACTGTTGGAGAGTCATGTAGCTGCACTGGAACTTACTTTCTTTATGAGTCAATGTTCTGTATTTGTTTTATGCCTCCTGCCTCATCCAGAAACAATAGAATGAGTCAGCAGAGAGCCAACTAAACACCTTCACTTTGCATTGTTCAGACAGTAAACTGTGTGTATAATTGCTTATCTCAACCCCAGAATTACTCACTGTCATTCACAGGCAACACATATAATGCACCAGAATGGACAAGACACCCTCCTCTCCTTTCCCCCAATCTTAATGCCTCACACCACATCCAGGGTCACAGGGTCATGGGTCAGGGCAATGCTTCCTCAACGGGGATTGAAAAAGCACAGGAAAACATGGCATGGCTCGGGGGGCCTGGTCTGGGGGCTCGCGCTCTTCTGTGTCCTCGTGGCTGGGCTTCATCTCCTGGCGCTGTGTCGTGATGGGGCCACAGGGCCACAGGCCCCCACCCAGACAAGCTCCCCCCCGGGCATGTGCACACACACCATCAGAAGCCACCCAACTACTACTCACACACACACACACACACTGTTGCTGACACTGTCACAGGAGCTGCCAACTACTCCTAGATGTGTCAGTCATAGCGCAGGGGTACGGATATTATTCTGTGATGAAAAATATCCTCATTCATGAAATTTCATCGAGAGTTTTACATCGAGGCACAGCGCATGTTTACCAGGGCCCCTGACCTGACACTGGGCCCTGGTGATGGTCTCACTCATATTTAGGGAATGCCCACATTCATGTGTGGTGTCACTTGCCAGCTCATGTTGGGTCCCATCATGAAGAATTGGTAATCCTGCTGAAAATGTGCTGAGCTTTTCTTTCATTCTCTCACTGTGCGCCCTATCTTTGACTCGGCTCCTCTGTTGGGACACCCTCACCTACCTGGACTCCCATCTCTCTGGAGATCTACACAGAAACCCTCTGGACTCTTAATCCTGACTGAGGTGGCAGGAAAAGCACAGCAACCATCACTCCACCAGTTCCTACCAGCAGCACCTGCTTCCCTTCCCCTGTCCATCCTTCTGCACCTTCTCTGTCCTTTATCCCCCTGTATTCACTGAGGTGTAGCACTGCCCTCCCTGCCACACAAAGATCATTCCACTCAATGAAGATCAGCAAACTAGCTTGCTAGCAAAAGCCTATTCATCAAAAATAGAATGTGCCCCAAGTGCTGCATTTTTTTAATATTAATAAATACATATTAATATTAAATATTTAAATATTAACTAAATAAAAACAATTCGCTTAATCTTGATGTAAACATACATTGCTATGTATTCTTATCCTTGATGACTTCAAAAATTTAGTGCCACCAAGTGACACTAAAGCACAACTAGGCCATCGTATCTTGCTCAAGCAGGGAGGATTTTGCAGCTTTTTTTTACCCGCTTTTTGTCGCTTTTCCAAATGAAAAAAATCAGTAATGCCGCACAACCGCAAAAAGTCACCAGTGTCCAGAAACATTTTGTACTTTATTTGAAAATAGATCATCATACAACATACATACAAATAATGCATCTCTTTTGTTGCTATTTTACAAGCTGCTTTGTGACAACAATGCTCACAGTATTGGCTCCTGTATCCAACAGACCAGCCTTTGTTTCATTATCACAGTCAACAAGTTATCATGTAATTCCTCGCTGACTGGCCATGTGTCACAGATAAGAGCTATGCTCGACATTGAAAATAATCTCTGATGGAGTGGACAGTGTGTGTAGCATGTTTTATAGTGTGTAGGTAGTATTGGTTCTTATAAAGCATTTATTAGATTTATTTTGTGAAAATAGATGTTAAGTCAGTCAGTAACTGTGATTGCACAAGATCAGACATCAACTGTTTTCACTGATGAGGCATTTTTGTGAGGTGAAGGCGTAGCCCTTCACTCCTCTAGAGATGAAGCAGGAAGCAGAGAGGCTCCAGTGATTAGAATGATCCCACTAAAGTTTTCATCATCTTAAGCGCTCCTGGATTTTATTTGGCAGAATAGGATCATGGAGACCACCATGGCAAATACCTGAGAAAACCAGAGATGATTTGTTTTATCATCCCGCTGATGAATCTCATTCACAGTTAATGAAGGAGCAAGGAGAGGGGAAGTCATACCTCCAGAACTGCGATCCCCAACGCCACCGCCACAACAACCAGTGCGTTGCTGTCAATCAGATTTTTGATCATTGGGAAGCAGCCAGTAACAAACTAAGGAAAAGGAAGAAGAGAGGCAGAAGGGGTAGTTATTTAGTCAAAACGGCTTCGGAACATATTTTACTTCTAATTTTATAGTCCAATAGTACCATGTAAGCTGCTGTCTGATTACATGGCGAGCTGAAGCCTGGACAGCACTGAGGTGGGTATTGATCGCCGTGACTGACATAAAATGGAGATTCCACAAAGTCAGAGGCATTGTAGAATCCGCAGCATTTTAACTGAAATATGGACACAATAACAGAAGTTAAACAACGTGCTGAAAACATGACTTATTGGAAAGAGGACAGTTCTTCTCTGTGCTGTACCGTGGTCATGGTAGTGTTCCACAGGCCTGTAATATCTGAATTCTTCCCATAGTCTGCCTTGATGTTCTGAACTGCTGCTGTGCCGAGCTTCTGGATCAGCTCGTCTGCCTGAAATACACACGCGCACAGTTTGCTTATAATCCAGCTAATACCCTCTGTGTGCAAAGGTCAAAGTCTTTCGTAACTTACCAAGGGTCTAAAAACCAGAATCACTATTGCTCCTGCGACCTCTGCTATGAAGACCAGCATGATGATGATAAAAAACTGCGGAAAAGAGCAGAATGCATTTAAATTGAATTAAAACTAACATTTCCTGTAGCTCCTGTACCTCTGAATGCAACAACAGCTATTTGTGAGTTTGTCTGTCACTGACTGTGGTGTCTTGCTGGGAACAGGTGGTGCTGCTTGTTTGCTGCAACACAACTCGTGGTTGTAACGTTGCTCACAATGCAACTGAAGAAGTTATAATAAGCCCTTTGACCAGTACTTTGTCTTCAGAGCAGATTGGAGGCCACTGTCACTTTCTAACTACCGTGCTAATGTCAGTAAAACAGATGTGACGGAGAGTTAATCTTGATGTTTCTTTCTAGACAGATTTTGGTGGATAAAGGAAAGAAGTTTGATGGTGCTGAATTGCAACATTTCTTCCAGACTAGTAAGTAAACAGCCGTTAATGCTGACACTAGATATGGAGTGTTAGCAAAACTTGTTCCATTAAAGTAGTGGTTTTAAAATTTCTTTTACATCAACAACTCCTAAAGTGACACAAATGAAATACTCCTTTGATACGATATTGCCCCAGAGTCCCTTCTCTGATGAGATTCTTGCTTTTAGGTGTTTAATTGCTGAACGTGTTTGAATCGTATGCCAAAACAGTCATACATTGTGTCACTGCGTTACTTTTGGATGGAATCATACTGAAAGTGAAGATTTTCCTCTCGGCTAAGGACTCCCAGGATTCCCATCAAGGACCCCCAGGGGCTCCTGAACTACACTTTGAGAGCCCCTACTTTAAAAGGAAGTGTTTTGGAAATGCATTATCTATCTTTCTTATAGCAGCTTTGCAATCTGTATGACAGTAACATATTTTTAAACTTTAGACTATTTCTTTAACCAAAGAAACCTTTTTTAACTAATTTGCAGGCACCTACCAACAGTAGCATACACTTGCTCTCTCTGACAGCTCCACAGCAGCCTAGAAAGCCGATGACAACCAGTAGTGCACCTATTGCAATCAACAGGTAGCCCACATGGAGCACTTGACCCAGCTCGGACGGCGCGTTTTCAATTTTCCCGAGGAAGCTGAGGATGGAGCTGCTGTCCACCTTCACCCAAATCCCCACTCCCAGGATGGCAGCGCCCGCCAACTGATGAGATACAAAGCCAAAGTGGGGAAATGGGGTAAATCTTCGACATTTGACATGTGAAGGTCAATTTTTTTGCCATGGGTCCCACTACTCAGCCTGTAAATTCAAACATGTACATGCAGGTGAAAAATAATTTGTTCTAGTTAAAGCATGTTCAGTGTTGCAAATGTCGTAAAAGGCTCCAGCGGTTCATTGCATACCAATGGGGCAATGCATATTTAGATATTTTTTTAAACCGCAACTTACTGTTGTTTAACACAAGGAAAAGGTAAAATGGAAGAAAATTAAATCATGCTTGAATTGTTCCTTATCAGACATTAAAACTTACAAAGATGATGCCGTTGAAAACAAACATCATGACTTTAAGGAATCCAAAACAGCCCATCTTTGCTTCTGATTGTTCAACCTGTAGAGGAAACAGAAACAAATATCAAAAGACTTGGGCAACCAACACTCTTTATCATGCTGCATGTGACATGCCACTTGGGCATACGACATGAATCATCCTGCTGATGTGTTGTCCTGCATGTCACTAAGTCAGTATGTGCAGTGGGACTGTACTGTTACCTGTGTGAGGCGGGAGGCTGAGAAGAAAGAGGAAGAAGACCTTCATCTCCCCCTGATAGCTGAATAACTAATCTCACTCACAACACTCACGTCCCAAGAATCATTCGTTTCCACTCCAAGGACTTTAACTGCACACACGTCACCTTACAAATAGTTTGCGTTAGTGTTTGTTTTGCTTAGTGCTAATGTGATGGGTAACTGTTGAGGAAGTACGCTGCACACCATTTTGTGATTCAAGTGATAGCCAAATTACATGACAGTATGCAAATGAGGACAGACAGTGAAGTGAAGCACATTGTTGTTTTCCTTTACTTCTCTCTTCGTGCATAACAGGTTGTGCTGCAGTATAAATACGAACTCATACACCTAAAGATGATATGGTTGACATAATATGGGCCCAAAGTACAACATAATGAACTCACGAGGTGAGTCCTTATGAAATGAAAACTCAGCGGCTGATACATCACAGGCAGGAAGACACGAAATAATATCCCATGGACCCCCTTTATACATGTGGCTGGAGAACAGAGTTGTTGACATTTGTTGTGCATCTGTTTTCGCACAAATGCATAACATTCATCTTTCTCCTGCTCCTGCTGCAAGAACGTAAATAACACTATTTTACCCCTGAATCATCTCTTCCCACCTCCTTCTTTTATGGCCGATGCTTCAAGATTGCCACTTTCAAATATGCTGTGTGTGTGTCTGTGTTTAGACCTCCCAGAAGGGGGACAGTGTTCTTTGTGTGATGTGACAAAACAGACAAATTGTTATCCCAGAGGACAATGACAGAGCAGAACCCCACTGTGTAGCGAAAGGCTGCTTTCTGAAAGCTGGGATCTCCCTCATTGTCTCTTCTCTCTATTATTTAACTCCAACCTTTGTTGTTGTTTTTCATCCTCTAATGCCTCCCTTAAAAAATCGAATACATCGAATGACCCATAAACAGGAAGTAGCCTGTCAGTTCATTCAGCCAACTCATTATGATACAGTAAAGCTGGCTGTCATCAAGTCAATCATATGTGTGGGGGCGTAGATCCTTTCAGGAAAAAAAAAAACAACAAAACACAGAGCAGTTGCCTTGACTGCCATAAAGTCCCTCTATCCCTCACTCCTTTGAGCTTTCCCCACTTCCTCATGGTCAATGATTGCACTCTGATGCTGAGAAGTCGGCCTGGTGATGTATTAACCAGCCACAGTCACATGCAAAGCGATTTATGAACCACGAGCCATGTAGTTCTTTGTTATGTATTTGGTAGAAGCTCTTCCGATGCTGTATGTATGTGGCACACTTAGTGCCACATGATACATGTTGGCGGATGATGTATAGTTGTCGGTCTTGCATCTTAGCGCAGACTGAATCCTCAACATTTTCTCAGACTGTCCAGCTTCCATCAAAAACACAGAAGAATCTCAGTGGACGGCTTTGAGAGGAATAATTACAGGCAGGTCTCAGGAGACAAAGGATCATTGTTGGATGGAGCCCTCCCTACATTGGCATGGCAGATGAAAAAGGACCGAAGGAGCCAAAGTTCTCAAGAAGATGATGCAAATGTCTAACCTTAAACGACAGCCAGTCTCAGCTTGGTCTTTTCTTACCTTTCACAGGAGAGATCCAAGGATGTGCTGCGAGCCTGGGCCACCCCTCCGTCTCTACCTTCAGTCTGGTGATGGAAGCTGTTCCTGTGGGAGCCAACTGAGATAATAAGGAAAGAGGAGTGTATTATTCTTCTGCTCTCTGAAAATGAGCCACAATACACCCTCTGTCTGCCGCTTCCTGTGGCTCTGTCACTCCGTTGGATAGAAAAAGAGCTTCTAAGTGACTTTTTCCTCTCTCTGCACTTATTTTAGGAGTCCAGGCTGGCTATAAGTACTGAGAAGGGAGGAGGGGAGAGCAGGTGGGTGTGACCTAACAGCTTCTGAGTAATAACACGCATCACCATGGAGTTAGGCTGTTTGGTGCTGTGGGAGGGAGGGAATAAGAGAGGGAGAGCGCTCACCTGTGTGCTCTTGTGTCTCTGAGCAGAACTTCCATCCTAGTTTTGCATTTTGTGTTTGACAAAAGATGAGCTGGCAGCTCAGGACTCTTCATGTTTCCTCAACATAACTCTGTCTCATGGGGTCCTCCTGCATTAGTCTTATGGCCGCTGCATTTTTCATTAACAAAAGCTTCAAAAAAAAAAAAAAAAAAAAAACGCTCTTTAGTTAAATATAAATTGTCACAACAATTCTTAATGGTTTTCCTTCACAACACTCGAACAAATGATCTGGTCTTTCAACTCATGGTCACTTCTGCTATTAAAGCCTGCAACAGCTTTCAGTGTCTACTTCTCTAAAGCATCCAGAGAAAAAAATGTGTTACCCTACGTTTAAACATACCAGCTGAAACTGATGATACGTAATATGACAAAAAGCTCCAGGTCCAAGCTACTAAATGGACTCTTTGAGATTTGAAATGTCCGCTGCGCTCCTCAAGGTCAAAAATGAAGTTGTTCATTGGACAAAATCTTTTTATCCTCAATGCTAATGTGTTCTAATCTGCAGGACAAAAATAGCCCTTATCAAAGCAAACAATTACACTGATACAAAACATATGACTCAATGAGAACTTCTGGTTTAGTTTATCTTAACCGAAGCTACATTGTTTTAAACATTGTTTTATTCCTTTAAGTGTTGGAGGAAACATTTTCTCAGGCGTTCCACGGGAGTCGATCTTGGCTCACTGCCCTTAAACCTCCTCTTGCTCTTGGTTGTTTGAAACACAAAATTATAATACAACAGACAATACAATAAATCACTCACATCTCAGTTCTATAAACAAGCAGCTATACCGTATCTAGATTAGCCAATATTTAGATCTTGCTTTGTGATTAAATGAAGATGATAAGGCGATGTCTTTATAACTATCTATCTCTGAAGGAGCGAACTTTCATTTTAGGTTGTGTTAACCATATAACCATCCATCCATCCATCTTCATCCGCTTATTCGACCATATAACCTAAACTGATTGTTTGTTTCTTTTTCAGAGAAACTAGCTGGTTCATTCATGTCCACTGGTCAGTCTACAACTGCAATGTGGGTTGGGAAAGCGCTTACTAAACAATTTACTCCCAGGCTGGACTACTGTAACTCATTACTATCTGGATGTCCAAACAAATCTGTAAGGCCTTCAGTTGATTCAGAACGCTGCTGCACGAATATTAACAGGAACTAGGAAAAGAGCTGACATCTCTCCTGTGTTAGCTGCTCTTCATTGGCTGCCGGTAAAATTCTGAATAGAATATAAAATCCCTCTGTTAACATATAAAGCTCTTAATGGCCAAGCTCCATCATATCTTAGAGAGCTCATAGTCCCTTACTGTCCTAGCAGGCCACTCCGCTCTCTAGATGGAGGTTTACTTGTGGTTCCTAGAGTATCCAAGAGTAAATCTGGAGGCAGATCGTTCAGTTATCAGGCTCCTCTTCTATGGAACCAACTTCCAGTATCAGTCTGGGGGCGAACTCTTTAGCAATTTTCAAGACCAGGCTTAAAACTTTCCTGTATGACAGAGCTTATAGTTGAAAAGTTCATTTACTCTTTAGCTATGCTGCTTTAAATCATTTTATAAAGAGTTTGGTCTAGACTTACTCTATATGTAAAGTGCCTTCATATAACTTGATAACTATGATTTGGTGCTATTTAAATAAATCTAATTTGATTTGATTTAAACTGTAGCAACAACATGACCCCTAATGCCACACTGGCGCCTTTTTTCCACAAGAGAAGAGAATTTGTTTGCATTGGTGACGTGTTGGAGGTGTGCTGCTTTTCATAAACCTCACACTTCGGTAGAATACTCTCCTTGATCATTATCCTAACGACAAAGAAGCGCTCCAGAAGATTCCATATTCAGCCCTCACATGCACATGCAAAACTGAACATAATACTGCACTAATTTAAGGGTTTTCTTTTGACTGAACAAACAATCGTTTCGAGCTTTTTTTTTTTACATTTCTGACCCGCTCCTCGACTGTGATTTGTTTGTTTTTTAAGGTGTGTATCTGTGTGCAGTTTGTGTTTGTGAGCTAATGGTTCATAATGGTCCATCAGTGCCTGTTGAAGGATACATTTCTTTTATTGCTGTTTCCTTGTAGTTGGTCTATTGTATATTTATACTTACGCTGCATGTAACACTGCCCAGAAAATGGCCAGTGGGAGGAAACTAACTCAGCTGGAAAAACCAGGGATGAAGATGAAGAAAGCATGGTCTGCATGAAGAAGCTGAACAAATCCTCTCATATTCAAATTTATTGTCAAAATCCGTTTCAAATATTTCACCTTTAAATCTAAACTTTCCCTCCTAGTAATGACCCCTCTTAATAATCCCAGAGTCACACAGTATGTTGTCAGAAGTAAAACCTTCTATTTACACACCCATAAACCATTCACAAGAGCAACGTTCAGCTGAGTAAAAGGGTCCAGCATCAATCATATAGCATGAATAGGCGTCATGACACTTAAACCTTTCATGCCTTTTCACTGCCGCTGTGCACCACAATTACACATAACATACGCACACAACATACTCACTCTAGGTGCATTATGCAAGAGGCAAGAACAAATTTCATGTTAATGACTATTTGCGTTACACAGATGTACTTAAAAAAAAAAGATTACAAAAAAAACAAAAAAACAAAACAGTCATGCTTTTTATTTTAGTGATTCATCATTTACAAAACTGACAGAGAGAAAAAGTGCATTTACATGGAGACTAAACTACAGACAGAATGCAGGGGACACGAGGGGACTGATGTGAAGTTTCCTGAGAGATTGTCACATTAAACTAACAGGATTTCTCTTTAGCACCTGTGAGTCAGGACGCTGGGATGATGACAACAGACAAGAGGAAAACGTATCAACACGGCTCTGCCAGCCCATACAGCAGATGCTCAAATTTCAATGGCCAAAATGAAATTACCTATATTTGTGTCACTGCAAGCAGTGCGGGTGGTGCGGCACGCTGTTTCACAGCATTATGTAAATTTTTTTTTAAAGTTGTTTAAAATATGTTTTTAACACATATGCTGTATGTACTAATATCATTACCCGCCACACTGTTTGGTGTCTATAATGTTGTTTATTGGTGTATTAATGGGAAGGGCAGTCATATTTAAAGCACCACAGCATTATTTTGCTGCCGTAAAGAAATTCTAACACTTTTGTCATATTTTTAAATGAACCCTAACCCTTCTGCCATGGTTTTGGTGACAGATTAACTGCTTGAAATGTGTGTTAACTTTAAAGACAATGGATTGTTAAATTTAGACATAAGAAGAAAAAAGCATGGTCCTCTTCTCAGCTGGCAACCTAGATTTTAGTGGCTGACATGACAACTTTGTGTAGTAGATTTTATCCTCTCACTCAAGCATGATAGTTATGCTTTCTGACATGAGTTGCAGGAGTTGCTGAAAGCCCCGCCTCCCTGTTGAACTTATAATGCTTCAATCTGACTTGTTTTCACCCAAGAAGGGTCATATGAACTCAAAGGCGTAAAGCCTCATGAGGGCTGTGGATCCGGAGAGGGGATCCATGGAGTAGTGCTCCATTTGAACATGGGCTGAGGACTGATCACCCCCGGCAGGGTCACCTGGGCAGCGGTGTCTGATGATCAAAGACCCAAAACACCTGCTGACCCCAGGTTCATCACTGAAGAGGTGCCTAAGTAACACCAGAACTCACTGTTACATAATGTAAGCTGCCCAGCTTACACACAGACAAACAAAATAGGAGGTACAATAGCATCATTCATGTTTTTCAATAATGCAAATGTGATGTATAATACTTACTTAATGTTGGCTTCAATATGATAGTCTTTCATTCTGGATGAACTGGGGAGAGTTTAAACAATGGATGTGCTGGTTGTGAATTCTAACTTCTAACCTGTAAGCCCACAGTAACGTACTATGAAAGTCAGCTGCCCTTGTAAATAACTGTGGGTTAATATTATGAATATTAAGCTAGTTATTTGTCCATTCTAACATTTGTAGCTTATTTTGGAGCAGACAAATTTCTCATTTAATGCATTCCTAATACAAACCATGAATTTGGTTTTAGGAAAAAAAAAAAACAAACAAACAAAACCCACAGGCTATAATTTATATGTAAACGAGCATCTCTTTAGCTACAGCCATTCACAATACCTCACCATGTAGAAAAATCCAAAGTCTAGCTATGGTTGTTTAGTTAAGATTTCTGGACCACTGTTCAGGACAGGGGTTTAATGAATGGTCACTTGGACATCATTGATCAGTGAATGTAGCTCTCCTTTCCTGCTGTGGCCAGCACAGCTGTTGGACAGGCTCACTTTGCCTTTACCCATTGCATGTGGGTACACAGGTGAAGCTCATATCATCAATGATACAAGAGGGAAGACAGCCATAGAACAGGAATTCTTCCTTTGGTAACAGAGGGCCGACCCGTATGTGTAAATCTTCCATCAGCAGTGCTGGAGCAGCTCAGGTTGCCTGCTTGTCTGGGTGACTCTTTAGCTTGTGGAATTTTACACTGTCCAGCTTCTCAAACCTTTTGTCACAGAACTCGCAGGTGAAATTATACTGGGCCTCTGGGGTGTGCTTCTTCATGTGCCAGTTCAGGGATGCACGCTGGCGACATTGGTAGCCACAAATTTCACACCTTACAGATGGCGTGGGGCGAGAAGACCAGACAGACGGAACAGGAAGAAAAGAGATGAGTGACGATGAGTTTTACCTCATGTCAAATAAAATCCTGACGTTTGAGAACTATGAGAAATGTTTTCAGTGTTATGAACTCACTGGAGTGGTGTTTCTCCTGTGTGGGTCCGCCTGTGAACCTCCAGATGATTCTTTCGTTTGAATGATTTTCCACACGTCTCACAGATGAAATCTCTCACCCCTGTTAAAAGATCCAGTTGCATTTAAAGTTTAGCGACAATGACATTCTGACATGACAAGTGTGCCTTCGTGAGCGCACCTGAATGAATGATCATATGGCGATGCAGGTGGTTGGATAGGTAGAACTTTTTTCCACACCCTGGATGAGGACAAACCTTGGTCCTCCCTTTCCTGTGGACTAGGTTTACGTGATTCTACAGAGAATGAGAGGAGGAAAAAAACACCCCAACATATTTCAATCTTCTACAAACCAAACTAGCATTAGCAAGCATGAAGACTGAATAAAAGTGGTTGTGGTACCTGAAAGCTGCTAATAGCTACATAGACTTGACTGCAGCCTTCGTATGGACAGTGGAACATCTTCAGCATCCCATCAGCTTCAATGACTGGGCCTCGTCTGTTTCTCTTTGACCTGACGCTGTAGGCGACACGACGGGAGACAGGCGTTCATATCACTGCAGAGCTTCTATCTCTGAAATCCTCCCTAGTCAATCAGTCTGAAAACACTTCACTGTGTGTGTGTGTGTGTGTATGCGGGCCACAAACCTGCTCAGACTCCTCTGCAGTTCTCTGTCGCTGCTCAGCTCCAGAGCGTCAACATTGGGCTGCAGCAGCTGTTTGTCACTCAACCCTGCAGATACACAGCGGAACACCTGATTAGAAGATCGCAATTATGGCAGATATCAGCACAATCTCAACATCTCCTGCTGCATGTGGGCTGGAAGCCTCGCTCAAATCCACATTAGGTCTTAGAGGGGAAAACAACAACAAATAGTACAACAGAACATTGCAATACAGGATTTGAGCACCAATCATTGCTCTGAATCTGGTTAATAGGAACCGTTTGACCCTGTAATTTGTAAATGGCTAGATTTTGGAGTAGAATTCCTTTTAATTAAAATTTAACTGAATTTTTTTGAGGGAATTTTCAGAAAATCATCAAAAGAAAATGTGATCATCGTTGTGTTGCTGATGCCACGCAAACATCAGTAGTCAACCAAACAGCTTGTGGCACTCATCCTTCATTGTAACCATCACAGAGGTAGATGGTACAAGGTGGTAATGATTAAAAGAGCACCAGTGAAAGTTCTTTGTAGAAAACAAGATGGGAATGGGATGACTCTACATGTTTCTTTTGTTAATGTGATGAAGGCAACATTCTGTGAAACAGCACAGCTTCTGGTGTATGGAACCAGATCTGCTCCAGTGTTATTTGTGGAAACAGATTGACAATCTGTGTGTAAATGAATAAATGTGCAAATCAGCAAATAGCTGACTTTCTGCAAATACTATACTATATGGGTAAGATGACAAAAAATATCTTGACAAAGAATATATAGTTTTACAAATGTCTGTTTGAGCGTTGTAAATATCACAACAACATTCACGAATTGATAACATTTATAGATTTTTGTATTGGGGCAATTTGTCTATGTGCAGCCTGTTTTTGAAAGTTTATTACACATTTCCATAACGTAAGTTGAACTGCATGAATAATGTGGAAACAAATCTGGTTCCATACTGGTGCTATTTTTGATCTTCTCACTGCCAAATAATTTCATTATTTAAGCTGTTTTGCTATATTTATAATTAAAGGGGCAGAATTAGTATATAATAAGGTGGTGAGCAGATGTGACTGCTGAACAGCTCTGCATTAAAGACCAGTCTGGTTTCAGGCTTTTTTGTTTCTCAGCATTTAGTCATAACTGTAATCGACAAAGTGCATGTTTTTGACATCTTGATTGTCCTGAGCTGCTACCTCCCCTGGACTTCTGTACTTGTTGTTTAGCTGATGAACTGCGGTGTGGAGTTATTTGAGTGCATTTACATCCATTCACAGTATCCTGGGTATGGAGCTTATCTCATTTCAGGTGAAGTGGCAGGATTTTTGCATAAAGCATAAATGACCACCTGCTTTTTGGTCCAATGATGAATCCTACAGTGTGTTTGACAAGTGAACCCTGAGGGTCACAAAAGTGGTGAAAGATCTTTTCAAGCGATAATATAACATTCAAATCTTGACTTGATGTCTGAACCTGACTTGAAAATGTTAAACAGTAAATTCAGGGACTGAGACTAAGCTTTGCATATCACTGGTACCAACACATGAACACCTTTTTGAAGTCCATGACTCTGTAAGAATGTGGAAATTCAGACACTTCTGTTCAGCCTAGTACTCCAGACATACAAGAATACTAGAGTAAGCAGACTCAGTTCTGAGTGTAGCACACCTGTCATGGAGTCTTCATCCTCTGCTGTTCTGATATTTGAGTCACATGAGCACACCTGGTTGTAGGTGACGCCGCCGATGACAGTGCAGGTGACTTCTTCCACATTTCCTCCACCCATGTTGAGCTGAATACCCTCTGATGCCAGGGCCTCATAGCTGGGGCCAGTAATGATGATTAACTGGGAATGACAAGGAAATGAAGAGACAATAATAACTGACACAAATTCCTTATCATGTACAACTACCTCTTTTAAATATCTCTACAAGATGCTAGTTCGTGTACCTGTGAGCCTTCCAAAGCTGTCCTCTGGTCAGGAATCTCACAGCTGGTCACTACTGTCTGCAGAGTCTGAGGGTCAAACAGCTCACTCTGCTCTTGTACTTGCATGGGTGGTGGGACTGAGACCTGTGCCTCAGCAGCCAGTTGGACAGAGCCACTCAAGCTCTGGGACAGCACCGAGTCCTCATCCATCTTGTCCAGTTTATCAGCTAAAGATGCTGTTACAGTAACACAGTCGAAACTGTGATGCATATTCCTGATTTCTCCTTCTGTGTGTCTCTCAGCTTCATCTCGGCCTTGTCTTAGATCTTCAGCCTCCTCTTCCTCCTGAAATCCTGCAGCTGGGGAGCTTTGCTGTCGCTCCATGACCATCTCCATCTCCCACACAGGCTCCCCCGTCAGTGAAACATCTTTGGAAGAATCCTCTATGCTGGGCTGGTGGTTTAGAGCTGTGGCCTTGCTGATTGGGCTCATTGTTGTCTGCTCAACCTCAGAAACATCCAAGTTTTCTCCAACATCTACAGAAAATTTGATGAAAAATTAGAAGATTTGAATCACCAAAAAACTGAGGTGTCAGCAGCCACTGCTTAAACCTTTTGGATGACTTCAAGTTACAAAGTTGTCACCTTTGAAATGTTTGTGAGCCTCCTTTCTTCTCCTTTTGCTCATGGTTGTTTTAGCCGCCACCATGTCTGTTTTCACTGCACTCTCCTCTCCGTTCTCTCCCTCCTCCTGTTCGGAGTCACTTGCCTCCCTTGGTGGTGAGAAAAGGTATTGCACAAATGAATGGCTAGACTTACATTGCCAAATAGCAGCAGTAGAGAAGTTGGGATGGGGCTCCAGGGCCTTAAGCTGGGGCTCGTGAGGGCAGGAGTGGGAGTGCTCCTGGTACCAAGACACCAGGCTCTGGAGGCTGGACAAACGGTCCTTTTGGCCTAAGAAACAAGGAAAATTGACAGATGAATGTGGAATATAATTCAAAATACTTTGGACAAATCAGATTCTACATGTATATCCACACGCCAGATGTTAATGGGTTGTTAATTTCTCTTGGATAAACATCAGAGTAATTACTGTAGTGCCTGTGTTAGTTCTCTTATATAATTATAAAGAAGCCCATATCTGTCAAGAATAAAAAAAAAAAAAAAAAAAACATAAAAAAGGTAGCGACTGGTTTTTGGTTTAGAGGGTTTCAAAAACTGCTAAGGATCATTATTGATCAAGAGTTTTACTTTATGTCAATTTAGAAGATTATAGAATTTATGGCTCAGGAAAATACTTTTGACTCAGACAACAAAAAGATGTGGAACTTCATGTTTGAGGTTGGAGCTTTGGCTTTCATTTCTCTTTAATATATAAACAAGATCATCAACATGTTTGGAGATTCATTGTATGCCAGTTGGCTAACTGATCCAGACGACTGTGGATCTAATGGCAGGATGTAAATCAAGATTTGCCATCTCCATATATCTGCAGCCCAAGCGAAATCCTTCCACTATCCCACCAGCATGTGAGCAAAAAAAAAAAAAAAAAAAAGCTAAATGCAGTAATGATCAGATTTCGCCCACTGATTAAATATAAACAACCTCAAGATGATACAGTAGTAACAGATGCAGATCACACACCGCCACTTGTGTTAACAAACACAACAACAGTTCAAACATCGCCCTCTCTACAACAACAGCACTGCTCACCTTTTTTCTGTTTTATCGTGACTTCTGGGAAAATCTTCTTCCTGCAAAGCACAATGACAGATTGCTGACACAGTGAAGTGGAGCTGAAACCTCGATCCCGCAGCAGCAGGGGGTAATGTCAGCGGGTAGAGATCCAGTGCGGTGACTCACCCGCAGTATTTCTGCTGGTACTTCTCTCCGTAAGTGGAGTTGAGCAGGATCAGGTACTCCGCCAGACCGGCATCACTGAGACTGGTCCGTCTGCGGAGCTCACTCCACAGCTTGTGCGACTCTCCCAGGTACACCCTCCGCACGTCGTACTTCTTTCGGGATTCAAGGCGCCTCTGAGCTCGGTCAGAGTCTGTGAGTCTGGGCCGTCCCCTGCAACGCCTCAACAGCCCTCTCCCTTGGTCTCCAGCTGGGTCCGAGTCCAGGGGAACCTCCAACTCTGCCAGACTCTGCGCCATCTTGGATGTAACAGCTGATGTGATTACCGGAGGTCCCGGAAGTTGTATCAGACCTCACAGGAAACACCGACAGAGGAGACCCTTGCTATCTCCGGTCATTCACAACGGGGTTGTAAAGTTTGCGGAAAAAGCATCTACACAGTTGTATACACCATGGGTGCATGTTTTTTGAAGTACTGGTAGAAACATCCCGCCGCGGAATACTTTGAGCTGACGGAACCGTTTCCACACGGACCTCAGCAGCAGAGACACCAGCGTGCAGCATTGTGAACTGGACGCGGGAAACGTGAGCAATAGCAGAGAAGTAAAAGTGACGCGCTTCTAAATATTGGACATGGCGGACATCTTAACACTTGTATTTAAGACGCTCATGTGCCAGCAGGCCCCGAAGCAGGAGGCCACCGTCAGCCCGCTTACCGCCTGCAGCGCCGTGCTGGTCGGGGAGCAGAGTGTGAGCCGGTCGGTGCTGCTGCTGGCGGCCGTGACAGCCGCCTCTCACCTGGGCATCAGAGTGACGTTCTTCTCCCAGACACACATCCAGAGCCTCCCCCCGGCGCTGCACAGATGTGTCCCCAGCCTGAGCCCAGACAGTCTGAAGGTAGGACTCACTTTGCCCTCTGTCTCACATAAACCTCTTTAGGACTTTATAAAGCATACGCTTTGAATTCATTCAGCCTTAATAAATCATTTATTAATGCTTTACACGCGGCCAGAGAGAGAAAAAGAGATGGGGACATACACTTCAGTAGAAACATTGCTATGTCCTCTGAACTCATGTCTTTGTGGAGATATAACTAAAAACGGCAATATTTGTTGTTATTATTATTATTATTATTATTATTATTATTATTATTATTATTATTTAATGCTTTTATATTTCTGAAGAATGTGTTGGTGAAGCTTTTATTTATATATAGATATATATAGATGAAGTTAGTGAATAAAACATGATTAGAAGATAGTGAGTAGTGTCCAGCTCATCACTCCAGAGTCCCAAATAACCTTCGATGGCGTGTTTTTGCAACCCAAACAGCTTTAGTGTAGTGAGAGTCTGGAATCAGCACTACTTTACCCAGTTAACAATATAAACAACAAATCATCAGAATGATTGGTTGTTTTTCTCTCAGATGACTGACCATTTAATATTCATCCAGTTGACCATTTACTAATGAAAGATTGATTAATTGATAGAAACTTAATCAGCGGCTGTTTTTAATAAACAATTCATTGCAATTGTCATTATTTTTCCAACAAACATTTAATGTTTCCAGCTTCACAGATGAAGATAGTAAACTGGACAGACATTTTGACTAAACATTTGATGATGCCATCTTGGGGTCAGAGAAATAGGTCACTTCACTTCTACTACTTTATTGTTTACTTTTCTTCATTGGCTTGGACAAATATTTTCTAGTGAAAGAAGCAACAGCAGCCACCCCAGTGGGCAACCTGACCGCTACGGTCGTACAAAAAGATTGCTGGCCAACCTACACTCACTCAAATTTTGTCCATCAATTAAATTTCTTTTTTATGTTTTTGTTATCAAAGAAAATCAGGTTTTCCTATCCCAGGACAGTGGAAGAGCTTCTCCAGCAGGTGGCCAGCCTTCATGAGCCCAACAACACTTCTCCGATGCCTCCCTCACTGATCATAGTCGACAGGATGGAGGGCTTCCTTCATGGCTCTAGAGGTGGTAGCCTCAATGAATTTCACTCAGGAGAGCAGTCGTGTGCTGCCCACATATCTGCCCTTCTGTGTGACACAGCTGCTTTTCTTACACATGTCCTGGAGCAACGGTCCTCAGGCGCTGGGCCGTGCCGGGTCATTGTCTCTTTCCAGTCAGACATAGAAACTGGACAAGTTAGCGGGGCGTCCTCTGTCACAGATCCCTTTCTAGAGACTCTTGATCGCTATTTCCCAGTACGCTGCACTCTGGACCAAGACAGAGGATATGAAGCTGCAGCTGCTGGACTACAGGAGCTTTGGCACATTTACTTTTCTGGGAGCGGCATCACAGAAACCTTAAGTGCCAAAGACTCTGAAGACAGGCTGAATGAAGCCCAGGAGTGGCAGTTGTTGATTTTTCCTGATGGTTTAATGGAGTTTAAGCCAGTTTGAAAAAGTCCAAATCAGACTTAAGCAATGGGGATTTGACAGCAAGCCAATCTTTTGACTTATAGAGACATTTTTCTCAAGACAGATGCTAATTTTCAGCACCACTTGGCTTGTAATTCAACCAATTGTGTGTTTTGAGGAATGTTGTTCAGAATAACAGGATTTGTTCACTGTTGCATTTCTTCTTTCAAGCAAATCAGATCCCTCTTTTTTCCTTCATTTAATAGAGCTGTTCTTGTCTTTTACTTTGATTGCCATGGTTCCTTGAGTACATTGTAATGTATTCTGCTGTTCAAATGCTGGTATTATTTAACTGGACCAGAGTGAATGGAAATGTGAAACATTTAATGTTTAAATGGCATACAAATTTTCAGACATATGAATCCAAGTTTACACAATAAAAAAGGGATATAGACATATAGAGGTCAGTTATAAACTTAACAGTGTTTACCAACAAACACTGTGACCGCCACAATCCTGGAGCAATTAACATGATTGAGATAAGGAATTCAAGTGGCTTATATCACAGTTAAAGTATTTTACATATCAGAAAAAGTATAGAAAAACATCTTTTAAAAAACAAACACTATCATTGTTATGAGGAAATTCTTTTAATTAGTTGAAAATGAAAAAATATGGAAGACTATTACTATTATTTTAAGTAAAATCATATTTTTATATTTATCCTATAAAGGAGACATTCTCAGATCTAGTGTGACAAGGATTGCATCCTCTTAAATTATATGTTGTACAATAGTAAAATTTATATTTTATACATTTTTAATCTGGTTTGTGAAAAACTTTTATGTATGTAATGTATAGAAATGTAGTCATACAATTTAAGAGTTAATGTAATTTTGGTTAAAACATACATATTTGAAGAGAGAAAAGCAAACAACCACAAAAAAAAGATTGAAATCATTCAGTTTGGCTATTGTGGTGAGTTGAAATGTCATGTTGCGTAGATGGCATGTATACTTTGCTCTTTAGATGGCAGTAGTGACTAAAAAAATGTGACAGGAAGGAGAATGAACTAACAACTACAGTTACCTGCCTTCAACTGTCCTGCATAGCCTACAGTAATAATATTCTGTTTATGTGTTTGAGGAAAGCAACATTTCACTAATTTCATCATCGTGATAGAAGAGAAAAAGTAATGAAATTTACATATACAGTTAGGTTTGTCAGGAAATGATGCTGCTGAGCTCAAGTGAAAGCTGTGTATTTTTAATTTGAAGATATAAAGTAATACTTCAATTCTTTATTGTGAAATCAATTCCACAAAATAAACAAAGTAGCATTATTCTTATACCTTTTTAAATTATTTGAACCAAATATAAAATTTTTTAGGTTTTTAAAACAGGTTCAGAATTTAAAAAAAAAATAGCTGGGTGTTGACTATTGGGGGCTATTTTCCACTGTGGATCACCACCCATTAGGTGGTTTTAACAAGTATTTACAAAAATGGTTTGTCTCAAAATAAACCACGTCCACCATCATTATAATGGAGGGACAGGTCACAATGTAATGGTTGACTGACAGAGCTAACAGTATGACATTTTGTGGATGGACTGCAACTAAACCAAATTAATACATTCACCCCCCTAAGCCTAAACTGTAATAACTTTGTTCATACCTTAACTTTTAATCCAACATCATCATCAAGTCCAGTTTTAGTTTGTCCAGTAGTTGGAGTCATTCCCTCCAAAACAGGAAAAATTCTGGTGCCTGATAGACCTGGAAATTGCTTTAAATTTTCTGCCTCGTTTGACAAAATCGATGGAAAACAATGGAAACAATCGGCCAGTTCATTCAGCTTGGCTTTTGGTGAATTTATAAAACTATCCTGCCCTCCAGAATAGCATACTAAGAAACCAGCATACCACCCTTTACAATTAATATCAGTATTTGGCATTAACGACAGCTGCCATTTCCATGTAATAGCCTTGTCCTGTACAGATCAGAGATGATTTAGCTGAAGTAGAAATGATGTATGTACATCCAGTGGACTCAAGTGCTTCAGCTTACGCTTTACGATGAGTCAGCTCCTTTCTTTGCTCAGAGCCCAAATCCTTGATACAACTTCGTCAATAGCTTATATGAGGCTCTTCAGTTTTGGGTCTGTATCCAGAGCCCATTAACTTAGTTTGTCTCAAGTCTCAGTCCATGTGCAGCCTGTCCAGCTGAGCTCCTCCTCAGCAATCATCATGGACAAAGTGCTGCCTCGCCAGGAATGGTTTTTTGTGAGCAGGGAGCTCATTCTTATACTCGTTGGCATAGCTGACAACTTTGCCAATGTCATCTACTCTTCTCATGGGGCTGTAATCCATAGAGACCCCAGAGTCTGCCACGGCCATGTAGGTGTATCCGAGGCCTTTGGATGTCCATGAGTGTTTAGGATATTCAAAGCTGGACTGAGACGAAAGTCGACCTGAACCAGAGCTCTGCTGCACTGATCCCAAGTCAGAGTGGGATTCACCCAGCACTGTCTTTCTGGAGGCAAAAAGTACTTCAAGTGGTAAAGTCTCTTCGAGAGTATCATCAGGGTGCTCATCTTTGTTGTGGTTGTTGGTGCTGAGGGTGACATAGGTGTCTTGAGACTCCAGCAGAGATGACTGGGAGCAGGGCACGGGGTGCTGCTGAAGTGCCCGTAAACGGTCCATCAGCCACTGGTCATGTGGCGTGGCCCTCCATCCCTCTGTCAGTACTGCAGTGACCCTTTCAGAAGGCTCCCTCTCATTGAGCCCTTTCTTCACATCGTTGTCCTCCCCACCTTGTGCAGTCCAAGCCCTAGTAGAGGCCTTTGATGGCAGAGATGGCGAGGGCAGCGGGTGGCAAAGGCTGAGCTCGGAGAGTACCTCCAGAGAAGAAGGGTATTCCTCTGAGTAGAAGAGAGCTGGAGTCAACCACAGGCCTCCACTGGTCTGCCCTAACCACTCCTGTACAAGAAGAACATCATGAAAACCTTTGCTGTCACACCAAAAGCAATTATTGAACATCCTTATGTTAGCCTCCTGATGAGTTAAACGAAGAATGAACATGGTAAACATTTTATTTGTAAAACAGCATTCTTGTGTGTCATACTAATGTTAACCTGTAGCCACCATTGAGCTTGCTATAGACTGCTAGTCTTGTTCCTACCTGAAAGTCCCCACCATAGACTGTGAAAAGTCCTTGGAACTTGTTTTCAGGAGTTGGAATAGAAGGCCAGATCTTCTTTGTAAGAAAACTAAAAAAAAAAAAAAAAAAAAAAGCACACATACTGGGAATTCGATTCTCAATATTAGAACTTCTTGCAAAGCCATGAATGTTTATGGGGTTTGAAAAATAGTGCTATGACCAACCTGCGCTGGGACAGGAGCATTGTGAGAGACAGCACAATGAAGATGAAAGAGATGATCAGAGTCAAGGAGATGATGAGGGGATCAAATTCTGGAGGAGGAATAGATTGATCCCAAATCATTAACACTGGGAACAAACTCGGCAGAACAAATGAAACCAATCCACACTTTGTAAAAGTGAAGATATTCCCTTTCCAGGGACTCTTCTGCTGCCCTGGGACATTTGTGTATTGTGTGTGAGAATGGGGGAAAAAAAAGAAAACTCACCTGCAGGCAGTGTTTCTATCAACACTGGGTCACTCCAGGCACTCCAAAAGCCATTGTAGCTAATCCCATCCAGTTTCACACGGACTTGGACCTTGTACTTCGTACCTGGTTCCAGACCTGTCAGGATCAACTCTGAAGTAGCTCTTGCCACCTCAACCTGGAAAACAGTCACGGACCCATCAGTGAAGTCCTCGTGGAGCGCTGCATGTGACCTGCTGCTCAGCTTTCAGCTCCAAACGTACCAGGGAGGTCACTGAAACACCTACCTGCTCCACGGGGCTGTCCGGCATGGCGTAGCTGACCTCGTACATCATGCTGTCATCCATGTACTTGAGAGGAGGAGGCACCCAGCTGACCTTCAGCTGGCCTTGCTCGCCCCTGGTGCTCACTGTCACATTAACAAGGGGGTCAAGAAGAACTGCAATACAGATTGACAGGAGGAAGCTTGTTAGGGAGGATTACTCACTGCAGCATAACCTTTATGTCACATACTTGCTTGACAAGTGTGCAGACATAACAGTGTTGTTTAAAAGGCACTCGGGAGCAGAAGAAAACAACTGACACATGATCGCCTCTGAAGTTGATATGGTGCTAATGTTGACCTTGTTGGCTGTAAATCCAGTATTCACTTGCTTTTTCTTATCAAACTCCTGTGAATCTGAGGCTGCTGTTTCATGTTTTCACACCTAATGTATAGTTGCTTTTATTTGTTTCTTACAGCTTTTTCATGGAAAAGGGCAGCTGCCAAAATGATGTTATGCTGTGGGCCTGAAAATTTAAACAGTGAGCAGAAACAGCTGTTGGGAACCTCAACTTAAGGTTTCAAGTTTTTCAATTTACCTCTACACACACCAGCTTTCCTATGCTCTTAGTCATGTGATCAACTGTCGATTAAAATAATTGCGACTATAGCAACATTGAGCTTTGAGAAAATTTAGAAACAAAGAAAGATTAATCTCCTCTGTCATTCCCACACAAAATGCCAATTGCGTTCTACTAATGGGAGTAAAATAACTTACGGAGAAGCTCGATGAGGAGGCTGCGATTGTGGATCAGCATCCCCTCCCGATACACTTGGACGTCCATTTGGACAAACATCTGGGTTTGGTTCAGATGACAGAAGAACAGCCTTTTCCCACCTGCTGCAGGGAGGACTCTCAGTGGACACCTGCTACTGTTTTCTTTCCTGCTCAGGAGAGAGGGAGACAGAAGCTCAGTGGGTTCCCACTAAAGCTAAAAACCACCGTGACCTGGTGCTGAGTGCTCCTATTTTTTATGCATCTCGATCAATATTTTGGCCTTTTTTTATATCAGACTTGTGGAGCAGTCTGTTGGTTGTAATAGGAAAAAAAAAAGTATGTGGCCATTTTGGACACATTGTGCCTTGTTATTTTACTGAAGGACTTACTGATAGCTGTACATGAAGGAGTACTGATCCACAGAGCCAGCTGTTTCCTCATCTTCCTCCCAGAAACATGTTAAGTCCTTCCTGCCTTCAGCAAAGCATTTGGGGTCCTTTGGCTCTTGCTTTAGCATCATAGATACTATGGGAGACATTACCAAGTAGGGGGCATGTGAGCCAGCAGATGGTGATGATGATATGATCAGTCAAAACCTTTTCTGAGTCACCAAAATCATAAGGGCCTAGTTGTTGTTTTTTAATCGTACGACCAACACCTCTACTTGTCCTGACTAATTGTTGTTGCCTTACCTTTCTTTTCGAAGTGTCGCTCAGACTGGACGGTGGAAGCGGTTGGCATGGCGCTGAGCACCAAGAAAAGTGCCAACACTCGGCTCAGATAATCACATGTCATCCTTTTGTCTTCTCTGGGAACTGGAAAAACTGCGGCCTTCCGTTGTCCACCTGCATCCCTGGAGGATACTACCTCGCCACGACCTGATCCGGATCTGCTGGGGGGGGGGGGGGGCGTGTTGTTTCTCCAGATACTACGGATAGCGCAGTGCAGTTGTGCGCCTGCTGGTGAGTGATAAGGTGTTTTGGACTGAGCTGTTTACGTTCTCCCAAAGTCACTGGAGGAGAGGAGGGGCAAGACGTACAAAACATTTCACTCCCCCGACGAGCCAACCTGACCAGAACCGTGCGTAAAAGCGCACAGAGAGCGAGAAAGAGCGCGATAGATATTATTATTATTAATTATGTCCATTCTAAATGGATTGATCTAATCATTTAGAATGATTGGCTCAGGGCCGGTGTAATCCCTGCATGTGTCCAAGTGGCCGTGCAGTACGAATACACCTAATACACCAAAACGGTTTCTTATCAACTTTTTGCACCCGCATGTTTTCTCTGTTTAAACAGCATTATCAGAGCTGCAGACAGTCCAGTTTCTGCACCCATGATAAGTGGCCTGGGTGCGTAGCGGCCCATCCCCGTTCGTTTGAATGCCATTTAGCGCTTCTTTGCAGCACTCGGAGTAGGTGACGCTCTGATCCCATCGCGAAATGGGTGCTGATGTAATTAAAAACCTACATTCAATCACATGACTTTGACGACGATGATGATGATGATGATGACAGGCTGGACCCATCTGAGTTAAATACACTTCACAGTAGGCTTTTTCAGTAGCAGAGTATCGGTTAGGTCCTCCAGAGGCCCACACAGGGAAGGTAGGTTCATTCTGACTGTGCAGGAAGAGAAGGATGAGGAAACCTGCATTGTACTCTGGCAGAGTGCGGTTTCTCTGGTTCTTCAGATAAAACAGGAAAAAAGCCCTGACCTGATGGTTTGGGGTCAGTTTAGGATGGATGGTCATAAATTACATTTAAGATGCTGCTGTCACCACAAAGACTGAATGAACAGAGATAAGATAAGATGGCACTTTACTTCAACTGAAATCAATTATTAGTAACTACACTCTCCCCTTTTCAATGAATATATTCTCTATTTTCATTTACACATTTCAACATGTTTGATTTACTTGTTTATTAGATGCAATTTTTCCACAATGGTTCCATCCAGCATATCCAGAACATACAGTGATCTGATCTAATTAAAAAAAAAAACAAAAAAAAAAAAAAAACAGTCAGAAACATAGAGACCAGAAACACAAAAGAAAGAACAGATACCAGACTAACTGTAGATGCTACAAACCTATGTCTTCAGCATCAGTCAGTAGAACATAGATCCAGCAGATTAGGACAGTTGTGCCAGGTACAACCGAAGCACTTTTCCAGTGTGCACAATCAGCAGCCAATGTGGTGAAAGTCACATTTGATACTGCTCCGATGCTTCCATAAATAGACTGCAATACAACACGGTGCTTTTACACAAATATTGTTACACAAAAGTAGTGTTATGATTCAGCGCCAGCCTGCTTATGTGAAACACCTGCATCCAATTGCAGATGAGGTAACAGCCACCATCTGTGAAACTGGTCCCTCTCCAGCAACACACACTGGCAGGGAGATAACTGTCCGCAGGCTAACACAATGGGAGGGAGTGGACTGGCCACTCATTGTAACCCCCCCCCAGCCCATCCCACGTCTGTGCAGCGTGACAATGAGCTTTGGCATGGCAACGTGAGGCTGCTATCACGGTGTAGAAGTTGTGGTTGATACTAACTGACAGTCAGTAGTCAGCATGTGGAATGACACAGCTAATGACAATTAATGGACCAAGGCAAAACAGAGGTCCTTCTCTAGATTTTTCCCTTTCCAGAAATTTTAAATCTCCTCAATCCAAACTCGCACAATAATAAATGATTTCAATAACAATAACAATATAAGTGATTAGCTGCACCATTTAACAAGTGGCAAATGTACGATGGAGAGAAAAAAAAACATGGCTTTATTCATTTTAACCAAGCAATGATTTTACAGTCATGGGATATAAAGTGACAGAATCCTCAAAGTAACATTTTGGACAAGCACTTTGCTTTTCCTGGTTGTGGCCACAGCAAAATTGAGGCATGAACCTATCAGAGATCCCCGTTCCTCACAAACACCTTGCTTGCATTTGCACAAAATGGTTATGCCAGTAAGAAACAAAAGAGAAATCACTGCTTTGTAAATACTTATAAAATACTTATAAAACATAATATTTTGCTATTCCATCCGTTTTGCCGTGTTAGGAGTTAGGAGAACTATATGAATGGTTGTGTGTTTAATTACAAAAGCATGCATGTGTGAGAAAGAAAGTGCTGAAGAAAGAGTGGGGAGCAAGGGCAAGCTACCAGACAGGTCATGTGACAAACATGCTGCGCTTGTCATAAGTGTTATACGACTTCCTCATGCAAGCAAGTGAACACTGTGCAGGGGACAGAGCCAACGTTTCACATTTACAATCAACCACAAGCTGAGACAAAGAGGCAAAGAGCAGCGTGAGGGTGGCATTAGGATTCAAAATATAAAGTGATTTTTTTTTTTTTTTTTCATTATCAAGATGATTTCAACATAAGAGGTGGATGAGGACACCATCATTCAGAATATCACAGCATAGAATTCATCTGGGTTATTATTTCAAGACTTGAGTGAATTCATATTTTATTTACTATTTATTTAACGTTTAATAAACAAAATGTTTTTAAGAAACATTTCATCATTTTGGGAATGAGATGAACAACAACTGTTTTACGCCAGTATGGTACATATGAAACAATAGTGAGCAGATGGAAACAGAGGGTTGGCATGGCTCAGTCCAAAGTTAACTAAATGCTAAAATGATGTGTCATTGGATTTGCCAAAGAAAAAAAAAGAAAGAAAGAAAGACAAAAAGCAAATGCTAAGGTATTACCTCTAGTTTCACATGCAATATGCAGAAATTAGATTGGTGTTAAACTTCTCATCATCAAGTCTCGATAAAGTGAATAATCATTTCCCAAAATGTAAATTTTTAAGATTTGCAACGCCCAGTAGGACTTTGATAAAGATCTGACTTGATCAGTTCCAGTCATGCTCCTCTCCTTCAGTCTTTTATGACGCATAAAACATTTGTCTGAAATTAGGGGCAAGAAAAGACCTTTGGTTTCAGGTCAGGAAATAAATGTTATCATCATTGTAAAACTGAGTTAGGCTGAATGGAAAGTGAAAGGTAAGCACATGATATGCATACATCTCCCACAAAATTACCCATACACGGTCTGTGACGCCATCATTCTTAACACTACTGGCTTCAATCTGTCTGCACAAATATCTGACAAGTATTTTAAATGCAGTAAGTTCATAATGCTAAGTGTTCAAGGCGGTTAACAGACAGAGCGTGGGCCAGGTTTTGTTGAACTATCAGCTCATCACAGACCTGATGGGCCCACAGAGATAGAGAGAGGCAGATTGGACCTCTGTGAGGGAAAAGACAGAAGGCCAGGCATGGGGAGCAGAGAGGGGGTCTGACAGCACTGTAGACCATTATCTCAGCTAACTGTACTTTGGTTTGTCCTGTGATGAGCAGACAAGGCAGAGCTGGCAGTGGATGGAGTGAAGAGAGAGGAAGAGGTGTGGCACTTTTCATGGTTCAAGCACAGAAGAAGAGAAAGAGTTGATCTTCTTCACACAGGACTGTCAGTGTGTGTGTGTGTGTGTGTGTGTGGTAAGAGGAGAGATTTAGCAAGCACAACCCCCTTGGTTTTCTGCTTGCGAGTCTTTAAGGCCCTGGCTCCTATGATTAGATACGAGGTTGACATCTCCTTCCATGCTCTCGTTCATCTTGTCACAGATGATGTCCACTAGGCGCTCAAACACTTGCTTCACATTGATGTTGTCCTTTGCGCTGGTCTCGAAGAACTGGAAACCTTAGAGCAGGCAGGAGCACAGAGGTGGTTTAATGCTATTTCGGTTAATTTACTGTGGACAAACAGACACGTTGAAAAATACATGAACACAATAAAAACAACAGATAATTCTGTGAGTTTTTACCAAGCTCCTCAGCCAATCGCTGGCCATCCTCTGTGGGTATAAGCCTGTCATCCTCCAGGTCACACTTGTTCCCCACAAGGATCACCTGAGCATTGTCCCATGAGTAGGTCTTGATCTGTGTCGCCCTGCAACACAGACACAGAGGTGTACGGTTTATATTGCTTTCGATGATGATGAATGAACGGGGCAATCGTTAAAAAAAATTTGTATTGAAGACTTGAAACTAAAGGCTGTGAGCATATTTACTGAAGTAATACATCAAGTGAGAAGTAGGATCATTTTCTCATTGTCTTCAATACTATAGGACTTTTTACTAATGAATTCATTTAAATTAAAATTTTTATTTATTTATTTTTACAACCAGTGGCATCACCTCCTGATTGTCATTATTTAGAATATAGATTTAATGGTCTTCGGCATCGTCTTTACGTCTCAGCCCTGGAGTCAGTGTTGATTTTTATATACAGTCTAAGTGCCATGATCATAAAATACTGGTGGAAAAAGTCTAGAAATAAATTATCCATGTAGATGAGAGGCCAAAGAATCAATTCATGTGCCAGCCCTACATAACTGAACACACAGTGGGCCTATCCAGATGAGAAGATAATTACCTTTTTGAGATATCCTAAATAAGAATCACAGTGAGTTCTCAAACATAAACTGTCGATGTTGATGTGGACAGATCAAACTTTTTAAAGAGGACAACTCACCAGTCCTGCACTGCATTGAACGAGTCCTGGTTAGTGATATCATACATGAGCAGGAAGCCCATGGCTCCTCTGTAGTAGGCCGTGGTGATGGTACGGTAGCGCTCTTGCCCTGCTGTATCCTGCATTCACACACACACACACACACACACACACACACACACACTTTATACACTTTATACAATATTCCAATATCTTATATAATGAAACAAACAAATAATCCCCATATGGTCATTCATACATGATTTGTGGAGCAATAACTTACCACAAGGGGGGAGTATTGCTTTAGCTTTGGACTATTTCTGCAACTCAGAACATGTCAGGCAAAGCCATCATTTAGGTTCTTCCAGTTATAGGGAACTCCAATGCTCCAAGTGTCATTCAGAGACATCTTTGCATCAGACTAAACTACAGAGTGGTTATATTACCTAAGCTAATGCTATTATGATTAAAAAGTTAGTAAGGATTTCAAGAGTAGTCAAAAGCATTGACAGATTTATCTCAAGTTTTATGTCCGGTTTCATTTGTAATGGGCCGAAAACATAAAAACATAGATCCTGGACACTGTGTAGTGTATAGGGATTATTTCTGACAACATAGAGCAGGTGGCTTCACTGCCACGTCAAAGTACCACTTGCTCCTCTCTACACAGTCCAGGAGAAGATGGCATTCAGATGAGTTCCTGCCACAGTCATTTCTCATCAAATGGGATTTCTGGGTTGCATCATGTAACGAGCCAGCAAGTCGAAACACACAGATAACAAAAGGTGTGGCCACAGTTTGTTCTTGAACCCCGCCCCTGATCCAAATGTAGGCTGTGTGCGATGTCAAAGTCAGCCGCTCAAGACAGTGCAGAAGATGCTCAAAACAGAAAGATCAAACAGGTAGTCTGAGTCCTTCATCTGCATTGTGTTTCTGTGTTTGGCTGATGTTTCACTCACAGTGAAGAGGAGGAGGAGGAGTGAGTTGCCCGGGTAACCAGAGGCCATTGAAGGTTATGAATGTTCCATTACAGCCTGGACTGCTCTGGGTGGTCAGCCTAAACGATCCATCTCACTTTACAAAATGGACAAGACAGAGGCAGTGTGCTCCAGAGCACCTTTTATCAGAGAAAAAGAAATTGCTCAGCCTCTGTGTGCGCGTGCGTGTATATATATTATTTGTTCCAATGCCACTGTCAGACTCTGCTTTTTGTCTTTGTTGGCTTTGTTTAAGTGTGAAATATTCCAGGTCCATCTTTATCTCATCCGTGCAGAGATGATCAAATATTTAGCAGTGTAATGGGACATCTAACCAAATAGAATGTCTCCAGGGCTGCTATAATCAATCCAGCCAGTAAACAAAAGCTGCTCCCTCATGTGTATATGTATGGTGATGGACGTGGAGGGGTTTAAATTAGGATCAGGCCCCTGCACGGTCACACAGTCTGACGTCACTGGAACCATGAGCACTAAACATGTGTCACCTGTATTTAAGATAGCTGCTAACACAAAGCAGGAAGAGAGAGACACACGCACACACACAGGATATGAGCCCGTGCCATACACTGCCTGTGTAGATGTCTTTATGTGAAGTGTGTTAAAGGTGTGTTTGTTTGATCAGGACATATTTCCACCCAACAAAAGCAATGGAGGTAAACAATATGTGTACATAGAGTGAACACATTGCACATATGCTCTATGCATCATTCGCTGTATAAGGGCCATGTGGTTTGTTATCAGGCTAGCCTGTTTCCATGACACAAAAAGGGAGGCTCGCAGCTGGAATGGGATCATCAGCTATACTCCTTGTCTGAAGACCAGGTCAAATCTCTCACTTGGCTAACTTGGTTTTAACCGCCAGGACATGCCCACTGTTCCCACACCCTTTAAATACACTTCTGCAGTAGCACTGCAGTATATCTTCATTATGTCTCTGTCAGACGCTGATAGGGAACTTCCTCTATTTCCTGGCCTAAGGAAATACCAGGTCTCTTTGTAGTCCAACAGAACTATGAGTAGGTGAGTCAAGAGCAGGCACACACGGTGTGCCCACCCTCTGAAAGCCCTGATGAATCACACACATTACACAGTGATTACAGTACACCACTAACGCTGAGGTCATCTAATGGAGACACATGTTTGGTCAGGTAAGTGAGTGTGTGTTTTGGTGTGGGCTTCTCTGCTGCTGATTCATCTCGATCACCGTTTGTGTATCACACAGTGGCTCGCACATTGTTGGTTCAAATGAATCATCTGTTTGAGTGGACTTAATATGTAGTGGTAGGATGTGAGTGCATTGGTGGAGAATTAAGGCTCCACCTTTTGATGCTGCAACGAACACCTGCGGACAGTTTGTAATTGAGTCTGTCACAAGTATTGATTTGGTTCAATCTAAATCCGTCTTGAGCCACATCTAAACAGCTGCTGCTCCTTATAGTGTCCTGGTACTCGACCCTAAACCTCGGCAAAGCTGATGTTTCAAAGATCCTCTCTTGTAGAAAGCAACACTTCAATGTCAATCTTACAGGCAATACAATGTATTGCAGGTAATTACCATAGTAACACTGTGAATCGATTTAAAGGTTCAATCGAGTGCAGTAACTTTGTGATGTCACAACAAACACAGACCCACCAGACAAGCTGTGAAGCAACTGTGTTCTCTGTCATTGATAAACACTGCAAATAAAACACTGGAAAAATGTGTCTGTGCTTTTTCACTACACTCCCTCCCTTTGGTTTTTTTTTGTTTTGTTTTTTTTTTTTTAACAGCAGGCATAATAGTAAATAAGTCCCAAAGCCAGAGCTGAGACAAACCTGTAATTTGTGACGTTCCATTTTAATAATCAATAATAATGGTGATGATTTAACGCTGACTGCCAATCAGCATTCGCTATGCTTGTGTAGTTGCCATTTGAATGGTTGTATGGCTGTTACTGTGCTAATTCATGCCTGCTTCTGTCTTCAAAGTTGCTTTTAGCCAAAAAAAAGGAAGAAAATATTCCAAAACGCACCGTGGACTAGCTGCACAGGACCAAACAAGACAGAAACAATTAGTGACTTGAAAACACAATGGATCATTTAACAGCTGAAGAGCACAGTGTTTCCCTCAGGAGTTAATGCACACAGAACACACAGATAAAATAAGTGTGAGTATTAGAGCCAGTTTCATTAGCTAATGAAGATCTGATGCAAGACCGGTTCTCACTGTCTCTTGCATAGAACATTAACACTTCGTAGGCCCACCTCAAATGCTTTTTACAAAGAGAAATTAGAGAACACTTTTCACTTCATCAAATAGAATCAATCATCCATTGATCTCTGTGTGCTTTGTGGAATCAAATAGAAACCAAACTCTAGAAACCTGCTGCAGACAACTTTGCTCCTTTACTCAGGCTAGGGTGTCTTGTGTTACATGTATGTCATCACACGACAGAGCCAGATATGAGCAAAGAAAACCATGAGGAAGTCGTGCTTTTTACACTTGCACAATTAAGCGGCCGAACTTACACAATGGCCAAACCTACAGTCCAGGCTGAGACTATTTGAAGGTCTTGTGCTGAGTCCTCTATCAGATGAAGCACTGACTGAAAGGGATGTCCTGGTGCCGACAATTATTCCACATGGCCTTTATTTGCCTTCTCTCTACTGCACCGTTCCTCTTTAAGAGCTAAAGCAAAGTGCCTGAAGCATCCACTTTCTTGAACAACACCACATTAAAATTCACACAGGGTTGTAGAGCAGACATAGACAGAGACAGTAAATAATCAACAGAAACTGTGGCTGCAGTTTGGCAGTAAGAAAAAGCTGTTGTTTTTGATTTTACAAAAGACACTTTAGGGAACCGCAACGCGTCACATCTTAAATCCACTCACCCAGATCTGCAGCTTGATCCTCTTGTCATTGCGGAAGACAGTTTTGACCTTGAAGTCGATGCCCACGGTGCTAACGAAGGCAGAGGTGAAGGAGTCGTCAGCGTAGCGGAACAGGAAGGAGGTTTTTCCCACGCTGCTGTTGCCGATGATCAGCAGTTTGAACATGTAATCAAAGTTCTGGTCGGCAGCATCCTTCTGAGAGGGCTGCTGCTGGAGCCGCGAGTCATTTGATGCCATCTGGAGAGCGACAAGTGGAGAAAATGCCAGATAGAATAAATAAGGGCTCAACCAATCCGGACTCAAAAGTCCACTAACTATCTGCGGAAGCTTTACACAGCATCTCACAGCACCTTCATATAACCTCAATAGTAAGTTTCAGTGAGGTGATGCCTATTATTTGTATGCATGGCATGTAGATACAAGCCAAACATTTAGCTCCCCTCCAGCATGATGGGTAGAGAAAGGCCAAAGAGCCACTGGTTACTAAGTGTCTCACTCAGGGCTGCATGATGTGCCAAATGTCTGCTGTGAGGAAACTGAATTACCACCATGCACATAAAAGTGTTATATCCGGTAAAAAGGTGGCATAGGTAAGAAATGGTTATATTAGCGGCCTTTAGTTCCAACAGTCTCATCAAACTGCAACATGAAACAATCACGTTCTATGTGGATTAGCTGCACTTTATGGGATTCCCATGACCCTGGATGATGAGTTGATTCCATCTCATGGATGATGTATGAAACACTATATAATTTTTAAGATAAACATAAAGATAGTACTCTTGGGAGTGGTGCAAGTTTTTTATGGCGCAGTTTTGTTTTTTCATTTTACAGCCTGTTAATGTAAACTGTATGTCCTGATGTGTCTGGCCAGGTGTGGTGTAAAACCTTACATATTCAGTTAGCAGTGACAGGAAAGAGAGAAGAAGCAAATCCACACTGTAGAAACTGCAACATACTTTTTTTTTTTTTTTTTAATATTTCAAGATCAGCAGCTAATTTGTTATCATTAAGCCAGCACTGGTGTGATTATGAAATTATAGGTTTATCTGATGAACAGTTATAAATTGAAACATGCAGCAGATGTTTCATTTGGAGTCATGTTTATGAAGAGTCTAAGACATCATCGTTTTAGGCTGTGCTTTAGTTTCCACCAGCTTCTGAGGAAGATCTCTTTCTCCTTAACTGCTAAATGTTTTAAACTCTTTTGTGCTACAATCTAAAATTAAAAAACTTCAAAGCGGTAACAGTAAACTAAAACAATGTCCAGTGATTATATAGACACATTGATTACAGCAGCTTTCCAGCAATTTCTTTAATTTGACAGAAAGAGGAAAGACATAAGAGATGATGAGAGAGGAACATGGAGAAATGCTACCTAGCCTGATGTTATGATCAGTGTTTGGCTCACTGATCCCATATGGAACAAGGGTCTACTGATTAATAATGTCATGGCTCTCACCCATTTATCAAACTGTTTCAGATACAGAATCAATCAGTCAGTACAAGCTTGGCTTGATGTTGGTGAAATCCAACTCTAATCTATTAAAAGGTTTTTAATCGAGATGAGAAAAGGTAGCTCTGAGTTGAGGTTTAGAGCTGCTCACAAATTATGGGAAGCTGTTCTCTCTGCTTCACTTTAAGTATCCATCTTATCTGTCCTGGGGACAGGTATGAGATTACATGCTATCAAGCCTTTTAGTGTCAGTCATCCAAACAGTGGGAGGAGAGAGGACAGACACATAGCTTTGGGTGTGAAAAGGAGAGCAGAGAGCTGTCCATGTTTATCCCTCTAAACACACACACACCTGATCAATCTGTGCAGCTCTGCCCTCCCTCTCTCTGCTGAGACTCATCTCCGTGGAGATGGGACTTGGACTCAGCTGCCAGCAAGACCCATTAGTGGTGAAGGCAGTCAGTTCTCTCAGTTTTTAACTAGGCAGATGAAGGTTTCCACAGCAGGACGGGGTGGGGTGGAGGAGAGGAGGATTATTGAGAAATTAGAGAAGCTTGGTTGTATAATTTACTGTGTATTTTCATGTTTACATTCACCTTAGTTAAGTTAAGGTGCTAGTGTGTGATAACCCCTGCTCCCCAGCTGTACAGTGATAGGGTGGTTATATATATATAAATAAATAAATAAATAAATGTGTGTGTGTTGTGATGACAACGCAGTAAGACACTTGTTGAAAACCGAACAATGATGAAAACCTTTAAAACTCCCAACCCAGCAGCTGCCAGCTGCAGGCTTTGTGCGATGAGTGGTGTCGCAATGAAACTCCAGGTTACAGACATTGGGAAAATAACACAACACTCTTTCACAACTTAATATTACCACTGAACGTGAAGCCTAGTGCATACACTACAATCACAATACCACCCACAAAACTGTTCTCTGGCGTTACATAAAAACCCAGATTCAAATGGAAACTTTCAGGTCTATTAATCTTTCCAAACTGGTTGAATTGGCTGCGAAATCCAAAGTCACATGATGCCTGTGTTCCATTTGGGCTCCGAGGTACATCTTAGTGCACATATAGATCTCATAGTGTGGACCCACCCACAAAAAAAGTAATTTTTTTCCCCCGTCAGATTAGCTTTAAGGCTGAAATAAAGCCAGTCACATGCCTTCATGTTTACTGTGCGGCTCAGGATGTCTGCAGGCAAACTGGCCTTGTTTAGTGAGAGGAACATTTACCAAATTATCTTCCACTCTCTCTGAATGGTACAGAGCCTCGTAGCTTCATTCTGTGGTGTCAGCTTCTCTCACAGTATGTAAATTCCTGAAAAAGGCACGAGATATATTCAAATATTCAAATCAGCACAACTGACTCTACTAATAATGCTGGGCGGCCCATTCAAACATCTCAGTCTAACAAACAAAACAGCCTGGACAGATCAGACTGTGACTGATAAGGAAGCCTGCAGAGCGGAGGAGCTCCTTTATGACACCCAGGAGCACCATTATCTCCTCTAAAACAAATACAGGCCATAGTGGTGAGCGGGTTTGATGCCGGCCAGCTGGCACTGTTTGCTGAGCCAGGAGCTGCAGGTCTGCCTGACCCACAGGAGACGACCGGCATTGATTGGCGGGCAGCTGTCAGGCTGTTGCTTTTGTTTTTGTTTGTTTGTGTGTTTGTTTGTTTGCTGTTTTCATATTCGATGCCAAAAAAACACATGTTTTAGCAGTGGGACGAAGAGGAGCAGATTCCGATTCAGAAAACTTTATTTGCCTCCAGCAGTTCATCTGTAGATTGTCCATATTTATCCACACACACAGATAATACCCCAGTTAAAGGAAACATATTAGGGCAGTAGAAGGGGGCAGCTTACAACACAACCATGAAGATACACCTGCGAGAACAGCTGTGATGGACCCGGGCTGACGGTGTCCATGAACAGAAAGGAAATGTGGGCCAGGAAAAGCAACTAACAAAACCAAAACAAACACTGCATTCAAACTTGGAGTAACTTACCTCCTTGCGGAAGAGAGCAAACGTCCCACTCGGTTCCCTTTTGACTCTGGGATCTTCCGTCCGACACCGAGATGGCCGCGAAACGGTGCTGAGCTGGAATATCCTTCCTGCTCCGGCAGCAGCAGCAGCAGCAGCCGACGGGCTTTCCTTCCTCTGCAGCTCCTCCTGCCTGTTTGGGCAGTCCGGACTGGAACGGCTCCCTGATCCGGTAAAGGTGTGTCGGTGCAGACTGAGGCCGGAGCTTCCCCTACACTGAGTAAAGCTTTCTCTAGTTAAAGCTCCCCCTATCACTGAGTAAAGCTTTCTGTAGTTAAAGCTCCCCCTACACTGAGTAAAGCTTTCTCTAGTTAAAGCCCCCCCCCCATCACAGAGTAAAGCTTTCTCTAGTTAAAGCTCCCCCTACACTGAGTAAAGCTTTCTCTAGTTAAAGCTCCCCCTACACTGAGTAAAGCTTTCTCTAGTTAAAGCTCCCCCTATCACTGAGTAAAGCTTTCTGTAGTTAAAGCTCCCCCCCCCATCACAGAGTAAAGCTTTCTCTAGTTAAAGCTCCCCCTACACTGAGTAAAGCTTTCTCTAGTTAAAGCTCCCCCCCCATCACAGAGTAAAGCTTTCTCTAGTTAAAGCTCCCCCCCCATCACAGAGTAAAGCTTTCTCTAGTTAAAGCTCCCCCTACACAGAGTAAAGCTTTCTCTAGTTAAAGCCCCCCCCCCCATCACAGAGTAAAGCTTTCTCTAGTTAAAGCCCCCCCCCCCATCACAGAGTAAAGCTTTCTCTAGTTAAAGCTCCCCCTACACAGAGTAAAGCCTTCTCTAGTTAAAGCCCCCCCCCCATCACAGAGTAAAGCTTTCTCTAGTTAAAGCCCCCCCCATCACAGAGTAAAGCTTTCTCTAGTTAAAGCTCCCCCCCCCCATCACAGAGTAAAGCTTTCTCTAGTTAAACCCCCCCCCCCCATCACAGAGTAAAGCTTTCTCTAGTTAAAGCTCCCCCTACACGGAGTTAAACTCCACCTTTGAAACCTTTTGTTCAAAGCTTGAGGGCAGATGGCTGGGCACTGAGCGTTTACAATCATCATATTTCTTTGTACAATATCCACACATTATCATATTGGGCTTTGACCGGAGGTAACATGAGGTCAACCTGGTTTGTCCCCCTGCAGATACTCTACAGGGGACCTGAGCTTGTTGTAGCAAACTTATGATATTCCTTTTTATTTTTGTATTTCTGCAAAACTTTGGAAAACACACTGGAAGAACTCTGAGTGTCAATGGTACCAAAGTACTGATGTCCAAGCAATACAGACAACTAAAATCAATTCAGAGGCCACCAGAAGAAGGTCTATATCACCGGACAGACTTAAAAAACACTGCATGATCATAACAACTGATAAAAAAACCAAAAAACAAAAATTCACTGACAGTTATAATAAATATAAGTCGATCAGCAACCTGGAAATTAACTGATGATGTAATAAGGTAAACTTTAAAGGTCTCATATTGCACAGAGTGTCGCCTGCGTGCCTTCTCTGATTATAAAGTAGGCCTAGTATAAAATACTTTTAAGTATCAAAGCACGCTGTCCTTAGAGACATTAAACCCTTGGCTGTCAGGACCAACTTTATGATGTCACAACTTGACGGTCACTATTCAGGTCCTCTCTTCTGATTGCTCACCAACCTGTTGTTGCCAGAGCAGTATTCCTAACTCTGCAGCTTTTGTAAAATAGCCCTATGAATAATTAAGAATAAATGTTAGTTCCTCCTCAGTTATAGAGCAGGCCCATTTTTGTTAAAATACAGCAAATTCCGCAGCTATCTCCGGTGATGAATCTTAACTCAGAGCGATACACTGAATCTGGCAACTTGAATGTGGAACTGTCTGCCGACCTGTGAACGTCATCTCTGTAATCCAATACAGGGAAGGAAACTGCACCAACAATTCGAGTTCTTGTAAACAAAGAAAAAGAAGATTTCTTTCTGAAAAGAAAAAAAAAAAAAAACCCAATTCCAACCTCTGATTGTACAAAAACATTTTGATGGTGACGAGCAAGCTTTTCCTCAAGCCAAATGTTCAGATTGCAACCAGTTGCACTCTTGCTATTGGGGTGTCATTAGCAGAACAAATTTAACAAATTTGAAGAACAAATTGAAAGAACAAATTTATTATTTCTTAGATTTCAAAACAACAACCGTTTTGTTTGTCTTTTGCACATTTTAAAAGCTGTTTCAAGATAAGAAGCTGACGGTTCGTGACAGTTGTAGAATTCACAACGGGCTTTGCCATGTGAAAGCACAATGCAACTGCACAATGAAGGGGTTCGATGACTTATGTATATGGTGAATCTGATTGGAGACATAACCTAGGGCATTGTCTGAGAGATAGTTCTGAAATCCCAGAGTCAGCATTGTCAAAAATCATAGAGATAAATTGTTAGGACAGGGCAGAGAATGATCAGAATCTTGACTCTTCTTCAGTATGGTGAAATTCCTAGAATGTCCCAGTCAGCAGAGCAGGATTAACCTGATAAGGTGTTGGCGCAAAAAAAAGGCTGCCTTTGTTGTCAGTTGTCAGTTATGTTCACATTATGTTCAGGTTTATTGTCATATGTGTACCGCATAGTCACAAGCAACTCTATCAGCACAGTGACTTAGATGTAACACTTAACGTTAAATCGCTGGCAGAAGTCTTATATTTAATCCGCATACACAAGAGTAGCATTGATCCTTTAATTTACCTCCCAACGAAATTAACAAATAAATCAGTGTTAAACTGTTCTTTTGCTTCAAATCCCCAGTAACACAGTCACACAAAAACATAATAAACCACAAAACTACAATCACAACTCAGAATCACTATTGGCACTTTCAAGTACATACAGCTATAGTGTGTTTTCTTTTGTCCTTTCACAATGTCTCTGGGACTCATAGTGAGGCTATGATACCTTCAGTGCTCCCCTTTGTATCGTAAGTTTTAATAAGTTTTTTTTTTTTTTTTTTGGATATGCACAATAGATAGCATCATGGTCATTACCTATAGTATATCGTGTGATTGTGCTGTGGTTAATGTGTGTATCAGTCTATGCCTCTAGTAAATTACACATTCTATCAGGATTCCAATATTTTAATGTTGCGTAGGTGTGTATCCATCACTGAGATCAGACAGCTGCAAATTAGGTCTGCATTTCCACATTAAAGATGATTGAATAAAGCCGTTTGCACGGACTCATAAATAATTTAACACACTGTATTATTGGTGGGCTATTTTGCAGTATCGTAACACATCCAAATAATGGCAGTCTACATTTAGGGCATGTTGATGCAGTGACTTTCTCGACCACACAAACGCAAACATTCATTTCCTTGTGTGGGTCAGGAATGAGGGAGGATGGTGAAACTTGTCTGCTGTTTCCTTTTATTTCCCTACTTCCTCATGTTTTCTTTTGAGCTGCCAAAGATGAGGAATTTTTTACAGCATAGATTTTCTGTTCTTCGTGTGTTTTTGGCATGCGTTCGATGCAGATGTTCGTGATGATGTATGTAAGAGTTATTCTTACTGTCCTGTATTTATTGAGCTCTATCAGTCTTTCTTCCATGCCATGAAAAGATGAGTGAATTAACTTGTTCTGTTTAGACAACAATCATTTCCTAATGGCACAGCAGGACAACAAAAGCACTAACATTCCTCAGAACTTGTAGTCAATGTTTTTTTCTGAAGTCAGACTTCCACCTTGGCTAACTTGCTGGCATATTCTCCCAATTGAAAACATGGTACCTTAACACAATGTGAGCCAGCTGGAGTAATCACACGTGCTCATTATTCTACTGTGTTTGTATTAGACAGAAAACTAGAAAATTACAAATGTGTTTGCAACTGTCGAGCCAGCATCTGAACAAAGGGCATGATTTGCACTGAGCAAGCATCATCCCTGTGCTTTCAGTCCCTCCAGTTTATATTCAAATGACTCCATTATAATCCATTAGTGCTGGCATAGAAGCTGTAATAAGGACAGTGCCTCTCTCATTCTGAAACTGGCTAGCAAAGCACTGCTCTCTGCATTCAAGGCTGCTCCTCTCAAAATCCATTGTGCGTCACTGATAATTAAATTAAAAACCTGCTTTTACCAAATCCAAACGCTGACTGTTGGGTCTTCATTTACTCAACTGTGCATTTATTTCTAAACTAGTCCAATAAAAGTAGAGTTTGACTTTACAGCGTAAAAGCACATGATGTGACAAACCTGAAAGACTTGTGGTACCAGATTTAAAGAGCTATCAGCCCAAGAATAAAGCAGCACACTGTTGACATTCACAGTCATCGTTTTAATTTCATGGTTGTTAGCAAAATTAAAAAACATTTTCATTACAATATCTGGAAACACAACATTTAAAATGCAAATGAAATGCTGCACTTTACACTCTGCTCAGCATCAGTTACACCACCATGATAAACTAGTGCCAAAGCATCGCCCCCTGCTGGGGATACACACAGAACCTGAGGTTTGCTGAGTCCATTTTTGTGTTTTAATAAGTAGCAGTTTTAAACACGGGGCAACGTCATCAGTAATAAAGGCAATATCAAAAACCACATACAAAAATGAAAAGATTTAATCTGATCCTGATTGACAAGATGCAAAATGCTTAACTGACAGATTCAAATTGAGGCTCAGTAGCAGAAAAAGCCTTCACTCTTAAGGACACTTGGTAGAGCTGCATGTTTATATGTGGGCAAATTCAACTCAAGCCCAAAATATCTTTCCAGACTCCTCAAACATCAGTTCTGTTTTCTTGTATGAATTACGGATGAAGGCGGATGAAAAAGACAGTGAGATCATAATCTGAAGTCTAAAAGCTGCTCTTCTCTAAATAGTGGATAAATTCAGAGCTGTGTAGATCAAATTAATCGTAGTGCAGATGAACCCCATCAGGTTGCAGAGGTTGGACAAACCGTGGTAGCGGCTGAACGTACTCTTGTAGGCTTTGTATTTGGGGTCCTGCTCTTTAAGCTTGGCATATGCTTCTTTCTGGCTGCGAAAGCCTATCTGGTTCCCCAGGCCATGCTCCTTCTCCACCTTCCTCATCTGGAACATGATCTCTATGGCTGTTGGGCCAAACCACTGGGCGTTCAGACCTGCCATGAGCAATGCAACGAAGTAAAGAACCATCTGCAAGACAATAAAAGATAAAGAATCCTATTAGAGCACCACTTGATGATGATTTACTTTTCAATATTGTGATGTGCGAGCTTAGAGCTCTGACTCTGAAATGTATTTGTATCTTTATATCAGATATGATATTTGACCTGCACACTTTCATGCCAGTCCAGCAGCTCTCTGGGGTGATACACGGCATAAACAGCCAGACTAACAAAATTGCAACCCAGCAGACAATAGAAGTACACAGGAAAGAGTTTACTCTGCACCAGGCCAAAGGTGTGCAGAGTTACCTGCCACACCAACGCAAAACCTGGAAGCATAAAAGTCAAGGTCAGCAGAAGGACAAAGGATATTGAATGCAGCACTGAAGAATGTGCTTGGTATGTTCCAATCATCTTACCTGCAATGAAGGAAACCCAGACCTGCATGCCCCAGGAAAAAGAGAGCACCAGGAGGTGTAAAACTTTGATCAAGTCTGTTGGCTCCCCCTCTGTTGCCATGATGTCACTGCAAACTATGACAGACATGCACAATAACTATTGACCTTTGTGTTTCTGCGTGTGTCAATTAGCTTCAAATATCAGCCATTTCTCTTTGAACATGTTAATCTTGTGTTCTGAGTGATCAAAAATCACCTGGATTCTCTGAGACCTCAACAAGTGATAATAATAATAATAACAATAATAATAATAATAATAATAAAAAAACAGTAAAAGAAGCCTATGCTTTTTGGCTTTTGTCACTGAGAGGTCAACAGAGTACAGTGGTCTGCACAAGCCAAGAGAGAACATTAGTGTCACAGATAAGGGTGTTGTGTGTGGTGCTCAAATGATGTGCAGCAGACCTGATAAAGTCCCCATCGAGAGATAAGAGTGCAGAAGCAAAGCAGAGAAAATGTTACATTTCGGACTATTAGAGTCCACGGCGTGTCGAAATACTGCGATAAAGGCACCAGGTAACAGACTGACAGGCTAGCCAGCGTTAGCCTGTGGGCTAAGACAGAGTTACACAAGTCTCTCCTCGACAGCACTGCTGAAGTCATTTTAGACGAATTGCCAGAGGTTGCACTTACTCTGTCTCTCTGTCTTGTTTCTTCGGGGAGTTATTAGCGGAGCGGAATAGAAGTGAATAACGTTGGTGTGATCAAAAGTCCAACTGAGATACTTCCTCTGTCATATTATTATTTAAACAGGCCCCGCCCCCCGTGGCACAGGCGGACCAATCATATTCCTCCAAAATGAGTGTTTTTATAATAATAATTAAATATTCATACAGCGATATCCAGCTTTCTCTCCCGGAGCCTCCAATTGGAGTTAATATGTCGTAAGGAAGTAAATAATACGCACAATGTATGCAACATGCTGATTGCACTTACACCAGAAAACAAACTGTAAAAAGTCTGACACATTTCCCTATGGTTTTCACTCCAGGAAATATTTCAATAAATTGCATTCTTATTTTTTGTTTTGTATGTGTGTATCCTGCTTTGTATCGAAGACCCCAGCATAACAGAAGGACTGAATAAAGATTTTATCTATCTATCTATCTTCACCTCTTTGTAGGACAGAGGAGGCGGGGCTTCTTTTACAAGAAGAGATTTTCACTGGATACTCACAGCTGTCACTCCTCAGCTTTGAGCCAATCTTAGCTCGGAAAAAAAAATTCAACTAACCAATCAGAAGCGAGCATGGAGGGACCCTGTATCCGGAGGGACTTGAACACACAAAGCATCCCTGGCGGAGAAGCATCACTCCGGCAAGGCAACATCCCCATCGCTAAACTGCAGGCAGCCACTGCAGCCCACAACAGAAGAAACCTGCTCTGTAACGTCGCGTTTTACCAACAAACTCGATATTGATTTTCCCACCGGCTAACAGCCAGCGAGCTAGCTCGTCATCGCACAGCGGTGATTTATTTATTTGTTTTTGGCGCTTAGCGGGTCGTGGATCTGTTCCTGCAGACGGACAGTGAGTATGGCTGGAGTTAAACACAACAAGACATCTCATACATCCACAATATCCACAATATCCACAATGTAAAGGGCGGTCAAGATGAAAACAGGAGTCAGCCCACGTTCGTGTCCGTCCCATTGGCCTAAAACACCTTACTGTGATCTAAAAAATGATTTGATCATTACTGTATATATTTCCATACGCAGAGGTAAATCGGACTGTGGCTGAAAACTATTCATTAGGTGGATGCAAAACCATGAAAAGTGATGACTCGGTGGAAAACTTGCAAGTGAAATGATATAAAACATTCGCATAGCTGCTCTGGTTTAAAATTTTTTTTTAAAGGAAGTGCAGATTGAATGAAGTTTTCTGTGTCTGATGAAACAAAGTTAAAGCTTCAATGCTGTGAACTTCCCTGCAGGGATACAAGCTCACCAATGGGGCGCAGAAAGTCCAAGCGAAAACCGCCTCCTAAGAAGAAAATGACAGGAAACCTGGACACCCAGTTCACCTGCCCGTTCTGTAACCACGAGAAATCCTGTGACGTCAAAATGTGAGTTAAGGGGTCACTGTGACCTCAAAGTGCTTTAAAAAGATGTGGCGAAATGCACAGGCAATAATCTGACTAACTATCTAACTATCTGTTTTCCAGGGAACGGACTCGCAACACAGGAATTATATCATGCAGTGTTTGTCTGGAGGAGTTTCAGACTCCAATAACCTGTATCCTTTTAACCACCCAAGGAAGACAGCCTTACTGTCACCTGCCAGCTAAATTAGAGTTGGTCCTGGATCTGTGTATTTTAGGTTTAGGAGGGAAAGTCGTTTGAAATTGAGCCAAGCAACGATGATTTGTTTCTGGTTTGAATCCAGGAATTTTATCAGGCCCTTCTTAATATTGCCAGATGGTGAATTTTGGATCGTTTTCACTCTTTTCCTGTGAATCACTGCACTAACTCAGATAAAAACACTGTGCACATGGATGACAGCATCATCTATCAGTAGCTGTACTTAAATGCAGCTACAGGTGCATAACTGCAGATGAAAACATTTAACACTTGAAGTTACTGAAGTAAGAAATGTAATCGTTTTAGCATTACTGTGTGTGTGTCTTGCATGTACATGGGGAATTTCCTTTAACCTCTTCTGACCAGATCTGTCAGAGCCAGTGGACGTGTACAGTGACTGGATCGATGCCTGTGAAGCAGCTAATCAGTAGTGCTGTTTTTCTGTGACTCACCTTTTCTCCATCCTCACTCATGTTTCACTCTGTGATTCGTCTGATTATTCTCATTCTGTTTAGCAATGTGAAGTAAAAATCATGGTGTTTTCGTTCGTTTTTTTTTTTTTTTTTTTACACGGTACACGGTTTCATTTTGCTACAATGTGGCTTGCTGAGCATGACACATTTGTCTGGCTGGGCCAGAACGTCATCATGTTGCATAGTACAGTAGATGAATATTTTCTCTCCGGACCAAACTAATATATTAAGTTGAAAATGTATGTACTGACAGATAACATATTTCTAGTACAATAAAAACATTTACATACACTTGATCACAAATGACACAGTTTCCCCCACGGGATCAATAAAGTAATTTTGATTCTGAAATATATTTGATTTATGGCAGAGAAGCTTTCTTTTCTTTTGACTGTATGCCAATTATGAGACATTTTAATGAGATATCACCTTATAATGGACAGAAACAGGCCATTGATGCATGAAAACATTGTGGTGGGTGAGTTTTTTACTTTTTGAACTGCCATAATCTTTCATTTTTGGACCAGTATAAATATCTGTACTACCATTTTTTTTTTTTTTTAAACATCACTACTTCAGTGTATTTCACATTTTCTGTGTAATTTGATGTGATGAATGAGAAAACTAAAGCAGAAGAATATTTTTTAAGTGTTTTTATTGCACAAATGTCATGTTTAGTGAAAGGCATATTAAAAAAAAAAAAAAAAAAAAAAAAATGGTTAGCAACAATGTATAGTTTGAACAATGTTGAAAGCCAACACATGAGGGTGAAACATTACTATACATTTATTCAGCATTATTGCCCATCTGGATATCACAGGGGGGGGAAATTATCAATAAATTAGCTACAGTCTTATATTTGATCAAATAAAGGTAACTGGTCGTTTTAAGAATTGAGACTACAGTAAATAGACAAGAACTTTTCCCCCACTAGATGGCGTCCCAAATTCATAGCTGTGATGCTTCAGCTCAGTGTTAATGTGCTGGTCCACTTACTTTTGACACTAATTCAAAGCCAATGCTTTACAAAGAAATGCAGAGGGGTTGATGTTTAACACCACAAGTGTGTGAGTGTAAATTGTAAGTGTTTGTTTCTTCACTCTAATGTGTTGAGAATGAATCCTGTGACAGCTAGTGGCACCTCTAACATTACATTCAAGACATACGGTGGGTTAACAGCACGATGCAGAAAAAAAAAAAAAAAAAAAAAAAAGTTCATCTGTATATTTGGCATCATTCACATCAGTAACTATCAGCAAGCAGCTTAGTCTGCTTTGATACTGCCGTTTATTGCCAGTGGTGGACAAAGCTCTCAGACAAATTGCCTAAGCAAAGTAGCAATACCACAATGTAAAAATACTCCTTTTGTATGATCAGCAAAATGTACTCCAAGTGTAAAAAGTCAAAGTATTGAAATATTGTTACCTGTACTTGGAGAACATTTTAATAATGTAATTTGTTTTCTGTGTAAAAATCACATTTGGTAAAGTTATTATACTGACAAATAGAGTGGAGTATGAGTAAAAAGTGGCATCAAGTGGAAACTCAAGGATAATTCAAGTAGCCCAAATTTGTATCTCAGTACAGTATCCGGGTAACTGCTTGGTTACATCCTCCTACTGCACACAAAGTGAAGCCAGGTAAAGTGCAAATGGAGCAACAGCACTAAAACCAAAGCTCACTGAGGCAAAAGGGAAGCAGCAAATGTTCCCTGAAGTATGGAAGCAAAAGGACAACACCTTCATTTTCAGTACATGACCTACTGGTGACCTAGTTTATCTACCACACGTTAAAATGGATATTACAACACCTACATTAACTCTTAGTTTATCAATGCATTGTCCCACAGAGCTCTGCTAGCTTTTCCTAAAACTTTCTAAAAAAAAATAAAATAAAATAAATAAACAAAACAAAACAAAACCAAAGACTCCTACTGCACACAAGCCGTGTAAATCAGCCCCAGAAAATTGACAAGATGGGTAATTTGGCAGGCTTGAGAACACAACTATTTTTTAGCGCAGGTGCTCACAAAACAAAGAGACATCCACACAAAGCTACAAGTCCTGCGTTGCTCTGTCTTGGGTCAACCTGAGGACCCGGAGCTTTTGTATCATCCCGAGTGGTGGAATCCCACAGAGCCTGTGGAGCTCCAACACGGATTCTGTTCCAACTGGGTTAAGGTTCAATAGCACCAATCACAAACCGGTCACTTATTTCCTTTCAGACTCTGCTTTGTCAGTCAGTGTTCAAACTGGACAGGGAGGGTAGGGCAGTGAGACGAGGGATACAAAACAAACAAAAAAAGAATTCTCTAATTACAATGAAATATAAAAAGCAGAAAAAAAAAAAAAAATCTAAATCGCAGAGATCATTAAATTGCAACTTCTAAGTGTTGTCTGGGTGCGTTAGCAGAAATAAAACTCATCAGCGCAATGAGATACAGACGTTGGCCACTAAGCAAAATTTTTTGTTGGAAGTCAGTGTAAACATTTTTAGTTTTACTCATGGAAAGAAAAACAAGTCCTAAGAGTAAAAATATGTTTAGGCGGGAAAAGGGGCAATAAAGACAACAGTGACGTCAATCAGCGTTAAATAACAGTCTGGGAGGTTTGCTCATCACAAAGACAGTTGTGGTTGGTTGTCTGAAGTTAAAGCACAGAGGAGGGGTGGGTGGGGGGGGGGGGGGGGGGACTGAGGCTGTCCATTTTTTCTCTCTCTTTAATTTAATCTGAGTACTGGTTGTAGCCGTCAAACTCCACCTCACTGCCGTTGTTATAGTAGATCTCGGTGGGGTTGGTGCAGTACTTGTTGTCATAGACCTGGCGGGGAAGGCCGTAGGTGGTCATGCCCTGCTGGGAGGCCACTTTGTTGGTGCCCATCTGCAGAGAGATGGTGCTGGTGTCACAGTTACCCAGCTCTAATTTCTTGTCAAAGATGTGCCTTCTGGTTCCTGGAGCGGTCATGCCAGCCTGGACAGAGAGAGACAGAGAGAAAATGAAGTGAGGTGTAGGGGGGGGGGGGGGGGGGGGGGGTCATACAGCTCCACTGTAGGATTGTACGATTAAAAACAGAGTGAAAGCATGTTGACTGGCATGTTCTTTCATTATGCTGGAGATGGGTACTGTAGTTTTTTTAGTATAACCATGCACTCTGCTGCCTCAAATACCTGTTATTATCATACATCCCAGCCTTTTCCAATGCGATGCAAATACCAGAGCTCTGTTAGATGAACTCTGTGAACTGCTGTATGGTTTCAAACACGTTATGTGTCATGCTTCAGCCGTCCTCACGCAAACTGGATGTTATTGATGTAATGTAATATCGTATCAGCTCGGCTGCGAGTGCTTGGTTTGGTTGCCCTGTTACTTCCTTGCAGGAGTCTGATGTTTCAGCCATTAATCCGTCACTTTCAGCTCTTTTAGCCATCACATTTATTCATTCATTTTAACCATAAGAGAGCATTATTTCAACATTTCATTCAACTACTTAGAGCTAATAGTTAAGCTCAACTTTAATATGGAGCTTGAAGTGATTACAAAATGTTTTTTTTTTTTTTTTTTTTGCATTCCACTTAGATGTTTTATCTCACCCATTTATGGACAACTTTTATCTTTACTTACATTACTTACTTTATTTATCTGAACCATTAAGTTCCTTCATTTTGGCAAAATCGTCAGACCTCTGTTTTGTCTTCTTATTTTACGCGCAGTCTTTCTTATATATTTTATTTCAATTTATGCTTCCACTATTAGTAAAGCCACAATTTTTCCCGTCTATTGCAGAATATCTTTGTTGTCAACAAGAAATAAGAGAATAACACTTCCCCTTTCCTTACCCTTTAGACCAATTCATCTTCATGCTCAGACTTGATATGCTAAGAGCACTGCATAAAAACATTTTATCATTTTAGCGTACAGACTCTCACCTGACTGGCTCCCTTGTTGGTACCCATCTGTAGGCTTATGGTGGACTGGTCCAACGGGTTGTCCATGCCCATCTTGGCATCATACAGGTGCCGTCGCGTGCCATAAGATGTCATACCCTTTTGGCTGGCAAGCTTGTTGGTGCCCATCTAGAGATACAGCAACAGGGAATATGGGAAATAACGTGGGAGCTGGTTTCGTTTTGGGACATAGCTGACAGTTTGGACAGTATCTGTGCGATCAAACATGAATGATGGTCACACTAATGTGTTCTGTTCTCCCTTCATTATTGATGAAGACCAGTTGAGACTCATTCACTGGCAGAACATCTTCAGACGCATGAATTCACAATCTCGATTTAACAATGCGACCAGGGGTGGTGAAGTGTTTCAGTGCAGTGCTCCTGCTGTTCTGACCTGCAGGCCTATAATGTTGCGTCCCTCTCTGAGCTTCTCTGGAGCGAAGCGGCGCTGTTGCTTCTCAGCATACTTCACTCCAAAGTCGTACTTGGAGTGGAAACCTTTGGACTTGGCCTGAGAGAGATAGAGAGAGAGAGAGAGAGAGAGATAGAGAGAGAGAGAGAGAGAGAGAGGTGGCAGAGACAGAAGGGAAAATGGTGGTAATATAGTATTTTTTTCATAACCATATTGTTTTTATTATCCTGGTGCTGTTGCCATTTTGTTCTAATCCACGCAACACTAAGCACAGACACACACATAGGTGAAGTAATGTGTGCAATGCAACCGTAACAATATGCTTAAGTATTACTTATAGTGTCTGTGAGCTAATAGTTATAGTTTTTCTAATTATTGCTGGTTACACCTGATTCTCCAGATTACACTTTCCTACAACAGATATGACAGGAGTGTGGGAGTGTGTGTGTGTGTGTGCACAGAACTCACCATTCCAACCAGAGCAATGAGCGTGGACTGGACCTGAGTGTGGTTGACATTCTCAAACAGATCGTTGGCCTCAAAGATGTCATGTGGCCTCAGGCCATAGTCTGTGATCGCACGGACAAAATTACCGATGTTTTCCAGCTGAGCACAAGGGCAAAAAAATTCTGACGTGAGAGAAGAGCATCTATCTGACATCTTGACAAGTTTTGTCCACCTTGAATTACAGCTTTACAGTCAAAAATATTTTAAACTTCCACACTTCTAAATTTTACTCGATGAGAATAGAGACCCCTCATGTGTCTGTACAATAAATATGACGCGTCTGCTAGCAGTTGGTTAGCTTAACTTAATGAAGAGATTGAAAAAAAAAAGCATGAAATATAGCATATTAACTTATGAAGCACTCATTGTTTTGTTTAGTTATTTTTTCAAAAAGATTATTTTTTTTATTTTTATTCCTTGTGCTAAGCTAACTAGCTGCTACCAGTAACTTCATATTTATATACAGTAAATGTACCTAAACACTTCCCACTAGAAAGTGGCTGAGCATTTTTCCCCAAAATGTGGAACTCCTCCTCCCATACTGATAGCAGTTTAGTGTTGGCAGCAAAAAGAATAAATAAGATGCTTTTAAAAATGCACAGACACAAACTAACTGTCAACTGCTCAATAGTGGATCTCGAGGCTTTCCCTGCATCTGTATGATGTATGAGCCCATTTGAAAGCCTGACTGTGTAGTACATCCGATTGCAGCAAAGGTAATATCAACAGAAGAATATCTGAAAAGGGATTCAATTAATCCTTAGAAGTAACATTTGTCTTTTCAAGCCTGTATAAGGCTAATAAATGCCACATCGAGATGGGCTTCATTTGATATGGCAGCTACTTTATGGAATGTAAATAGGCTCTGTGTTGTCAATGCCAATATGGCAGACTGACCAAATTCCACATGCTCTGGAAAACATCTTTGACTTTGAGACCAGCAGGACAAATAAGGCCTTTTTTCCACCATTGAGCTGGTGCATTACCTGGTGCCAGTTTTGACTGGAGTGGTTGATCTTTTTCACAGAACCTGGCTGAAGAACATTAATGAGCCTACAAAGAAAGAGACACAGAATTCAAGAAAGCCTTTAGAGGGGGATGTTATATCATCGTGGGACAGTCACTGAAACGATTACAAAGAAATATCTGAGGTTGTTGTGGAGTTTCTCACTCGCACAACAGGACTCCATCCTTCAGACTCTCCATGAAGTTGTCCCCCATCCTCTTGCCAGTCACATCCTGAATCCACAGCCTTAACTCCTCCTCCTTATGGGGGTCGTACTTCCCTGCAAGCTAAGAGAATGGGGAAGAGGTCAAAGGTCAAATATAGGTCTTGGCTTTTGCTTTATGTTCACATTTGTTCCAAAAAGACAGTTGATTTCAGCCCAACAGCTCTTCAGTCCAAGCTTTCAGTTTGTTGTTTTAAGCACTTTGGGAGGTGTTTCTGTCCACATGATGGTATGACAAGTTAGAGCCACAATAGTAAATATGAATAGGTACTTACTAAACATTTTATTCTCAAAATCCAACCCCTGTTACATTTTTAACAACCAGCTCTCCAGCAATTGTTGGATTAATAGCAGATGCGGGATATTTGAAAGTTGCCAATTTTACCTGTTAAAAAGTCAATGGCTTCTTTCAGGAAATTTCTTTGAAAATTGCATATGCATTAAATCGGGCTCTCGCCTGTTGGCTTTGAATGGAAATGATACAATGAAATCCTCTGAGGGACGGAATAAAAGCAGAGGAGATTAGATAATGTCATAATGTCTTAAAATGTTTAAAATACGCAGACACAAAGTTTAACACATGTTTCCTTCACATCTGAGTTCAAGTCTTTTGTTCCTGTAATAACTCTGGTCTCTGCCTTCACTTTCTTGTAAAGCACATTAAAACTGTAATGTCAGTGAAAGTCTTACTGCATAATAAGAAGCACTTTGAGATGAAGGGCTTAAAAAGAACAGGAATGAAAATGAAAATGAAAAAGGCCTGTGGACATTCCTGCTTAGAGAAACACTCTGGCCTCTGTCCTTCTTCTCTCCCTGTATTTCCTTATTGGCTCAAACACATTGCCTTAATACTTTGAATTCTGGCGTCGGGTTTAAGGCTGCTCCCCCTTGTGTGCATGCATGCGCATGCGCGCGCACACACACACACATCCCCTTTTCTTGAATGTTCTGCAGATAAGTCTGGGATCCCCAGCCAACACAAACAAGTATTTCATAGCAACAGGGATAGCGGAGCTTCCAGTCCATCACACCAAACTTGGGAGAAACAGCTTTCCCAAACGCTCCTCCCTCTCCCTCTGCCTCCAATCGCTCTCTGTCTGTGATTGGCCTGGTTCATATTTCTCTCTCTCTCTCTCTCCCTTTGGGTTTTCCAGAATCTGCCCTTTTACAGTGAGTTGACTACTCAGGCAAACCACGTCTGATAAAGACAGGCCAAGATCGACAGGTCCTGCCTCCAGCTGAGGTACTTGAGCTCAGTCTGATTTAGCTGTGTTGGTCTTTTCATAGTAGAGCTCAGGAATGTAGTCTGAACTGGTTTTTTCTGAACATTTGTTTTGTTTTTTACTCAGAAACATGAATCACAAAAAGAAAACTAGAATGGAGCGTGAACACTGAGGAATAACTCATTACATTTTTTTCAAGAAATAGTGATGCTGGATATCAAACATTTCTTTACCAATGGTTAGATAGTCTTGCGTTATCTAGAGGAAGGTCACCTTGGACACAAATGACAATGTAGAACAGAGGTAAACACTGAATTTAACACATAAAGAGAGGAGTCAGGAAGTTAGGTATACAGAAATGTCTATCTATAATTAACAGGCATAAGCACGCACAAGCCACACTAAGCTACTGGTCACACCAGACCAAGTAAGGCGGCAGTGACACATCTCCTGACGTACTGAAATGAGTGACACGGCATTTTACCGTCTGGAAATTTAAGCTTCTTTTTGTTGACGGAGGATTCTGTCAATTCTTCAAATTAGTACAACAGTGTAAAAAAACTACAACAGTCCTCCATTTAAAACCTTCAAGTTAAAGTGAACATGATATGGTAAATATAATTAAAGCAATGGAAAATAACTAATTGAGCATTTAGTTGTTAGTGTTTAGGTTAATAACTACTCTTTCGTCTTTGGTTGCCGACTGGGGGGTTGTGAGATGAATAATGGGAAAGAAAAAAGAAAACAAAGTTCTGCTGCATAAATTTGTATTTATGTTTTACATACTTCCTTAATTGTGGCTTTTTTGTTTAATTGTGGACTAACTTGACCTTGCTCAGCTGCAAACAATTATTTAAATGAAACCATCTGTTTCTCTGCTAACAGCTTAAGTGAAACGTGACAAAACACCCAAAATAAAACAACTTTTTTCGGAATGGGTCAGAAGCCAAAAAGCTTGTGAAGCATTGATTAAATCTTTATGCATGTATTATATTTTTTAAGCTTCAAATATGATTTTATGTGCAAAAAAAAAATCTGTCAGTAAGCTAAAGGTTGTGGAGAAGAAAGTACAATATAGAACTTTGAAATGTGGTGTAGTAGAAAACATAAGTATCTCCAAACTGTGCTTAAGATGTGTGTAAATGTAAAATTTCTTCTTGCACATCTGAGACGTGTTACTTCGTTGGATGGTGAAAAAAGTTTTATTTGAAAAAAAAAAAACAAAAACAAAAAACAAAACTCTATTTCTTTAATAAGGGTGTCAAATTAAGTTTTAGCAAAACTCAGCACTGTAGCCGGATATTTTAAATGATGTGGTTATAAAAAAACAAAACAAAACAGGAGAAACGCTAAAACACAATGTAATCTCAGCACGGTATTCTAATGCCTTCTAATGTCAGCCTGATCTCAACTTTGCCAAACATTCACCACTATAAGCTACTTCTCATGGACAACAGACAAAAATCAGGCTCCAGCAGCAAAAACTCTGATTGTAGTGAGAAATGTATGTTTGGGTCAATCTATAATCATCATCATCATCATCATCATCCACCAACATTACTATGTGCAGTCCAACAAAAGAGAGCAGGTCATCAGTGTAAATGTATCAGATCTTTGTAACTGCTGAGTAGAAAGCTAACAGTTGCGCTGAAGTCATTTCTTTGTGAGCGTACAGTGGATTCACTGGTATGAATCTGTCCCCTCCATCCATCTCGGTTCTGCCAGGACAGTGTTTTGTCATGCTCGACTTCACTGTAAATTGTTTAGACTAAAGACACTTTCTCAAGTTCCAAGTCACAGCGCGGCCACTCCTTAAAAGGCCATTGGATGATGGCGATGTACCTGTCAGTCTCCTCGCAGCATCTCTGCTCCTCTCTGATGTCATGCTACTGGAACCTGCCCGCTGGAAGGAGAACTTCATCTCCTGGCTGACGTTGTTTCTGTTGTACAGAAACTATGGTGCACGTCTTTACCGCTCTACCTGGCCCTTGTGCATATAGTCGACTTGGAAAGGGTACAAAGATGGCCGCAAAAATAACAGCCACACTAGTGCCAAAATCTCAAACTTTCATTCCTGACTAAAGCGCCCGCTTACTGCTTTGGAGCACTAACGGAAGGAATGTGGCTTTCATCGGGTGCAGTGCACCTCAGTGTGAGATTAAAGTAATGATGAGAGATGGTACTATTCAGGGAAGAGGCCACGTCCCTCCAGGACAATAACAACGGCAACGATGATGATTTGGGTGTTGGAACAGTCACAGGCTGACCTTTCTCAAACTGTCAGCGGCTCTGACTCACCCCAGCGTACCGAGCCACTGCTGTCATTACGCTGCCGCGAAAAAACAAAACGCATCTCAGCTTTGTCAGGATCCTGATGGCTCAAACTGGAAGAATATGCATGTTGAAGGTTCGCTGTGTTCAGCCTCAATATGTGAGATCATGTAAATCTCATGTTGTCACACTTTAGCATCTATCAATGCTAACAACCCTCAACTTGACAATACTCTGGAGAGAATTCAGTCCTTCACTCTTCACCACATCCCCTCCACAGGTAACTTATCAGATTATGAACTCTGCTTCAGTTAGATTATCATAACATATTTAAAGTAGCTGGAAATACATCAAAATGCTGCTCAGAGAGTAACACACTAAAAATAATGACCAAATCTACTACTGATCATTTTCCCTTTTCATATTTACTCATTATTTTGACATCAGTGACATGTGAGAGCTGGACAAGTTGTAGTATTTCTACTACCAACTACTTCTTATTTACTAAGCAACTCCAAATTAAATGTTCTCATAATCATTTACAGCATGCGCTTTTATTTTGGCAAATGAGGCTTTCACCATCAGAGAGGGTCAGACATTCCTGTTTACTCATCAGTCTGTCAGAAACCTGAAGGCTCGTAGTCACACACCTTTCGAAATCATTCATTTCACTCAGTTTGGAGACAAATGAGCTAATAACACAATGCTTCACAGCACAAGTCAGCACCCTGCCGTCTTTGTGCTGCTCTCTGCCCTGACCCCTCATAATCCCACAAATAATTTGTCAACCAAGACTTACTTTCAGCTCCAAAACAATCAGCACCCGCGCTGTGGGATCTGTCCTCAAAAGGCCAAAGACTGCGTTTCCCACGCACACAACAGCGAGCTCACAGCATAATGTCGATTAGTCAGCGTGAACATCTGCTCTGGTTATGGGCAGCTTGTGTGTCTTTATTTAGTGTGGAAGGATGAAACATACGGTTAACAGGCTGCCCAGGTAAACATGGATGACTGCAACGTCCTAAAATTCGTCGATCTAAGGACTCAATATATAAACAAGTGTCTAACCACAAAACCTGCTGATGGTTCAGTTTGAAGCAACCTGCAGTTAGTAATGATTCAGGAGGACATTCAAACAGGGCCAAGGAGGAAATTATTCATATTATCCGCCATGCTGTCTGGGAGGGCCTGCGGGCCCTCTGTCGACCCCTGCCCCCCCGCCACCACCACAAACAACAACAACACACAGAGAGAGAGACAGGTGCTGATGCACAAACACTTACCTTACTCTTGACCTCTGCAGAGAGTCCGAAAGCTGGGCCACTCCTGAAATGTGTTGTCATTGTGTAGTTTGGTCTATTTACAGTGGAGCCGAGCTGGGCTTTAAAAATGGAGAAGCAGGCTACAGACACACACACACGCACGCATACACGCAGACTCACACATGCACACACACGCACACATACACACACAGTCCGGAGCAGACCCCTGGGTACCTGCGCCCTGCTCTTCAGATGGTCGGAAGGACTTTGGACAACTTTCCGTCTCTGAAGCTCGGATCTGAATCTTTTTTAAACGCGTCCCATGTGTGCGCGCTCTGATTGGCCGCCGCCGCCGACCAATCGGAGGGGGCAGCCTCCTCATCCGGGGTGGCGGCGGCGGGGTGATGTCACCGCTCGGGTATTACACTCAACGAGTGTCACTTTTTCCACCTCCAGGCCGCCCAGGGGTGCGTTCCGCTCCCACCGTCAGGCTCCGTGACGAAGTTATGTCACCGACGTGTTTGTTTGCGGTCAGAGCCTGAAAACATCAGCCAGCCTACCTGAGAAACTGCAATGATGGGAGACCTCAAGGCGGCCGAGGTGTAGACTGAATGAAACAGCTGGGAAAAAATGTCAACACAGTAAGAGCAAAAAAAAAAAAAAAAAAAAGATGGTGATGATAATATGAGTTAAACAACAACTTCTACGATAAAACTCTCCCTTTTTCTCAGCACATTATGAGTTCGTACTCCGTGATTTTGGAAAATATCTGCTGTGTTTCACAGCCTCCTTCTCCTTCTCCTCTCATTTCCTTTCCTCGACTCACATTAAGTTTAAAATGTATTTGTACACAAAAAAGGAAATTCAAGGGAGCAAAATCACTGGAAGGCATTCCGAGAGGCTTTTTAATGAGCTTTAACAAGAGACATAATGTTACCAAGCAAAACATTAACAAAGTGTACAAACCACAGCCTCAATTCACCCCTAGGTACATTTAGTGGCTACTGAGGAGCTTTCAGTTGTAATCCACAGTCTTTCTCAGCTTTCTGTACTCCATTGTGATGTAGATTTTATTATTATTCTTATTATTATCTCAAGGACTCTGTCTGTGTTGGCTGAAAAGATTGAGATTAGAAGTGCGTCCCTGACCTTACAGACAGTGGCTGACAGTGATCATGACTGATTCAGTCCTTGTCAGTAGAAAGGATTGTTTCACGTTCAGTTTTTAAGACAACACGGGCAGGAAAGCTTTAAAAAGCTCGGCGCACTTGGTGTATATCTATATGGTGCTGTGGGACTGATAGCAGCATATTTGACGTGTGTTTGGCTGTGCATGCTTGCTACCGTAGAGCCTCTGACGTCGCTCTGGTAGCAATGAGGTGGTTTTCCTGTTTTACTCCAGTGTGTAACACCTCCTTCCCCAAATAGCTGAGTGGATGACAAGGAAAGGAATGCAGCAGATTCAGGGGGGTCTGTGGAGGGACTGACGATGATTCACCCTCCACTGTATCATTTGTGTGTGTGTGTGTGTGTGTGTCACTAACAGACCCGTGGCAGGTGTGCTGATGGAGCAGCAGAAGAACATCCTGGAAAGGCCAGGGACGATGACAGAGAGGTGGGTTACACTATGAGACATGTGGCATCGCTGGTGCTGGTACACAACGAAGGCACGCTAATGCAAGATTACTGGAGGTACGCTGTGAGCAAGCAACAATGCAAAGGGCTTTGGTCAGTCAGTCAGTGCTGGATTTATACACACAGCTGACAATAATTGCTGCAGAACAATAGCCTGCATGAGCACACAACCCTTTAGCTATCTTCACAATGCAACACACTGCAACTGTGCTGTTAAACTCTGGCATGAAAACATCAGGTGACCAAAGAATGGTGTCAACACAAACCACATCAGCTTTTCTGCAGTTCAGGATCCTGAACCTTATTAATATTGATCCTGCAGTAAAAAAAAAAAAAAAAAAAAAAAAAAATGCTCTTCGGAACATGTGGTGTGATGGATAAATGTGATACAGGAGGCATCATGGCTCGAATAGCAAGATGATTTATCCATGAATGAATCTGAGAGGATACAGAAGGAGCCTGTGTGGCAATTACAGGGAGTCATAAAACTGCAAACAGCCAAAGCTCCACTGGGCTCCAGTGTAATGGATGTCAGTGAGGACGCCATGTCACGTTTAATGCAATGTTTCTGGGAATTTGTGTGTTTTGACCTTGGAGGGGGTTGTTTTTCTGTACTTACACATGAAGGGATTAGAAGAGACATTATCAAATAGTATTTTCAGATTTCAATGTTCCTGGTCAGATATATTAAATTTGATATGCCATAAAAGAGTTTAGTATTTCTCTAGGCACAGGCTCAGCCCCCCACCCCCACAGCCTCACTGGCAAACTGTCACTCAACAAGGTTCACGTTCTGATAATACAGGAATCCAAAGAGATACAAAAAGATGCGGATAGAAAAATAATATACAACAGGCAGAACAATTACAAAGATTCAATAATAGCAAAGAGAAAACAACTACCAGGAGACTGAAAATGATTCTAAAGGGAAGCAAACAGACACACAAGAACTAAAGGATGACACACTGTAAACAGATATAAAGTGAAGACAAAGAGATGTAAAATATCAACACCAATGAGAAATAAACCCCAAAGAGACACAAAACAAACACAAAGATACGTAAATGACTACAAAAACACATTAAACTATATATATATATATATATATATATATAATCTGGAGAATTGCAGTAGAAATGGATAAACTTAAAGCAGTTGTTAGAGAGGAAGATGCAAATAAAGAAAAAGTGCTAATTGCTGAGAATACCTGGTTTCCAGTTAATGCCCTGTAGGTGGCTGAATGAACAGTTTGGAAGTGAACACTGAAATTAGCTAAAGTAACGACAGAAAAGTCAGAACTGAAACAGTTCAAGTGTCATCTGAAGAGTACAAGCTGAAAGTGCTGACTGAAAGCACTTGAAAGGTAAAATAAATGACAGTGGAAAGTTAAAAGTCAGTTGAAGCGGCGGAGACACTCCGGGTGTGTGCACTGATAACACTCGACGACACGAGTTCAATTGCCATTGGATCAGTCAGCCCGCACTGAAAGCAGCTGATTGTCATTTAATGGCTCACAGATTTTTTTTGAATCCGACACACAATGAAAAATGTTTGAAATTTCAGCCGAAGTTGAAGTGCATGGGTTGATAAAGGTGATTGAATGAAAATGTCTGTCGTGCTGTGAGCAGTGTTAGAAATGAAAGCACCTCCATCATCAGATGAAAACAGTTGAAATTCTCACCACAGTATTGAGGCGTGTGTGTGTAATCTCACATGACCGGGTCTGGATAGTTTCATATGACGTATCATTCAATTTGACAACTTTCATCATGAATATTAAGACTATATTAAATATATAATAGCATTCAATAAAGAGAGTTAGAGTTTCTCCTTTGGAACTGGCCCCCAGTGCTTTGTAACCCTAACTTTCTATAATGATTACAAGAAAACAAAAAAGAAAATGAATTATTAAATGTATAGATTGAACTTCTCCTTTTGCTCATACTGTTCCAAAGGTGGAATCTGATTTCAGTATTTAATGAAGTCCTGGCTATGGCTCTGATGAGCTCAGTGCATTAATAACTTCTACTTTACTAATCATGCTTTGTTTTAATAACAGGGTACAGAATCATAATGGACATCATGAACTGGTTGACCCTTTACCTCATGCTATTAAAATTGTGGACTTTTTAAAATTTTTGCATTTTGTAATGTTTCTAAGATGAACCAACGCTGCAGTATCAAAATGATCAAACAACAGGTTACCTGAAACAGCCGGTTGGAATACAGAGGTCTGCACATGCATATACACACGCACAGTCACCCTCTGTGTTACAAACACACACACACACACACACACACACACACACAGCAAGGGTCGTATAAACATTTCGCTGAGAGAAGAAGAAGCATACACATGGAATTCGGACACTTTATTTGGGCATGATGGGAGAAGGGAAGGGCCTGGGCTGAGACGGATACAGATGTAATGTCTTGTGAAAGAGGAATCCCTCATACTAAAAATATAAAATAAACTGTAGTCTGATAATTACTGTGAGATGGGATTTACTGTTAACATTCAGTCTAAGATCACCTGACACTTGAGCTAATTGTCTACCTCTGGGCACATTTACTGTGTGGGGAAAAAGTCACGTGGATAGTGGCTGATGAGTAGAGAGGCCTCATTTCACTGGAAAGAGAAATCCTGCGATAATATGCTTTGTATTTACTGTGTTGACTTGAAATGGATGAGGGCTGGAGTTTGCGGCCAACCAAACAAGGGAGCAGTTTAACTGTCTGATGATTTACAATTTCAAATTTCTGCCCGGACTGAAATATCCTGTACGCACAGAGAGAATTATGACTCGAGAGTAACACCAACAGTGAATACGTTCACATGGGATGGCAACAGAGCTGTTCTGTATGGAGGCAGGAGGTGGAAGACAAGTCATGAGTCATGAAAAGGGCCAAAAAGTACACAGAGCATTTCAAGGTCATTAAGGGTTCAAGGCAGAGAGATGCAGAAGCACAGAAAGGGAAGGCGATGAGGGGGTAGAGAGGGAGATTAGTGAAGTTTCAGGAACTCAGAAGGGCATTTCTACAGTAAGCTGCCTCTCCCTCCACCCACCGAGCCCTCTCCTCACTCCACTCCGTCTGGCTATTTATGGTAGAAGGCCTGAAGATCCTGTGCAGTGCAGAGAAGTTCTGAGGGCTGAGTTCATGGCATCATAATTCCAACCTGTCGCTACAGCAGGACAGGAAGCTTCAAACAAACCTGGATTTGGTCACCAAAACGGCAGCGCACCAACTCAGGGCCACGAAGATATATAGATTTGTTTTATTTATTTTTGTTGCTCTCCTCGATCCTTCTTGTCCTTCAGCTCATTCAACACGATTTCATGTAGAAATTCAAACTTGAGATCATGTATGTAAGATCTGACCTTAGATTAGACTGTCCGTATAAAAATGATTTCACTCCCAGCAGAAATACTACATCAGGACTGTAGCAGTAGCAAAGAAGCTAAACTTTGAATGAATGAATATTGGTTTGGTGTGTCTGACTGATACATTATTGTAAATGATTAGACGTTTAATACTAAAGAGTATCAGCAGGATGCTGAAGCTGCTGTGGGTGGAACCACCCTCTTCCTTAATATCTATATTTAAACCAAAGAGCAGAGCTCAGATTCATAAATCTGTTTTCAACCTCCACTTCACTTGATTTCAGTATTTCATATCTTACAATGTTCTGTTTCCGTTTCCTATGATTTAATCCTGCAGGAAGTATGGTCTTTTCTCTTGAAGACGTCCCTTTTCCATGTTCCACCTGAGCAGTGGTGACACAGCACCACAGCACGTACCGGACTGTCCAACTTTTCAGTTGTCTTCACAGGCTGGTGACATCTTTGGCACAGGAAGGTGGGGACATTTGGCTGCTGCCTGGCTTGCTCACCTCTGGGCAGAAGGTTTAAGCACCTTATAAAATCGGCTCTGTTTGTGGACACTCCAAAGTCTGGAATGCTGATTTTTTTTTCTATTCTTTTCATTTTACATGTTTTTGTTTCCCCATGTCTGGGAAAGGTCTTCACCATAAATTCCTCCTGAAATAGCCATATCCCTATAATCTATTTATTTTTACATAATTATAACTTGCCCAGAATGATGGCTGGCTTGTGCTGCTCACAAGGAACAAACTTAAAAACACATATTTGTGCCTTTAAGAGAGGAAAACAGGGGTTTCGACATTTACAGACATCAATTCTTTGATTCCAAACATCACACAGTAGGTGAGGCTGCTTCTCTGCAGTAGATTCATAAATGAAATCACCCCAAACACTGACATGCACGACAACGATTCTTTGAGTTAGCTGTGTGATAATGCGTGTTGAATCCGGTGTCGACAGGCGGTGCATTATGGGAACATGCAGGTGTTTTTCTCTGTGTACACAACAGGCAGGTGATGATTTTCACCCAGCGTGTGAGTCAAGTCCACGGGATGGATGTGTGCTGTAGTAGCAGGAGAAATTTTTCAGTGAGCCTCTGTTATGTGACCATGTTTGGTAAAGCTCCTCAAGCACAGTCTCTGACCAAGCCCCTTGACCGATTGGTGTGTGTGTGTGTGTGTGTGTGTGTGTGTGCGCGTGCGTGTGTGTGTGCGCGCATGTGTGCGCGGGAGATGGTTTCAATCACAGTCCAACTGTGGCTCAGACACCCCCACCCTCCCCTAACCCCTTCAACATTTTCATTTTCCTTGCTCCCTCATACCTTCCCTTCATCCATATTTCAGCCAAACTTTCATTCTGAATGTCTCTGTGCTTCAGCCTTCCATTTTGTTGAATATCTCCATCACTCTCTCACACGCACGCACTTTAAAAGAAAGGAGAAACATGGAGCAATGGTGCCAACTACCAGTAGCGTGCCGTGATACACAGCTGGTGAATGACTGGTTCAGTTCACTATGCTGCCATCTGGATGCACTAAAGTCAGTCCAAGAAGGTATTCCCATGATAACATCACTGTTCAATAACCAACTCTTTAGTGCGAATGTTATGAGAAAACTTGGCACATTAAAAATGGGGGAGAAAAAGGTTCACAGACTGTTTTCATTTTGCCTTCAGCTTTATTGAAGAACAACAATGTCAAGTAAGTCTCAGCTTTCAGCTCTACAATTACGTGATCATTAGTAGTGGTCATTGTAGGCGACAACAATCCCGAGTCACAAGGTAATGCTCAGACAGGGACCCCTAAGGCCAGTGTGTAGTGTAGGCTGCTTCACATTAAAATCTCCAGAGAAAACACAGAATAAAAACAAACTGCATTGCTTTGAGAGGCAAAATAAAAAGAGACGAAAAGGGAAGGACAAGAAAGCCACACTGGCAAGTCTTTCAGAGAAAGAAAAAGAAACTGGCAAATCATTTGATTGAAGGGTTTCTAGTCACTGTTAACCACTACACAAATCCTGTCCTCTTTGTAATACTGAGGCTCAACTCATTCTATATCATCCTATGTTGTACATCCCGGATCAAACTTGAAATTACAGATTTAAGAGCAAATGTGAGACGGAGTTGTGTAGGTATCAAGTGTAACCTGGATAGAACCAGATAAATATACTGTTTTAGTACCAATTTCAATGCAGCTTTGTCATAATGCATTCAAGAGATCACTGGATCTCAGAAGATTAATTTCAGGTAATTGTTATGTACCTTTTCTGATAATGTACATATTTATTATATAATATAATGGGCATTGGCCTCCCCAGAGAAACAATGGCAACTGGGTTGTCCTCAGCTGACGGAATACTTGGGACAGACAATGGCCTTTCAGTAGCAGCTTTATCAAATACATCAACTGTTAACTCATTCTGTCAATTTCCAAACAGTCCCAGGGTGTTGAGATACAGCACAAATATCAGGTCTCGAAATATATTTTGTAGAAAATCCTGAAAGTACAAAAACTCAGTCCAACAGTTTGTCTAAAGAATAAATCCAAACTTAAAGACATTCAAAAAGCAAATGATGCTGCAACATTAAGTGCATCAGCATCACTGCTCAGCCAGTCTGAGTAAAATCTCCCTCCCCAATGCAATCAAAGCATTTTTGTTTCTTGACTAAACAATATTAGTTGTATTCTACAGCTATTCACAGTTTTGAAGACCAGAGAAGTGAGACATCAGCCTTCCTATTACCTACCTGTATATCCCAGAGAGCTTATGTCAAAAATAGAGTGATTCCCACTGCGAGCTCACCTTAATGCCACTTAATGACCCATTAGAACATTCACCAAGAGACTTAGCCCTGTGTTCAGGAGAGCACAAAACACTAAACACAAAACATGCTCCCAAGAAAGGGATCAGTTTTGGATTATAATACTTGGCCGGATTAATCATTGTGCAGGCAGATTAGAAAAATATATACATAGAGTATACATATGGAACAGAGAGGAGATAATCACTGGATATTACATTAGAAGGATCATGCTAATTCAAATCTGACCACATCACATCCACCGTTTGTGTAAAGGCACAAGTTACTGTAGCCCCTCCTCTGTGGTGACAGACAGAAATACAGGAGATCACTGAGTTATTGCTCCATAGGGAGTGTGCTTTATAGTTCCACAGTGAAAACACCACCAGACTTTCTCAGAATATTAGAACTACAGATAATCGAGACTTAGATGGGAACGCCACCAATTTCACAGGTTAAAGTTTGTTCACAGATGTTGGGGTGCACTATATATATTGTATAAAGCCTTCTGTGGCTCCAAGAAGGAGCTGTGCAAAGTTCAATATATTGCCTCAACTGCTTGAGTCACTTGAGTTAGAGTCAGATGGGGCCAAAAATAAGTTGGAAATGAAAAGACTGGCAGGTTAAGATTTAGGAGGAAGTGAGTTCCATCCCTCACATGTGCTCGAGGCTGTATTAGCTGCTAACAGCACAATGCACCCTAACGTGGCGTTAACTTGCACTGTGGATAATATCAGTAAATAGTTTCAATTTGCAAACTGCTCCATTGGTGAAACAAACTTGAGCAGCAGGTGACTGTCAAATTAATGCATGGAAAAAAAATGCCACATTTCCATTGTTTGTTTTCCAATTGTTCCGATGATTGATTGGTGCTTCATAACTACATCATCTTGTTGCAACTGTACTGAATTAATGTCTCCTGACTTTAGAATTAAGAACTTCATTAGAATTTTCTTGTTTGTTTTAAAAAATGTTTAATATTCGCTCCACTCCAGTGAAGGCCAGGCTATAATGTCTTGTTCTATATCTTGTTATTTGGATCCTAAAAAAAATAAAATAAAAAAAAGCTGTCAACAATCTGAATTTGACAATGATAGGAGTGCAATGTTTTTTTGTGTGGCAATTGTCAAGTCTGAAACATCCTCTTGTGTTTCTGTCTGTTGTGATATCAACTATGTTGTTATTAGTGTCTGCTGAGAGCAGACTGTCCATTTAAAGAAGAAATGAATTAGTAAAAGTAAACTAACTAACAAAAAACTGTTATACAGAGAGCGTGGTACGGATTAGTGAGTTAGACATACAGTATGCATTTACTGTACATGTATTTGTGTTCAGACATGCAGGGAGGGGGAAAGCCATAAAGATACATGCATTCAGTATGCTCTGAGAGGAAGAAACATCAGCTTTTGGAAGACAAACCCTCCTCAGCATTAGATTAATGCTATTCATTTTTAGATGTCACTCATCAATCTTACTATTCACTAAGGCATCACAGAAATATGCCGATCTTACCATGCTTTACAGTGAGGATTTATAGTTTACACACACACACACACACACACACACACACCAAGAAAACAAACAAACAAACAAACAAACAAACAAAACAAAACCCAAAACAAACATGCAGATTGCTTTCAAAAGCATATTGTCATCACAGGTTAGTACATCCAAATAAATCAGATTATTATCTGATGGAGGATTTTGAAAAATGCCATATTGCCAACATTCAGCAAAAGGAAGAGCACCATGTATGTGTTTTAGAAGGGCACCAAATACAGTGTATGATTTGCATGCGCAAACTGGTGGATGTGTGTGGTGTGGCGTTTGTGTGTGCACATAACTCTCTTCTATTAAGTACTCAGAGCCACTGAGAACAGAAGAGAAAATGGCCTATAAAAGCCTCCTGGGGTGAGGAAGTGATGCCACTGTGCTTCCCTGCACTGCCGGCGATAAGCCCTGAAGACAGTCAGCAGAGGAAGAGGACCCCAGACCCAGTGATATCACAAAAAGGAAATATCTTTAAGGCTACATACAGTACGACACAAAGAAAAATAAATGCTGATTAACTCATGAGGAAGGAATTGACAAAGTCTCTGTAAGGCAGGGGGAGAGGTAGAACAAAACCAAAAGTCTGAGCTGGATAGAGATCTATCCAGTGAGGCAGAGGGTTGCAACAGAAGTATAGTGAGTTAGACATGTTACTATGACTGCTTGGGAATTGACGCTACATGAAACGAAAGATTAAACACAGCAGTGATGCCAGGACGATAGAAACTGAATAGGCAAAAATCGTCCTATGAGAAGCTAAGGGTGTTAGTGTGTGTGGTTCTCTCTTCTACATGCATACTCTGTTTTTTAATATAATCCAAATTAATTAGGAGGTTGGAGGGGCATGGCTGGTGATATAGGCAGGCGCCACTTGCAGAGAGGCCACAGCAGGTGATACTGTAGAAGAGGCATTATGGTGTTTTTCTGTCTCTGTGCGAGGTCTGATGAGTAGTAATACAAGAGCCCTGTAGATTCACAAACACCGTATAAGTCCGATGGGAGAGCTCTTCACTCTGCAGGCCTCGTCTCTTCGAGTATGGACGGAATATGAACAACAGAAGAGGCCTCCAGCTGTTCAGGAGCGAGATTGAGCAAGAGATGGTTAGCATCTGAAGGGGCTGAGCTTTGTTAAACTTTGTGAGCTTATTCCTCCAATATTATTGCTTTCCTGTCATTCACAGGCACTTCAGAGGATTGGGCTTTGGCTGAAGTTGAGCGTGAGAGGAGACAAGAGGGATGATGGTAGTGATGAAAGAGGCAAGTGACAGACCGAGTTAAAAGTGTGCTCGTGAAGCTCTGTCTTGTTGTCTGCGACCAAAAGCTGTCACCCAGCAGGATACTAATCTGTCAGTGAACACACACTGAGGCTACAAAGGCTTGTGCTTGGGTGAGACAAGAGCAATCCACTTGTTGTGTGTCAGGGTCACCTGAGGACTCTTAGCCCAGTCCACTAGCCAACTACAACCAGATTAAGGACTAACACTGGGGATTCAAGGGTGGGGTGGGGACGCTGGGAATGGTGCTGAGGCTCTAGCAAAGGAGAGAAGCTGTGAGATTCCTGGGTGTCCAGCCTCTCTACCTGCTTATGTCTGTTTACAAATAATCTACATCTCTTTAGTCTTTGTGGTTGTTGACATACTTCTTGTTTGAGGAAGATGAAGCCTCTCCTCCTTCATTAACCTTGCGTCCTCCTCTCCCGGTCAGTACTTTATAGCAGCCTCGGGTGATCTTGTACATCCAAATAGTGTTCAAGATATCCAGGGTGATGCAAGAGGTGATCCAGGCTACCTGGGCACCCAAACCAAGCCGCTCAAAGGCTGGGGTGCCAAAAGTGGCAAAAACACTGGCCCAGTAAGATGGCATGACGGCAATGCGCACCAGGAAGAACACCACTGCCATGGCAACGCCGTTTAACACCACCATCCGGTGTGAGCGAGGGTACTTTAAAACCTCAAAGAACCACCTGGAGGGCATTGAGGATCAAGAAACATCAGTATGAAACATGCATTCAGACGGTAAGCAAAAGAAATGAACCCTGGGAACTGTTGACATAATGGTGATTGTTCTCTAGTAGGCCTGACTCACCGTTGGTTTACAAATGGCGTGGATAACTCTGAAATGAGACGAAAGTTGGCAAAGTAGGGAAGCACTCCCCGAGTCTGCAATGACCAAACACACAGGTTATTAAATATGCACGAGCACAATAACACAGCCCCAGCACAACAATTCCATGGTGAGATTAGAATTTTAGTTTTTGAGTCTTGGTCGAGAGGGGGTGACTCACCAGCACGTAACCATATGCATAGAGCGCCGCCAAGTGGTGACAAACAAAAAAGCTGTCCCCCATTGTGCTCCAGTTACAGGCAAGCAGCACAAGATCTGGAGAAAAAAAACAAAACAAAAAAACACAAGTTTATCAAAAGCTGGCCCATACCTATTTGACCAACACTGTGAACAACATAACTGCTGTTAAAAAAAAACAAAAACAAAAACAAAAACCCAAAACAGCCAAAAACACACCAGTATTTTCTGTAGCAGCAAGAACGACTCGTCATATATATATATATATATATATAAAAAGGCATTTCAGAATAAAAAGAAAGAAAATTTAATCTAAATTGTGGTCATGACCTTGATTTTCTAAAACCATCTGAGTTAAGTGGAGTGGAAGAAACAAAGGAGCTGTTTCCTCTGACATATTAAATAATATTGCACATTTTTTGATCAATGCTTCTGTTAATTGAGCTATCAAACTGTAGATTGCTTGACCTCTGTTACACATGACAATGGATTTAATCTAAAATGCCAGGCAACTGCACTGCCAGTTATAATTGAGCAAATGCATAGGGCAGCAACTGCACCAGGTGAATCTCAGAGCAAGACTCTTTTAAAGGACATTATATTACATATTTATGGCTGAAAAACCTCAAGAGGTCTAACTGTATCCGTAGATGCTGCTTGAAGTTGTTCCATTTATGGCAATGAAGACTTTGTTTTATTGAATTACCTGCAAAAAAAAAAATCACATATATAAATAGAGATTTGCAGGAACTCTCACATTTCATTCACACTTAAATCTGCAATGATCGGTTCTTGTGTTATAAAACCTGACTCAAAATATGTGAGCTGGTTCATACATGGCATGCTAAGCAGTTTTACTCTGGAAAAACCTAAAATCATTATCAATTTGATGTTCAAAAACAGAGAGACAAAGGCAGGATGGAATTCAGTCTTAAAACATACTATATTTGACAAAATATGAAGTTTAAAAAAGGGACTAGGAGGATTACATTACAATAAACTGTAGTAATTAATACAAAAGTATAATTATTATAGTCCATGGTTATTTGATGTGTTTCTAAGTTGATTCTCTTATGACCATTATGTGTTGCATACATTTTGATGAATACTGTGAATGCGTATGATTGCATTAAAACTCTACAGCCCCACTTTGAGAATAACTGCAACACCAGGGAAGCACAGTCAGTCATTTTCCTTTGTGCTTTATGACATCCATGTTACATTGATAAAAAAATAATATGCTCACCATAAAGAAGGTAACCGCAGGTTATGGCTACATTGAGTTTGACAAGACTTGGGTCACCCCTGTGGAACAACAACAAACAGAGTGTAAAGGTACTTTCCACATGCTCTGCCACCACCACCCTGAAGGTAAACAAGCCAGGAGCTGGAAGCTACTCAGACTGCGCTCTCTGATCAATAATCAACTTCTGCAAAGAGGACATAATGCAACGTTGCAAACTAATTAATGTAACAATGTTAACACACTCATCATGAATCATCCAGAAAGGTCATTCAAGGTTGATTGCCTGATGCTGATGAGCTTGCTGTGATACCCTTGTACATGGTTAGGTCTTGATTAAAAACAGCAGCATGCTGACAAGGCTGGGGAGAGAGTATAACTATTTGTGGTGAATCTATGACATGACAAAAAGCAGAGGAACATTCACGCCACTGACTCGTGATGTCCCTCCTCTGACAAAACGTCTGAATAACAGTAGTTAGTTAAGTCCACATACCTATGACCTGTTCCAGTGGCTATTTGGTGTCTTTGCAAATAACATTTGTTGAAAATAATGACGGTGCCTCTGCTTCAACAGACACCTGATCATGGTATCGGCCACAGGTATTGCATGGCAAATGACAGGCTGAACACGTCTGTAACAGAACCTCATGGCGTTACTGTACACACAGACACACAAACTGACCTACTGTATGTACACTCAGTGGCAGAGAGTTCAGATTTTACTCTGCAAATTTCATCCGAGGTTGTTCAACACATTATCTACATCTGAAATAAGCAAGACACAAGTAATATATTCAGTGTAGTAAATATGCTAAATAGACACAAACTATTTTCTGACGTCCCTGACAGCAAGTGACACTTCACAACTTTCTACAGTCAACCAAGAACTTCTCACCAGCTGGGTTAAACAGTTAATGAAGCATTGTTTCTCTCTAATTATGTATCTAATCTAATGTCTGTGTGATGAGAGCGTGCTCCCCCTGTTAACTGATCAGCTGTATCACTTTACCACTGCACTCAGACAAGCATTGCCTTGAAGGCTGGATAAGACCCAACCTAAGTGACACTGTGATAGTCAGAGAGTCTGCGAGTCCAAGAGCTCCTTGATAATCACATCAATGTGATCCAGCTTTAGTTAACTAAATATACAGCATACCCAAGCTCCTCTCTCAATGTGCAGCTAACTGAGAAGAATTTGACCTAGAAAATGAACTGCAGCCTTTAATACAGCAATGCTTTATAACTTTATAACTTGAGGGAACATTTACTAAATTTTATGGTTCATACCTCTAGTATACACACAAGTTGTGCAGTTATGTCTTCATCTGATTAAGAGTTAAGGGATGTTGCCAAAATTTACAAAAACACAAATTCTTCTTCTTTTTTTTTTTTTTAAATCAAGTTGATATTCAGTAAATTAATAAGGTTTCATGTGTATGATACTTTCTCAATTTATTGTCACAGACAACAACATCTTTGGGGGAATGACAAGGACGTCAACATGTGGAAGATTCTTAAGCAGTAAATAAAGTGTAAAAGCACCTGGAATAATGCATTTATATCAATCACAGTTTAGATAGTGGGTTTAAAATGTCAGCTTGGAAGCCAATGTAATGTGTTCCATAAAACATTACTACCAGACTGCCCGTTTCAACTAAGCACCACCCTGAATTATGGTCTGCCGTTCCTTTGACAGCCCTGCACGTGTGAAGTTCAAGTTTAGATAAGCCAATCAACAAACGCAAGTAGAGGCATGGCGGGCAGACATGCTGCTTGTTAAATGAATGGATTATGATAACAGGCGAGGCTGTGCCGCCAGCCAGAGTGACACGCTGAAAAAGCCAGAGCAGCCGCTATAAACAATGCCGGTTTCTAACAGTCTGGCTCTCACCACTCCAGCCATATTGAGAACAGCGGGGAGAACAATGCTGCTGTGTGACAGGTCTTAGCGATGCAGTAACACAATCAGATTGACTGGAGAATTAATGCTTGCACCACTCGAATGTTGCAATGACAAGAGCTTTAAGGCATTAAGATACTGCTGGGGATCAGCTAGGTGCTGCAGGGTGTTGTGATTAAAGACAGACATTCAACAAGGGATGTAAAGAAAGCTGGAGTATTCAAACAGAAATAGATTCAATAAAGAGATAACCCTTTCCCTTCTGTTCCTGCTAAATTCTGTCTAAAAATGTACATAAAGAGTAAGGTGCCTGGATAGAGAGCTGAGATAAGAACCTGAAAACTCAGCAGATGAAGATTGTAGCAGAAGGAGGGAGAGGGTCCCTCTTGACCTCCCCCCTCTTTTTCGCTCCATCAGAGATGCAGGCCGGGGCCAAGACAGAGACAATAAGAGCAAAGGAGCTGTGCTGCATTGATTCAACTGCCTGAGATGTGGGGTGCTGCTACAATGGAAAGCAAGAGGCTGTAGGACTCATGGAGGGATGATGGGGGCATGGGGTCCACATGAAGAAAAGCAGAGGGAGGCGGGGTGGAGATCTAGGCTGCTGTTGTTTGTATGGAAAACAGTCTTGTTGGTGGGATTCTAGCCTGTCGCTAAAGCCAAAGGAAAACGGAGAAAATAGAGGAGGAGGAAAGAAGGAGTGATGAAAGAATAGTGAAATGTGAGTGACAGATAGAGAGAGAACCAAAGAGACAAGTTTTAAATGGCTGATTAAAATATTGGTAAGGAGAAAGAAAATGGAGGGGATTACCATTTTTCTTTTCAAGGGCTCATTGATGGAAATAACAGAGTCAGCAGTAGTAGAGCAGGTGAAAGACTGAGACAGAAAAGGCAATAATCAAAGGCTAAATCCACTGAATCTACAACTCCCTGGAGACTCCACTGACAAGTTAGATCCACTCTCTCCTTTCTGCTTTTCATTCTGATGAATGGGACACAGTTGTCATTTCTCCAAAGGCTTTAAGTACTATCCCTGATGATCTTTCACTACTCCACACCTCCCATCTTCACCTTTCATCTGTTTCCTAACTCCCCTGTGAGCAAGCTGTCTGAAAAGACAGCTGTGAGAAGACAGGTTACTCTTAAAAACACTTAATGCAATAATTTTTTTTTTTTTTTTTTTTTTAAGCCTGGCCAGATGATGTGGCACACTGTGTCGTGTTTTTGCCTTTTTTGTTGGCTAAATGGCAGGATTTCCCTTCTTTCTTTTTTTATATAAATAAATAAATACGTTCTTCTTGATGGTATCTTGTTATTTGCATGTCACAGATCCTTCCATTTCATTACATCACAATGTTGTTGGAAAACGTGCTTATGATTTAGCTTTGTTTCTTTTCCTCTTACCAGACGGGATCAGCGTTGACTGCATCGTCAAACCACAGGATGTAGAGACAGAACAAGCCGACAATTAGAGCATGCACAGTCGACACCAACCTGAATAAGGAAACAAACACACAAAGCCAGATTAATAATTTTGATAGCAGATTATAGAGACTTTACAGACAGGAAATGTAACAAATGGTTAATGATTAGCAAAGGGAAGGTATAGCTCTTCTGTCTTACTACATTTATTTCATGTTTGTATAAAATAATAATTTACAACTACATTTCCCCCTGTCCACAAATGTCTTTTTCACCAGGACTGATACAGAGTAACCCCTGATTTTCAGAGTAGTTATCTGGGCCCCTGAAGAGATACTCCAGAGGTCCAGTGGCTCTTCTCCCTTCTTGCACTGTCACAGTGAAACCTCTGCAGCATGGTGGCTCCTATAGACACACGCATACAGAAACTGTTGGCGTGAGCCTGAGCTAAGACTGGCTCTACAGAAGGGCCAGAGTCGACAAGTCCACTATTACTGCTGGATCAGAGTCAAGTGTCTAAGGGTCAAGGTCAATTTTAACAGCGCTGCATCAAAGACACACAAGGTCGGTTTTGTCAGGATTACATGACTTTGTATTACACAACAACGGTTTTCTAAGGTAGTGTGTCCCAGTGAATCTGTGCTGCAACTTCTATTCACATTCATACTTCATGGGTAAAGTTTGAATATTTTCTGTTCAAGGAGAAAAACTAAGGCGGGTATGCCTCAATTCAAATCTGTCCTGTCATAACACTATGTGGGAAAATGTCAAATACAGTGGGTCTGCATTTATTTTCAGATAAACACCTCATTTAGCTTTTCAGTTTTGACACTCAAAAGATTAAGCATTCACATGAACCCCCCCCCTTTTCTCCCTTCCTTACATAATTTTTTTAGCTATTCCCTATTTGGGGTTGCCACAGCAAGTCAGCTCTGTGACTTGCATGATTGAATTGGCTACAGTTTTTACCGTCCTGTTGCAACCCTCCCCATTTATCCAGGCGTGAAACCGGCACAAGCTTACCCCTGATTTGCATTGTAGCTGGGGTTGAAACCGGCGCCTCCCTCCTCCTGGAGTCAGATTTATTACTTTGAATCCCAAAATTCCAGGGAAATTTCTCTGACATCAATTTCCAAAAAAACATAAAATAGTATATTGTGTCCAAACTGGCAATAATATCTTGAATAAAAGCCATCTCCTGAAATGTTTGAGAGCAAAGGCCACATCAACTGTAACAAAAAAGACCTAGACCACGACCACAAGACAAAAGGAAAAAAAATAGAGCTATAATTTCATCCGACATGAGTCATATTTCACCAGGGTGGCTACAGTTTTATTTTGCCAACATCTACTGGCTTAACTGATCATATTAGACTCGCCAGAATCTGGGTGGCTTAACAATTATGTGTTCGGTGGTACTTAAAAATCTTGACCAGGAATTAATATACAGCATTTTTTCAGACACCTGTTTCCCCAGAAACACAAGATTAGGTGAATAAACATAATGATGGGAATTGTAACATATGGTTGACCAACAAACAGAGTGAGTACGACTTTGCTGTTGTGCTACATGTCGATGCTTATGTACAGTAGAAAATCTGTATTATCCCCTATACACATGAATGTGACTTCTTTTTCATCAGGACTGATACAGAGTGACCACTAACCTCTGGAGTAGTTATCTGGCCCTCTAAAGAGATACTCCAAAGGTCCAGTGGCTCTTATCTATGCCCCATCAGAAACACAGATTGTCACATTGCAGCCTCTGAGCACAGTGCTGGCCTGTGCCTAGACCAGCTGTACATATGGGCCAGACTGCCATTACAGAGAGCAGAACAGACATGGAGGAACTTGACTTTAGGACTTGGTAAAAATCTGTGTCCAGATCACTGTCTGTGTAGATCATGTTGTGACTCTATTTATATTAGTAGAGAAGAAAGTAGCCAAAGTTAAAATGAAAAGGAAATACACAAGGAAAATACATGACCCGGATCTTTCTTTGGAAACGCTCCCTCTTCTACTTGCACTTAAGTTGTGGTTACATAAACAGCACACTGATACACAGAGCAGGCACTTATGCAACAGTAGGTCACTCTAAGAGAAGCATCAGTGCCTTGCCTTTGACATTCTTGGTCAATATTCCCTGTACTTTCAATTATAAAGAGACAGACTAGCGTAAAGTACAGTTGCTGCTTGAAACTTAAACCCTTTCTGTGTGGAGCTGTTGTGTGGAATGATCGTGAGGTGGCCCAAGCCACACCAGTGTCCCTCTCAACAGAGCTGCATCACCAACTGATGTATCACAATGTTGCCTCAGTGGGGCTGGGGTACAAATATCCTCAATAAAGTTTGAATTCAAGTATCAAAGAAACAGTAAAAAAAAAAAAAAAACAAGGAAAAAAAAACCCCCACAAACAACAACAACAAAAAACAAATTCTGTTGGGTGTGCTTCTATTCAAGTCTGTTCCATCATTAAACTATGAGGAAAACTGTCCTTTGAGTTAGAGCTGGGTAGTATGACCAAAATTCTTTATCCCGGTATTTTTTAGAATTACTGAAGTTTCAGTTTTTGACAGTTTTTTGGGGGGGGTTTTCATTTCATGCATGATTTGGTGGTGACCAGATTTTCCACTGATTGGGAGAAGATTTACTGCATTTTGAAAAACATGCAAACTCTGCACACCCTGGGGACCAAACCCACAACCTTCTTATTGTGGGGCAATAGTGCTAACCACTATACTGCCATGCTGCCCTATGGGCAGGGTCACAGCTGCTAAATATCTTACTGCATAGGAGTTGAGGTGGTATTTAGTAATACCAAATAGGTATCAATATATTTGGTATTTAGTTTCAGCCATGACAGATTATATGAAACAGGTGGCAGCTCCACATAGAGAGTTTGTCTTCATAGAATCAGACTGCTGTTTGCTAGATGTCTGTCAGCCACAACAGCAATCCTTTGATGGTGAGAGCTAGTAACAATAAGACATTTTACTCTTTATGACAGCGGTCCCCAACCTTTTTTGCACCACGTACCGGTTTAATGTCAGACAATATTTCCTTTAAGGTTTGGCCGATAAATGCAACAAAATAAAATGATACGATTGGCAAAAAAAAAAAAAGATCTATTTTCTAAATATCATATAAACGTGAATCCATTGTGCACTTGTATGGAACTTTATCAGCAGGATAACGGAGAGAATCCGGTCATTTTCCAAAATTAAACATAGTTCAGCTTCAGATAATAAATAAAACATAAATAATGTAAGTTATTAATTTTTTCTGTGCGGCCCGGTTCAAAAGACCCACGGACCGGTACCGGTCCGCGGCCTGGGGGTTGGGGACTGCTGCTTTATGAAATATGCTCATTTGTTCTTGTCCAGAGTTAAATGAGAAGATCAAGACTATGACTTATTTATGAGAAGAAATGACACTGGAGAAAATTAGATACTGTATGAGGTGATAACTCGTGAGTTTTAAAAGGTGACCCTGAATATTATTACATTCAGAGAGAGCCAGACAAGAACCCCAGGAAGTGTATTTATTTTCCAGTTTAAACTGACTGATTTTGCTGGCTAAAGTTCATTTGATAATACATAATCCAATCTTTAGTGTGATACATCCTTGCATAAAAACACGATAACCTTTTGTGCAGAATAACAGTGGAACTTATTAGGTCCAGGGCTGATATACACTGCGAACCTGAGTCCAGCTATGCATTCCATATCATAGCAAGGTCAAACCACCAGATTGTTAGCATCTCATAAAGGCGTGCATATAGAGCTTGGGTAGTGGGACCCTTTGACACACCTGGAGTTCCACTCAGTGAGTTTGGTGGAATGCAGCCGTCCATAACCTGGTGCGAAGGTGGAGGAGAGCCGTGGGCTGGCCACTGAGAAGAATAGCTGGAAACCCACAAAGCTGCCAGCGACCACAGTCAACTCTCTCGTCTCCATCACTCACCTAAACACAACAGGGAGGGAGTTGGGGGGGGGGGGGACAGAGAAAAAGAGGGTGATCCACATGGACAGGTTCAATGGATGACTGTCAGTCATCCTGGGCAGTGTTTCAAGATTCACTTAGGTGGTGGTGAGAGGGTGAGGCAGCACCCTGTGTGGTTCATCCAGTCCACAAAAGAAGGAAAAGCGACAGAGGAGGAGAAAAAAAAGATGAAGACATGGGCAGCCTGATGCAAGCAACATAAGAGCTTTAGACTGGCAGGGCAATCCACAGAGGGAGAGGAGCGAATAAAACACAGGAGAGCCACTGGAGTTAGGGGCAACGGTGGGGGGGTGAAAACAAAAACAGAGTGGTAGAAGCAGAAAAAAAGTGAGTCTTGTGAATATAGTATGCCACACAGCCTTTAGATTTGGAGGAGAAAGTCTCCATTATTATGCATATTTTGCAAGGGGGATTACAGAGAGTTGTTTAGGACACACCAAAAATCCATGAGAAGAAAACAAAGGCTGAGTGAGAAAAGAAAAGAGGATTGTGACGATGAAGTAACTGGCTCAGCTCATGAGACAGACAGTGGAAGACTGCATTGTTGTGTTAGCTTGTATTTCACTTCATTAATGCACTGTATAATTCCTTAAAAATCATTTCTGTATTTGAACTTTTACATAACTTCTCATTGCATAGTATTACTTGGTTTAGGTCAACACAAATTATAATCAGAGGAAACACAGACTCAGGATGCAGACTTGCAAATTACTGACAATAAAAACACATGCAGATATGCGGTGCACTAAGTGCAGAGATTTGTTTACTTATATTCAGGTCAACAATCTAGTAGCCTTTCCTTTCATATCAGTCAATAAGCAGAGTTGATATGAAAGATCATCATGTTTGCAAAAGCAGCAAAAAACAGATCTTTAATTAGCCTTTCCCTTGTCATGGTTAAATGAGGACAGAGGGGAAATAAAATATTTGCAAAAACCAAGTTGTTTTTCCAATCACTTTTAATTGATGTTGACGCTAAAATTGTTATCTTTTTGACTTTGCAGAGTTGCTTACATTCAAGAAAAAACAAAAAACAAAAACAAAATAACAACCTCATATTGTGTTGAACAACCATGTCTCAAGGTCAGGATGCAGCATTAACCCCCTAACTCTTGCTTACCTCCATTTTCATACATAGACAAAATAAATGACTATGTAGTCCAACTAATTGAGTTCCTAACTCTGTTGCTGCGGCTATTATACCTGCATTTAAAGCAAAACTGTCCCAATATCAATATCCACATAAGAGCATTTATTAATCTGCAACAACCACAGATAAATGTGCATCCTCATCATGACCTCTCATCTGTGAGTCTCATTTGTGAGTAATGGTCAGCTGTTGCAACACACTGTAACTGTGCTGATGTGGACTCTGGACTGAAAATGCACTGGAATTCTGATTAAACTACAGAAATTATGCAAGTCATTTAAAACCACATTCTCATTCCAGGAGAGCTGATGATTAGACTTGTAAATATTACATATACAAATACTAGGTAAATATTACAACTGACTGGCACAGAAAAAGGTATGAAGCTTTATACATATATTAGCTGTATATTACATAAAGGCATTGTGATTGCAAAAGCAACCTCAGCAGTTTAACTGCAGGACAGCAGGTGACACTTAAAGCGTGAAGCCAAATTTAAATTCTATTTTTAAAATGTCATATGCCATGCATGCAAACTGTACAACAAGATATAAGGAAACAAACAACAACAAGCACACCAAGACAAAGTGCCATGGCAAAACTAATCTAGCTCAGTCACCAGAGGCAACACTCAAGTTCTACAGAATAAACTTCACAATGAAACATTGGGACTTTTGACAACTTCATGATACAGATTTCCCGAAAATCAGATCCACTGCAAGAAATACTCAACTCCTATTCAAATGATCTTTGCAGTTCCCTTTTCTCAAGTAACTGGCAAGTTTAAACGGGAAACTGAGGGTTTTTTTTCTCGGAGGAGCCAACCACCCTGAGAGTCTCTTATTGTCTCCGGCAGCGGCAGTGCACATTCCTGGGTCACGTTGATCATATGCAGCATGCGTCTGAATAATTCATCGGTGTTCTTCACCTGGCAGGCTGGTTCATGCTGTCCCATGGGATGGAGAAGCACACAGAGCCTCCTCACTGCGGCTGACAGCCCGGACAGGAGAGGGGCTCCGCTGTCCACGTTTGACCTTGTTCCGCTGCACTATCCTGCTGCTGTCAGCAAACCATGACCCCGTGACATATCGACCAAACATAAATAATAGCGGTTCAATTTCCCCTGTACCTTTGGAAATCTAAACCGGCCCCTGTCTACCGCATTGCTACACCAGACCCAAGGGTTGGTCTGGCTCTGGAGCCCTGAAGACACAATCCCTTGCCGGCCTGATCTTTACAAATCCTTGCAGGCAGGTCGGATCATGGCATGAATACTGATAAATAACGGAACAATATAGCTATTTTTAAGATGATAGGAAGCCTTCGCGTTCGGCCCAAAGACTGCAACAATAAACCAAACACTCCTCTGGGAGTCAGAGCTTTGTGCAGGCAGCATGTAGCAGATGCTTTGGGCTATTCAAAGTGAAAAGGTAAATGTACCCAACAGCGAGCGGGCTGCCTTCACTTGACGGGTTCTAACACGCTTTGCAGGTGGTGCAGATACACAACACAGCGATGCAGACGAGCGATCGGGACCGACTAGAGACGTTTCAGGTGCAATTACCAACGAACACAATCTCCACAAAGCCATGCAGCGTCACAACACAAGGAGAGCAGGTGTTGAACGAGTTGGAAAAAGCAGCCGATCGGCGGCCGAGCCTGCCGCCCGTCAACCTGGCGGAGCAAAGTTGTCGTCCAACGCTGCTGAGGGGCAGCCCGCTGTGGTCAGAAAATACATAAATACAAATACAGCTTGGTTCGGTGGAAGGGGCACAGCGAGGCCCGGTTACCTGCTATCCGTCGCATAGGTCTGTGTAGGCGGACAAACCCCCGTTCAAGTTACCGTCTTCCCCACTTTCTTACAACTTGACGTTAGCTAGCAAGTCTGCTCCGCCGACACAGCCCGCTGGCTCCGCTCTCCGGCCCCGGGAAACAGAAGGAAAGGGCTGCCCTGCTCCTCCGCCAAAGTCCGGAGGAAGACGGCTCTCCTTACGGCCCCCTTTGCTCGTTACCATGTGTTTTTACTTTAGAGCCGGACAGGAAAAGTTTTTCCAGCCCGTTTTATTTTCGCGTTGACATTAAGATCCGAGTGGTGACGTCGGCACGAACACGCCCCCCACCCCCCTTCAGACCACACCCACAGGAACAAAGGCCACGAGTGTGGCAGTGCTGACAGCAGAGAGCGGAGCCTCCACGGAGCAGACCGTGGACTGCCACAGGGGCCAGTCACTGCAGAGCGCTGGAGTTCGTTATTTTCTGTTGAGCTCACAGGCTACTGCTGTTTCCAAGACGAAAATCTGTTGCCATCCTTGAAAGACATTGTTTTAATGTCGCTTAATCATTGTGAAGGGGCCGTATGTTGGCATAGTGGTTAGTGCTGATGCCCCGCAATAAGAAGGTCGTGAGTTTGATTCCCGGGCCTGGGGAACTTTCTAGGCAGAGTTTCCATGTTCTCCCCGTGCTTGTGTGGGTTTCCTCCAACCGTCCAAAGACATCATGTTTGGGTGAGTTGGTGACTCTAAATTGTCCGTAGGTCTGAGTGTCTGAGACTCTGTCTGTCTGCGTGTGTTGGCCCTGTGATGGACTGGTGACCCGTCCAGGGTGACCCTGCCCTAACACAGAGTGAGCTGGGATTGGTTCCAGCACCACCCATGACCCAGAAACAGATAAATGGTAGAAGATGAATGAAAGAATAAATCAATAATCACTATGAGGAAATAGGGCCATAGTCTAAACTTCTTAACTCAATCTGCATTCATGAAGTATTCATATTTTTAAACCATGACCCCACATTGACTTATTAACCACTATCTACCTGGTGAAGGTAAAAAAGAAAAAATCCAAACTCCTGAAACTGTACAAAGCATGAAAACTATTTGGAAAATGTTAAGTGCAGGTTAGTTCATTGATGAACTAAGTGACTTATATGCAAAAAATATACCGTCCATAAATGAGGCGTACATGCATTGTATATTGATCTCAGTGTTCAGTCCATTATTGATGATTTGGCAATATGCCTTTTTTAAAACACTCACACTAAAAACACACCCGTGAATTTGAATTAGCTTTCTGATGATTGGTAACAAGGCACCTTATACTTTCATATTTTCTCTTGGTTTGAAAGCCAGACACAGAGATAATGCTTGAACAAGTTGAAACCAGCACGCTATGTAGATGTTAAAGAAACAAGTTTATCCACCAGTCGAAAATGAAAGGTGTATCGACATGGACCTGTCATGCAGAACCTGAATTCTTCATTCATTTAGAGCAAATGCACTAACCTTCTCTATGCTGGACTGTCAGAATAATGACAGCACTGACTTGGGTCAAAGCACATTTGTAATAGCCTTTTATTATTTTTATTTTTTAAATCTTTTTATTACTGGCAACTGTCTGACTTCTTTGTTCATCAGCATTTGAGTGTAAAAGTCAAAGTTGTCTATCTGGTCCCACCAAACTCAGATAGTCACACATTCTTTTCCTTATCTGTCGCCTTGGACTTACATTGTATGACATTAAAAGCTTTACAGAAAAAAGGGGAATAAATTAAGTAAGATAGGTTTGGTAGTTACTAAGTTTTAAGTTTCACCAAATTTTTTTGAAGGTGAATCTTCTGTCTGAGTGAGTTCTTATATGTGGACTGTATCCTCTGTCCGTCAGAAACAGTTGTAGAGGAGGAAACATTTTGAAAATGGATTGCATGTTGTCTGTTAGGGACAGATATATGGGGGTGGTAATGCTCTGTCAATGTACGACTGTACCTAGTATAACAGCAGATAGAAAATACTGCAGGATGCATTTTTATGTTATGGTTCAATTACAACCAGAGAGCACTTTTAAATTAGATTGTAGCAACAATCCAATACAAATTTAAACAGAATTAGATTTTACTGTGAAAATTCAAATTTGTTCAGTATTTCCTCCTAATCTGGCAGAGAGGAACTAAAGGGCAGACTGACTGACTGAGTGTGTGCGAAAGCACACAGAGATGGATAAATGATATTTGTGTCGACTGAAAGAGTACCGAGACAGGATGAATCTAATCCTTTTCCAAACAATGAAGAGCCTTACTGATTTACTAAACATTGGCTTCTAATTAAAGCAGATCAGATGCCCATAATAGGAGTGGCACCATGAAACAAGGAGGTGTGACATAATAATGCATTTTGATAAGGTCAGGTGAAATGACAGGAAGAGGAATGGAAGCCATAGTTAGTTAGTGCTATCACTTAGTTCCACGGCAGGCTAGTTCTAGATGTTGGCTTGTACTTCATTTGGGAAATATGCACAATTTGGAGGAACTGACCTCTTAAAAGGGCTATTTCAAATTTTTCTCCACAGCTAAATGAGTTTTCTTCACTTCACAGTGAGTCGCTGTTGCAAAGGTGTGGAGATGGCTGGAATAGGTTGGGACCAGCTGGGGTTAGCATACTAACTTCAGAGGAAGAGAAGAACCGATAGAAACAAACACTAACAGTCATGTTGTTTCTCACCACTGCAGACTGACTGAAGGAATCAACTTGAATATCAAACTCATAATGTTTCGACTGGACTGATAAGGAACAGTTAATGTTGGCTATGTAGCTAAAACTTACCATAGCTTCTGTAAAATCCCGACATTTTGACATTGAGGGAACTCTGCTTATTTGCTTTACTTCTTAAGACTTTTAAAGATGAAGATATACATGTATATAAAGCTTTATATTATTATTATTTTTTTTTTTTATTTGATGCATGAGCTGAAGTGCTTTGCACAAAGATACAACCCACCTCACCATCACTTCTCAAACTCATCAACTTCAGCTCAGCAAATGTTTGAGCTGTTTAATTAGTAGAAAAATATCAAATGGAAAAAGCAAGAGATTGTAGTTTTGTTTGGACTCTGCGCTGCCGTCAGCGGGTATCATATTCCTGGTCCTGTCACCATCAACACAGAAAAAGAAATAAGACAGAATGTGTTCATTTCTGAACTTCACATGTGCTTGTTGGTGGGCTTTGTTACCTTTAGATGGAGCCAAGCAAACAGTTTCTGGGGTTTGTGCTAAGCTAACTATACTAACAGCTGTAGTCTCATGTAAAATGCATCGGCATAAGAATGGTGAGCTCTAAAACCTGTCTCAAAATTCATTGGATAGTACAGGAATGTCACATTTTTCTTCTGCGTCCTTTAGTTTTGTCCTTTGTCATGAATTTTGAACGACAAAAGCAAAGGACACAGAAGAAACAACGAATAAAAAAAAAATTAATACAATTTTAAATATTGCAGGAACACAGGCACAAAATGATAATTACAGGCTTTACACTGAATTCATAAAATCCTCAAAAGAGATTCTGAAAGCTTTTGTTATCCCATTGATATAATTAAGTTTGTCAGTCTCACTAAACAAATCCTTAATTTCCATTTTCTAAGCACGAAAATTTCATGTCCCTGATGACTTGCAGTAATTAACATGTAATGATGATGATAATGAGAACAACAGTGACACTGTTTATTATATTAGGAGAACAATTTAATACACCCGGCTACTTCACCTCACCACAGGCCAAAAGGCTGCTCTCATCAAGGTGTGAGACAGGATGAAGGGCCGGTCGCAGCAGGGCAGTGTAAAAATCTGCAGGCTGGCTGAGTCTTTGGGTCAGTGCCATCTCTGTTCAGGCTGTTTAGATGAAGCATAAAGTCTGTGTGAAGAGGACCTTGAAGACATTTGCAGGAGGAGAAATGTGGCTGGCTGCAAGCCCGGGATGTAGAGGTGATTGGTTTTATAGTGGCCCTGCAGTAGGTGTCCATATGCTGAGCAAGTATTATACTGTGTGTGTGTGTATATATATATATATAAACTTAAATCAATTATGGTTTGGATGTTTGGTCATGGTGAGGTTTGCTAGCTAGTAAAACACTTGTTTGAGCTGGAGGAGAGACGTGCTGTGAAATGAACAAAATTTCTTTCTTTTCACTGGGAGCTGACAGTTTTTTAAACCACTGACTTAAACAACAAATGTCCAGGCAGATGTTAACAGTAAATACGGAGCACAGTTGATTGTGTTTCAGATTCCTCCACATACTGAAGTGCATGTCAAACCTGTATCTGCATGAAAAGAGTTTGAATGCCATTTTTTGTTCTTATTTCTTTTCTTTTTTTTTTCTTTCGGTAAACTAAATAATTGCTGCAAAAATTGTCCACTATGTGCTGATCTTCTTTCTGCTACCAACCCTTGTGACACGGCTTAACATTATTTCCAGTCAATAATACTCATGGTGGGTATTTGAAGACAAGATTTCAAGTTCATTTTGAGTTGAAGTGAGAGTTGAGCCTATCAGATATTTTGTTCATGCTATTACAGAATAAAAAACCAACAATTTCCTACCAAGATATAATATGAAATAATATGAAATATATATATAAAAAAAAAATCAACAACAACAACAAAAACAACAAAAAAATACATTTTAGAGGTCTTTCTGTCTTTGCTTTGGAGGAAGTGAATTTAATATTTCCAGAATGCTAAGTCTCTGGAGCTTACACACAAACACTCTTAACACTGTGACTTTCATACAGAGGGGTATTTGAGATTGACATCCTCTTTCTTATGTACCAGGATTAAAAAGGCTTTGCTTGTTTGGTTCAATAGAAATTGACATAAAGGCAAAAGCAGAACAGCAGTTGTTCTCTTTTTTTTTAGACGCAGTCATGAGACAGAGCACCAGATGCACAGGAAATGTCACCGGCTCTGCCCTGAGGTCAGGGGCATTTGGAGCCTTGATTGGATCTTTTCTCAGGTAACCTATAAAACACAATCAGACACAGGGAGAAGGCAACAAAGGATAATGACATTACCTGGATGGCACACATAAAACTCTAGTGGAAAACAAAGAGGTGACAAAGGTTTTCTGAAAAATACGTTTGACAAAGCTGAATACGGATAATGATAAAATATTGGACAATCGGTCCACAAAAAAAAAAAAAAAAAATCATTTATTCAACAGCAGGAAATACAGTGTAAAATCCCTTAGAATAAACTAAATAACTTTATATAGAATTTGTTGTATTATATCATATAATATTTGCCCTCAAGTTTTGGTCCTCTGTGCAGACAGAATGAATGCAAACTCGCCATACACTACTTGCACATATGCCTATTCATGAGCATACAGTGCATGCAGGACATGCATATATGGACAGTTTGCAATTGGGCCTTTATAAGACAATAGCATTTGTAGTAATCCTAAGAAAAGACAGAATAAGCCAATATGTTGCAGTCCTAAGTCAATTACAGTAAATCTTAACATCCCTTAGGCCCTCTGAGCAATGTTTGAACTTACCAAGGCTCAAAATATTTAATTATCTCAGGAGGAGGCTAATTAGCACTGTATTGCAGGTAGTGAGTCAAATACAGCTATTATTTCAACAAATAAACATGCAATTTAAATTTGTGTCTCAGCTGTAGGAGAAGGTTGAGATGAAGCAGCCAGAAGGATTGGAAGAGCCCCTTGTGTGCTTTCCAACGCCATACATATGATAACAAATTTAATGTGGAAATTTTTTGAACAAATGGTCTGCTACGGCATCTTTGTTAGCAGCCTCTAATTAACTGAAATAAAGAGCATTCTGGAGGAAATGTGTGCAATTGCTGGCAGCTACTGCTGCTTGGAGAACAGCTGTTGACACGTATAGCAGGTAAATGAGACCCTTCATAGGTAAAAGAAGGAAAGACAAACCATTTTTTCGAATTTTGAATTACAATTTTAACTGCACCACCCACAGTTTCTCACAGATATTACACATTAAGGCTCATTTGACTATGACATCCGGTGGATTGGAGATTAAAATGGAAACATTGTAAATGGTGGAGAATCTAGGTGTGATAAACTCATTTTCGTAAAAAAAAAAAAAAAAAAAAAAAATACTAATAAAAAAAATCTGGGAGTCAAAGTACCTCTGCGCTTAATGGTGCATGGGTAATGTAAAGTGGTTTATAATTGTGCAAACAGAGGTGTTATTGATAACACTGAATGTGAGGAGTAGATGCCCAGTGAAGAAACAGTGTGCCAAGTCAGTGCAGGCGGAGACCATTTTAACATCTGTTTTATACCCCAGCTGAAAGCCTGTGGAATCGACACTGACAAAACAATTGTTTGAACAACCTCTGTACACCAGCACAGACCTGGGAACTGGTTCTTTGAAGGTGCTAGTCACAGTGCACAGTGTTTCCTCTGACAAACCTCAGAACTGAGCTAGACAGCCCCCATTGAAACATGTCATTACCTGACTATATATATATGTATATGTATATACATATATATATATATATATATATATATATATATATATATATATATATATATAGGATATATAGGAAGCTGAGGTTTATTTTTTGTGATCTATTCATAATGTCAAATCTAAGAGCTGAGCTCAGGTGACCCCACACACTGTGGAAGCAAAACCATGACAGAAAACCTCTCTTGCTTTTGGGCTGCACAAGCGAATATAATTAAAGTGACCAGTCACCATCATATGATGCCCCCAAACCTGTCCTTTGTTAACAGTTACTACATTTTTCTTTTTCTTCTATTTCCTTGTTTTATATGGGGGAGACAGGTCTAAAAAAAATCTGCAATACTTGGTTAAATGTAGGAGACAAAAAAAAAAACTTCAAAGGAGGATGAAAGAATTCTTGCCCTTGCTTTACAAAACTTCCTTGCTATGTTTGTTTTCTCGCTGCTTATGAGGTGATGGGACTAATGTGATTTCAGAGAGTGACAACAATTTTCCATCAGTAATATGTTGTTATTTTGAAAATGAACACAAGATGGCATACTCGATGCTGCATCCTGATTACTTTACTTAAGGGGGCTTGGAGTAGAGTATTATTTCTTGTTATTGAGTGGCCATTACATCAGTGCAATACTCTAAACAGCAGCCTGAATTTATTAGAAAGTAGAAAGTACAAGCAGAAAATAATCTTAAAACTTCCAAATCTCACAGGACAGAACCAATATCCTGTAAGGCCAAATTTTAACATTTAGCTTCATACCACATTACATAATTTTGTTGGTACTAATGTAAAGCAGTTAGATTCGAATGGGTAGCAGCGCAGCCCATGCCAGGTTCCAGTATGTGTGTGGGGGTGTACATGGAGGCGTCAGAAAGGGAGGAGAAGGGGGGGGGGTCCCATAAATTTGTGCGGTGCCATGCACAATCTATTCCATTCTACACCCACGCAACTAAACTACTGTAATAACTAAGCAAATGCTGAAGAAAAGCTTTTCATGAGTAAAACAAACAAATGAAGAAAAAACATGTGCAGACACACAAAGCCACATACACTCACACAAATTCAAATGCACCTGTCATTTTTTACCCAGACTGGCACCTATTGTCAGAATGATTTAACCCCACTTGTCCTCCATCCTAGGAAGTTTGACAAGCGCCATCACACAAGGAGAGCTGCTTCTCCTTTTTTCTTGAGATGCGAACAGCTGTGGCCTTCTGTGTTATGACTCCTGCTGCCACATCTGGTGTGTGTGAGTGTGTGTTTATGGGTGTGTGTCTGATGAATCCTGCCACATCTGGGAGGCAGTCCAGCTGTCCCACTCCTCACACGTCTGGACAGCGTGCTGCAGACACCTAGCTGTCACTCCAGGTTACCTGGAGCCCACCTCACTGTTAGGGGCAGGACACCGACTACATGTGCATCCACACTGCCACATCTGCTGTGTGTGTGTGTGTGACTGAGAGAGAGAGGGAGAGAGACTGTGTATGCTTATCGGAGCGTGTGTGCAAGTGAGAGTGTGTTTGTGGGTGTGTGACACAGGGTACATGTATGTCCTCAGGGCTGAAGCTCCAGTCTTCACACCTCTCAGTTAAAAACACACCCAGAAAGACACACTAGGCACTGTAGCCAAATAGTGTATGTGGGTCAAAGACTAGAAGAGACAGTTTAAAGCTCACCCTCCAAAATGCTTTAAATTTAAAGAAAACATGAAAGACCAGCCAATTAAAAGATGTGTATTTAAGGCACCTGTTTTAAACTAGAGGCCCGCATTAGCACAAATATATCCTCTAATTGTTTCACAGAGTCTCAGCTTCCACCTTGTGCAAAAAGTTCATTTTCCTCCCTTACATTACATTCTCAGTGTATAGTCTGAACCGCCTTGTTCCTGTGTATCACTGAACATATTTCACATTAAGTTGAATATTTGAAATTGCAAACACAAGACATCACGTCCTCATGGCTGTGACACGACATCAAACACTTGCTAGATATGTTAATCAACAATATAATATGTCTCCAGTTAGTTAATAGAATATGTCATTTGGCCTAGGGACACGTTTAAAACACGTTGATTGTGGTGGATGACTTGAAAACAATGTGATTTCTCAGCGACAGGGGTCTCATGGGGTGTCATTTCGGTTGGGAAAACAATGGATGAATAACCAACTAATAAAATAAAATGTTCACAAAATCTGATTCATAAAGTGTGAACTCATTTTAATAATGCACATATAAATTAGTCAAAAATGATTAATTCTGGATTAAAAATGCAGAGCCCAGAGCTGAGACTTAAATATTTTGATCAAGTCATTCTTAAAGCAAAACTGTGGAAAACTGTGAAATTTTAAAACTGACTTGTTCCATCTTCTCAAATGAGAATATTTGCAGCCCCTTTAAATCCTGTTTTATATAAAATTAAATTTCTTTGAATTGGCTCACAAAACAAAACCTTTGAGCGTACTCCTGTGGGCTCTGGGACTTATTTTTTTGCTTTTTTCAAAAATGTTGTACCAAACAGGGTATAAATCGATTATGAAAATTGGTTTGGCAGTAGAAATGACTTTGAAAAACAAAGAAAATACAATACAGACAAAACAAAATGCAGCGTATTAAATGAATGTTGTGTGGACGCGGCATCTTAAATGGATCGACCTGTCCACTATGTCTAAAGGCATACGTGTGAATGCCTTGGTGCAAATGGCAGCCTGTACTGTACTACACTGAGTACATCTTTTTCTCTGTCCACGTGGAGTGTTGCCAGCACTGTACCTCCAAATCAGTGCAACATGCATCTCTCCCTGAGCACTCCACCACTGAAGAATCTCCACTCTAATTAACTGAGATTACAGCAATTAGCAGACCATTAATCACACCCTTATTAGTTTAGCCAGGCAGAGAGAAGGGAAGAGTGAGGCGAGGGATGGAAAGATGGAAAATGCAACCGGATGGGAACAAGAGAAGGAGAAGAGATCGAGAGAGGCTCTCCTCATGGCACTGGAGCTGGCGCAGGCTTCCCACTGCCTTCTGTTTCACATAGTACACTGTAGCTTCAGGAGCAAACAATGCCTCCCTGATTCATACGTATCTCCGCTGCACACTGTGTGTAGGTTATGTTTGCACTTAATGGTGTTGAATTAATGTCACGAAGCAAACACACACTATCACAGACACACTTCTGTGCAAATTCACACACACCCTGTGCACATTTCACATGTGATAGGAAAAGTGTAGATATGGTGTAACGTGCTGGCTCTAGAATACAACTGTGCCTCTAAGTGTGTGTGTGTGTGTGTGTGTGTGTGTGTGTGTGTGTGTGTGTGTGTGTGTGTGTGCGTGCTATGGTGGTGGGTGGCAGAGTGTGAGTTTGAGCTGGCATGAGTACTGGTATGTTAAAGCATCGAGAGTGTGTGTATGTGTGTGTGTCTATGTGCGTGTGAGCCTGAGAAGGGAGGTTGTGTGTTGAGGAAGGAGTGAGAGTAAAGCGTTTCAGACGATGAATTTCTAAATATGCTCATATCTGATACTATCTTCTATCTACTGGCCTCTCTACACCCTCCCTCCCTCCCCACCTCCACCAAAGCCCTCCATCCCCCCAGCCCAACTTGCCTCCCCTCGTCAGCAAGCGGGGTCAAATGTTATTCCCTCCTCGTTGTCACGGTTGCCAATCACCTCACATTCTGTAGCAACTGTTTCCAAGGCAACGGAGAGATCCGGTTGCCAGGCACCGAGAGCAATGCATGTGATTGTTACTTATTTATTTAATTCTATCTTTATCTATTTGTTCATTCTAAAAGCGTACGCACTTGCATTCACTTGCGCCCCCCCCCCTCCATACACCAGAAATACACACACGCGCGCACGCAAAGTGTTATCACTGTTCCAGTCGCACACTCTGTCTTGCTCTCACATGCACGCAGACATGAACTGCAATGTGTTCTTCTCTTCTAAACACACAGATGTATACACACTCATGTGCCCCGCACACACAGACACTCACGCGCTCACCCAATGATATGACCCTGGTGCTAACTAACTAACCCATCTGCATTTACCACAGGTGTGAAATGCGCACACTGGATGACAAACAGTGATTATCATAGCAATAAGGATCCTAATCTGAGCTCTGCTCTCCTCCTGGCCTTCTGTTCCCTCCTCTCATCTGCCACGTCTCATAGGAGCTGCACAGTGATAAAGACAGGCCCTAATGAGAGGGCTCTTATTGCACTGCGATTTCCTCCCTCCTGCCCCTCCTCCCCCTCTCCATATCCATCCTTCTATACCTGCAGCACCCTTCCTCTCTTCATCCTTCCATCCACCCATCAGATCCCTACAGCCACTCCTGCATGCATCAGGCCCTTTGTTTGTCTGGATAAACATTACTGGGTAATTGTAATGGGGTGACTCATTGAGGGGGAAATTACCACTGTCGCTGCATGGCCAAATCCACAGCGCACTTATTCTTTCAGAGTCTACTATGTGTGTTTGTTTTAGAGCTTGGATGGCGGAGAAGCAGAAAGAAGAAAGAGGAGGGCAAAGGAAGAGGATGGTGGGTCAGAGATGAGGAGGAGAGGCTTCGGCTGACCGGGCTGTTTCTGACGGGGGGGGGGGGGGGGTTGCTTTGATGTCAGCTCACTCACAGATGCAATGTACTGGGCAGTCTGTTGTTGATGGGAAGCTTGCAATTGTACAGGAAAACCAATAGATTAAGCACATTGGTTCTCATCAGTCCTACGGGATGTGAAGAACAAAGTACTGTAGGTGATTTGAGTGTAGGCAGTGTTACTGAATATACACTACCATAGATGTACAGTGTAGGCAGTTTAATTGTCCATTTAAAACTACATTTTATTCTATGGCAAGCTGAATTATGAATACTTTCAACAGATCATTACCTAGAGTATATACAAAATGTTAGGATGTTTTTTTTAGCCATTTTAGTGAAATGGCTTTCGGTTTGTTGATCAGCCTATCACTTTAGTCCAGACTGAAATATCTCACCCTTTACTGAGGGATAAAGATTATATTCTGTCAATAGCACTGTATAGTATTTCATTGCATTGTATTTATGGTCCCCAGAGAGTGAATACCACCGACTGACTGATTGTTCCTCTTCTACCACTGGCAGGCTGGCCCTTTTTGCAGTCTAATAAAATATGTTAATAGCTATTGATATGGATTTTCATGAAATCCATGGGGCCAAGAAGAAGAACCTAAGAAAGGGGGTTGTGGTCTATTATGCCGATGGTTACAGATTAGGGTTAGGGTTAGGGTGAAAAGCTTTTCTAACCTTGCCTTTTGTGCCATGAGCAGGTAAAAGTTTTAACTTATCACGTGAAAAGAACTGGCACCTAGTTCAGGCATGAAGGGTTGCACAGGATGAATATTAACTTTGGTGATCTCCTTTTGCACCATCATCAGGTCAAAGTTTAGATGTATCCGATACCTTTATGACGAAGGCCTGGAAAGTTACGAGTACTCCCCACAATCTCAGCTGTAGTTTGTATTTAGTACTACTTATCAATTTTTAGCACGCCAACACGCTAAACTAAAACATGCCAGCGTTTAGATCAAAGCTCTGGCTGGATTCTTTGCCAGCTCTGTGTTATGGCTGTACACTCTAAGTTATTATTCAACAGCAAATACTAAAATGTCTTCCTGACTGAAAGAAACAATGATGCTTTAAGAAAAAAGTAATGCTTTGTGCAATACCAGGTATTCAGTTTGAAAGAAAAGCAAGAAAGCAAATTCTTAGCATATGCCATGAAAAACATACTTTAACAGCTGATTATCCAATTGTTCTGCCAATTACAAACCAATTTAAGAAATAAACCATCAACTATATAAATACTTGTTTTCAGGCCATTGCTGTAATATAATATCACGTTTCCATGCGTTACCTCCTTGTATATATTCCCAGTATTAATCAGATATCATAGAAAAACCAAACTAGTGAAGCAGGTAATCAGTGTAGGCAGGGAAATCAATTGGATCTTTAATTGCTGTATGGAAGAAGAAACAGAAAAATTGCACACACACACACACACACACACACACACACATGCACAATGACGGAGAGACAGTGGCGCTGATGTGAGTGGAGTCTCTGGGGAGTGGCGTGGAGAATCCTCTTGGCTGGGAATTTCCAGGGTTTAGCACACAGACACAGTTTCTGTCAAAGGGCCCTTTTACATGGATGAGCCTCAGCATCACATTCGCCTACTGTGAAATAGAGGGATTTGAATAATCTTATTACACCCCATTACAATAACACTAATATGATCCAATTCCCTGAAAACTACAGTATATCAGAGTGGGGTAATTGACCATTTTGACCACCCCAGAGGGTATCACAGATGAGGCCAACAAATGGCAAACATAAAAAATAATATCAAGGGGAAAGTGTTTTTATGTGTGTAACACTTCAGCTCTAAAACATGTCTCGTGATTTGTTTATGACACAGTGAAAGAAGTTATCCGATGCTTTAGTTTAGTAAAAAATTACAACGTGACACTCCATTACAAAGCAGTTCCATCAGCAAAATCAGTAATAAAAATAAATAGTTATTTTTATTATTAATGTTGCATTTATGTGTATCATCTTACTGTTTAGCAGTTGTGGGAGAGCTAATTTTGCCTACTTAATTAACAATAAATAAATGCTTTATCAGTAAATATTAAATGCTTATTTTTTATTTATTCATTATTTATTTCAATTAAGTTGAAATGAATGTGTTTAAATTGAATGAAGGTGATTTTCTTTATAATACCGACTGTAAACAATGCTGGTTAAACTAGTTGGGAATGCTCACTCAATCCAGCTGGCAGCCTCTCAGTTTATACTAAATGTGATTGTATTAAAATGCAGAGCTGCTTTTTAAAAGAATACCTGACAGCTCTTGCTGGAGGCAACCTACTCGTGTTTAATTTGTGATGTTTTCATGTAGTGTGATGACGGGGGCCCTTTTTGATTAATTCATTGTTTAAATATATAAATTTGATATTCCATATTTCATATTTATGACTGGCAAACATTTTTCTTTTTTTTTTTCTGTACTGCACTATTGTGTGTTTGCGCTGTGATCCAGAAGCATCTAACCCTTTGTGGGGTTTCTTATATTTTAGCGTGCTCTTCTAAAATTCATTTTCAGGAGTTGATGTGATTTCATGGGGGGGGGGGGGATTCCTGTAATTAGTTTTTTAAATAAAAACATTGCCATGAAATGAAAACTAAAAGCTTGGATTGCTGCTGCGGTTGACTCAAGATGTTTTCCACCCAACATATTTTACAACCTTTTGATATTTCTTTTTGAATGAAAATATCACTCTTTATATGGATCAACTGTGTCTGTCAGATAAATGTTGAGAAATTACATGAACTGTTAAGACAATATTAAAATATAATTACTCTTAAATCCAGTATAGGAGTATATGTCCTCGTAGATATTGTTCTCGTCTGCTGCCTCCTGTTTGTTTCTTTTTGTCCCTGTCTCTGTTTCTCCTCTTGCCCCTCCTCCAGGCAGCCTGGAGAACAGCTGAGAGAAGACTGAGATTTATCTCTTACTTACTAAATGTGTTCCTGCCTGTGCCCCTACCTGCCCGCCAGCCTGTTTGCCTGCCTGTCTGCCCGCCAGCCTGTCTGGATATTGGATTTGCTCTTTCACTGTGACCTTATGCACGGCAAGCCACAGGAGCTAGCGCGGCTGCTGGACCTTCTGTCCTGTCGTGCAGAGTTGTGTCTTCCTGCCATTGGGAGCCCAGCCTCCAAGCCCCCCCCCCCCCACTCAACCCTGCCCAGTAAACCCTCAGCCTCCCCATCCCTGCACCATGTGCACTTATTGGATTCCCCTCTTCAGCGGGCTCTGTGATAAGGGCATCTGTCAAGCGGATGAACAATCAGAGGTAAAAAGGTGTGTGATGCACGCTTGGAAGGATCTTACTTCCTGCAGAGACCGAGAGGATGGTGTGTGGAGGAACGGGGGCTGAGTCTGAGGACCACAAGCAGAACTTAAGGAGAAGATTGCCATCACCACGACCACCCGTCACATCAGCTGGAGAAATGTTTGTTTTATTGAAGACGATGGCTTCCGCTCAGCTACGCGTATTCTCAAGCAATAACATCGACATCTGTATTATCAACCCAAGAATACCCGTGGTCGAGACGGGAGCAAACAGTCATGCCACCTCGCTCCCCTCCACCTTCTCTCTCTCCTCTCTTTCTTGCGCTTGTCTCACATCCCCTCCCACTTTTCATTCTCTGTGAGACGCAATCCACACGGAGAGAGCTGGAGGGAAGGGTGGTGATTTCATAAGCTGCTGCCACTGTCCAAGTCCTGCAAGACAAGAAAAGGGAAAAGAGAGCGTAACTCCTCTGGGGCTGATTTTTAAAATAATTAGAACAGCAACTGGTGATTTTTCTGTCTTATTGATTATTCTGTAAATTATTTTTCCCATCAATCACCTAATCATCCAAAAATAATTAAAAAAATGTCTGATGTTGTTAAATGTTTTGTTTTGGACTAATAGCCCAGAACACAGAGATAATCAGTTTACAGTGATCTATGACAAACAAGAGCAACAAATCCATCTGAGAGGATGGAACTAGAGTAGCTTGTTTTTTTTTTTTTTTTGAGAAGTTTTTTTGGTTTGTTTGGATGTTTGGTTTTTTAAATCACCGGAACGATAAATCAATTAACTAAGTACTTTGTGATTATTTGTCTGTCAGTCAACCAATTTATTAACTGCCTAAACGTTCAGCTTAAAGCAAGTACCACCGTCTCCTCATAGCTGAGCTTTGTCTGCAGATGCCACAAAGACATATTAGCGCTTCATGAAAATTAAATATGAATACTGAGCAATTAGTCAAAGAAACAGGGACTAATTGTTTGTGTATTAGTTTTGTCCATCCGAATGGGGGACTGGATCCTTTGTTCAGGCTACCCTTCCTGTTTTGTGGAGAAATCAACTCTAATTGAGTAAATATCTCTTTTAATAGTATCAGCAACAATGCGATAATGAAACCAGTGCTGTAAATATTCTTCACTCACTATTTCGTCTCCCACAACAATGGTATCTGCAGTCAGCAGCAGGCAAGTGAAGAAAGAAAGAGGAGAGAGACTGTGATGGACTACCATGCTTAAACGAATAGTCATTTTGTCACTGCACGCTAGGGTGCAAAAAAGTTTTTTTTTTTTTTATGCTTTGGGACCCTTGACTGAGTGCGAGTAAGAAAGTGGGAGATGTGAGCTTTGCCATGCCCGTCCCTATAAGTGCCACAGTCGCACACATACATCTGAAGGAGTGAGGGCAGCCCCTGCAGTGCTGCGAGTGCAAACCCCCATGCTGCACACATGAGAGAAATCAGGAGAAAAAGAGGGAGAAAAAAAAAAAACAGAGAGAAGACAGAGTGAATGAGAGGAATAGGCAGACTTGGAGGTGGAGTGTGTGTTTTTTTGTGTACGAGAGAAATGGGAAAAGGACAGAAGAAGGCCATGTAACAAGCAAGGAGAAGAAAAGGTGGCTAATAGAGACAGAAATGAGGAAAATGTCAGAGAAGAAAAAAAAAAAAAGGAAGAGTGTGGGTAATTTCAAGAGATGAGAGAGAAGGGATGGATAGAAGCGGTAGGGAGTGTGTGTTAGAGAGAAGGAGAGATGGGAGATGGGTGGGGGTGGGGGGGTGGGGAGGGGGGTATATCAGCTGGACTGTCATTCTACGACATGATTGGCTGTGTCAGGAAGAGATAAGCAGTCTTCACATCCCTCTGCCCTCGCATCTTCAAGGCCCTGGAATCAAACGGTGGAGAACACCACCGCGCGCTCCTCTGCACTGAAAAGAGACTACATGAAAGGAGTGATTCCTGCTATTATTCTAAACACCTCTGCATGTGAAATACCACACTTTTTTCAAAGGGGGGGGGGGTGAAACGGCAGAAAAACAGAAAAGGGCTGGTTTAAAAATGTTAGGATTCTTCATAGGAGGTTGTAGCCTGATAGTACCCTTGTGGTTCCAAGGCCCTGAGATCTCAAATCCCTGTGTCTTTACAACTCTTTCTTCCTCTCAGGATAAGCTCTCACATTAGACAGTATTAGTGAGGGAGATGGAACGAAGAACAGCAACCGCTTGACGTCTCAGCTCCTGCGGGACTTAACATCTTAGCTCTTAACTGTCCTGGTGGCCTGTCCAGCCCCTCTCCTCTGACAAAGTCTGCCCCTTTCCATGTGTCATGTAAGACAAATCCCCATATGAATCCTTCAGTCATTACTATAAGCTCTGACACTTTTGTATAGATCTGCAGGATTATAGAATAGGCAGGTATTATAAGGTATTACTAGGAATTAGTTTTTTTTAAATAGCAGCTTAAGCCCTCTCGTCTGATGATGGAGAGGTCCAGTGAAAGGAGTTTTAAACATTTATTCTGTTGATACAAGTGGTTTCTTGTAGAGAAGAGACTTAGAAGATGATGTAAAAATTCAGATCACAAACCCTTTATAAACCCAAAGCTTGGGCCCACCCATTGAGGATTGATTGTGCAGATCTGAGCGCACATCAGGATAAGAGTAAGTCTTGTAATGTTTAGACCCAGTGAGGATAGAACACACACACCAGGCTGGTCTAAAACAGACAGACTGTCTGTGAGGCTGCAAAGGCATCACCGGCAATCTCTAGTGTGCTCCCAAACAGCTCCCCACTATGCGCCGCATCAATTATTCAACATATTTATCTATGCAATTTGACGGCCTCTCCCCTCAAAAGCTCTGAACAAATTGCAGAAGCAGCTAATATTGCTTCTGGGTCTGTGGCTCAAATCACTGTACTTGCAAACCCCAGAGGCTGAGCACAAGAGGCTATAAACAATCGCTTGACACTTAGCACTTATATTTTTTGATCTGTTGGGCTAAATGCAGGATGTGAACTCGCGCACACCTCCACTCTGAGTTGTGCACACTGAGGGTAGGAGCTTCTTTTATGAAAGAGACAATGGTGGTAAATGTGCACACGAGACCTGTGGAGCTTTTACAACAGCAACAAATCTAAGCATCCCTTCCCCCCTTGGCATATAGATACACACAAATGCGCAAATGCATGTGTACATACCCCCCCCCCCCCCCCCCCCATTTCTTTCTCTTCCTCTCCAAACCAGCATTTAGCATGACACACACCGCGGAGCAAGGGTAGCCAATTATCAAACAGATGTCAATGTATGCGTTACAATACTAAGGGGAGCCCAATTACCACACAGATGTTTTGTTTTTCCTCCTCTCACTCCTTTTTTTTTTTTTACCCAGCATCCTCTCTGCTCAAGGCCCTCTGAGAATGGCCCAGTCCCTCCCCCGCTCCACCCGAAAAAAAAAAAAAAAAAAACACCGTCCACCAGTCACACTAACTGTGGTGCACACATGTACACACACACTTGCAGCCTTTGGTGAGCCAAGTGGAGAGCATGTGGATGTCAATCAACAGGATTGAGGGGTGGGGGGGCTGGAAGGGAATGATTTTGTGGGGGGGGGGGGGCTGTATGTGTGCCGGTAACGGGTGGCGTGTAGCTAAAGGACTATAGGGCCACGGATCAGAACCAAGGACAGCTCCCAGCGGAGCGATATGTGCCGCTTTGCTGCGTTACTAAATGGAGGTCTTCCTTGTACAAACACACACACACACACACACACACACACAAAGTGCACTCGCAAATGCATGCATGTGCATTGCACTTAATCACAAATACACAAATAAATGCCAGACAAATGCAAATATGTGCAAATGTACACGCACGCACACACACACACAAAGGCATCTTGTCCAAGCACTAACTACAATTCAGTAATCAACTGTTAGCTCATTCCCACTTCCCCTCTTCATCCATCTCTCCTAATGGATTCCCAAGGCTTCAACGGCTCTTTCTTTCCTTTCCTCCTCTTCCTCCCTTCTTCGACTCTGTTTTTCCTCCTTCTCCTCCTTACAGGGGGTAGAGAGCTTAAAAGCCAAGCCCACATGAAACCGAGGAGATGGAACTTTATGTCTCTCTCTGCTGCTTGATCAATAGGAATTTAATGGACAAGGATTGAGTTCAGAGAGTTCATGCTTGCCAACGTGCCTGAGGGGCTGAGCACATGCACACTGAGAGGCAGGCGGGGAGGCTCACACACACACACACACACACTCATTCCAATTGATGTTCTTTCTCTATGACACACACATGCACATTGCGCTGCCTCATGCTCCCTCCAACACACACACACACACACACACACACACACACAGACACACACAAGCTGCCAATAGCAGTCAGTAGTATGCTATGAATTCAATTGATTATAGGCTATGGGCAATATTTGCTTCGATACAGAAATAATGAAATCATAATTAACTGATTATTAAATTACACAACTGGAGGGGCGGGGGGCTTTAGGAGAAAGCTTGAATATTTCATTGAAGTGAAACTGAAGCCAATCAATTTAAGAGCACATCACATTATGAGCAAGAGCAGCTCCGTCCTCACAGCTATGGAGTGTAAAGTGTTTAGGCCACAGACACACTGACATGAAACTTACACTATATTTGCAGCGAGATATGAAAGAGAATTTCAAATGAAGGCCCGAGAGCCTGAAGTAGATGATGGTACATCCACAAACACACAAGCAACGTCTGGTGTTAGTGTGGCAACATCAATTCAGGCTTACATTCACTGACACACACACACACACACACACACACACATACAACTCCTGGCGAAAAGCCACAAAGGATGTGAACATCCAATGGTGTTAAATTCTGAAACAAACCAGCTCCCCTCTGTTTCTACTTTTCCAAGTGTTTTTGATTTTCTGTTTTTCTTAAGGGAAATGAAGCGGTTGAGGTCTGAAGGAGAGGCTTTGAACACGATAAGTCATTGTGAATGTAAGCAACAAGCGAAGTCACGTCCAAGTCTTTTATCTTAGTTCAGTCTTGCGGAGACGGACTGACGGTGTGTGTGTGTGTGTGTGCGTGAGGGGGGGTGGTGGTGGTGGGGGGGGTGGAAAAGCTCCGGTGCAAGTTGGAGAAGACAACGGGATGAAGAGAAAGACGGGAAGAAATGAAGGGGGGGGGGGGGGGGGGGGTGAGAGAAAAGGGAGGGAAGGTGAGATCTGACAAGGTTATGCCGTGACACCGGTGTTGGCTTCGTGAAGCGCCTCTCCCTCTCCCCTCCGCCCCGAGCTCCCTCCGCACGGACAGGCGGCTTCTCTGCGATCAGACAGCTGAGTGAGTCCACCTGACCAACCTGACAGCTCCTCCAACTGTGGCCATATTGGCCGCACGCTCCCGCCTCACTTACGCTTGTGCATGAAATCTATCACACAGCATTTAAAGTCAACGGGATTGTGGAAAGGATGGCAGCGGCAGCACCTCTGGAGGATTTGTTCCTATACTCACCCCATTGTTGGAAGTCTGTCAATTCCTTCTCATGCACTCAAGTCGACGACAGCGTAGTGGCAATATGTGGAAATCACACTGAAGGGGGGGGTGGGGGGTGGGGGGGAGGAGGAGGGAGGGAGGGAAACGCCCCCTCTCTAACTCTCTTTTACCCTTTCTCCCCCCATCTTCATAAAAAGCCTCTCCCTTGGAAGAAAAAAAAAATGAAGGTGTAAGAGGAGGAAAAATCCGAGAGGCAGACACTCTGCACCCTTTATCCTCCCTTTAGATCCTGGAATCTCTGGCTATGCTTCTGCCCTCATCTCTCTCTCCCTCTCTCTCTCTCTCTCTCTCTCTCTCTCTCTCTCTCTATCTCTCCCCCCTCTCTCTCTCCCTCTCTCCTGTCCTCCCATTGTTGCGAATCAAGCGTGGTCAAAGGGGCGCGGCGAAGGCGACTCAACGTTTCGGGATTCACAGAGAAGAGGCGGATTGAGGCTCGCACGCCTTGATGATGGTGGTGCACACTGATGGGGATATAGTGACACTTCACATACTAAGGGGGGTTTAGCTGGAAGCCCAATACATAAACACAAAAAGAAGTAACTAAATGCACGACCGCAGGAATGGGATTCCAAAATGTGCTAACTTGGCTCCATTTTTCTTGGTCACTGGACTTTGCTTAGCCTCAGTTTGTCTCCTTTGTGTCAATGTCTTAATTCCATTAGGCTATAATAAGCACATTAGACAATAGTCTCTAACTAAGGCTTGGAAATTATTCAAATGTAACCTTCACCAAAGTGTTCAAATGATAAACCTGCACACCAGGAGACACTCATTAGGCCTTGGCAGGCTGCCTGGAGAGCTCTACTTTGGAGCCGTTTGCCCTGAACATGACCGTGTTGCACGTTAGGCTAATTAACTTTTCACAATTACAGATGGTCCTGCATTTATATTCTGGGTGGAATGATGGACATTTTCTGTTATTAATTCTGGGCCCCGCCTGCCTTGCTACAAAATTATCATTGCGCATAAAATTGGGCCCATCTACCTCCCCCCAACTCCCCACCTTTTTCCTTTAAAATAGTCTTTTTCATCAGCAGCACATAATAGGAGCTGATGGACTGACGGAAAGTGCATTACTGCCTGATGCACAAGTACAGGAAGTCTCACTGCCTGCCTATTCAAGAACACAATCTGTGTACGTGTGTATACTGTGGCCCACTGTGAGCATTGCAGCTCCCTGACAGCAACTTCTCAGTGACTGGCTCTATATCCATCCTAATCCAATCCCATGGGATATCTAGCCGTTGAATTTCCACAGCAAGAGGACTGGCAGATCTCTGCTTCCCAAATCTCTCCAAACCTCAACTTATCCGCCGGGGATTACACAGCTCAGGTCCCTGAGTAGCAGAGGAAGTAGAGGTAGTATACTCCAGTTGCTGTCGTAGAGGTGCCAGTGGTGGTGGTAATAGTATGGAAGTAGCTATTGCTCCATCATGGTGTAATAGTTGAGTATATCGGGCAAGGTGGGCATATCGTGGGACTGCACCACCATTCATCATGGTTTTATTATTTGTCAGATAGTATCAGGACGCGGGGTTCTACTGGGCTGACGTCGAGGGTGGATTTACTTTATACCTTAAAAAGAGCACGCACACACACACACACACACACACATCATATCTGACCATCTACCACGCTGTGGCTGATAGAGCTGTAGCATTACATAATACTGCTGCATGCTGCCTGTCAATCACTCAATGGCTCAATTTTCCATCACATGCACTCTGTATGTGCAGGCAACTTGTGTAAGGGGGCCTTTGAACGGCTCCTTTGGGATTTGAATCCAAATGTTTTTGAACTTTCTCCCAGTCAGACTTGATTCTCCACCAATGTATCCCACCACTGAGGCCATATTTGACCCAATATGGCCCCCGGGGGCAGGGAGGTGGTGTTGAGATCAGTCAAGGACTAAGTGAAGAGTTCAGAGAGGACAGCTGAGTTGTAAGTCCTGTGCCTGTCCTGCTTCCTGCCTGTTTTGGCTCTTTCATTCTCTAATTTCTTCTCTCTGTCTTCCTCTGTCTCTCACCCTCTTTTGCAGTCTGCTCAGATCCCTGTGGCATGAGCAAATTTCTCATTCCCTCTCCTTCTCTCCCTCACCCTCGCTCCCTCAAGATTGCTGCTTTATTAAACAGACTCTCCCTATCTTTCATTTGCCACTCTACCCACCATGCTCCCCACTCTCAGACTCAGTGTTTTTTATTTATTCTCTCTTTTGCCCTCCTCCTCAACACACACATCAGACCGGCTTTGCATACGTCAGTGCATTGCTCAACAGTCATATCTGTATATATTTGCGTCTGCATTCTTGATATGAGTTTTCTGGTGGAGAAAGAAAGAAAGGCTTCTCATTTCTCTACTCCATATGTTCCATGCACTCTTCTCTCGTTACTCAACCTCATCCCTCCCTTTGTTCACTCTCTACATTGCTCCGGCCCTATGTGGTCTATGTGCATATCTTATGTGCATCTCTCTCTCTCTGTGCTCCCTGCATCTCTTTCAGACCCAGGGCAGCTATATTTAGCGGCAGGTTAACTGCTCCTGTCAAAGGTCTGATTTGTATTCTCTGCATGCAAGTCTGACTCGGGCCTCGCAGCAACACAAACAAAAGGCCCTAGTTTGAATATGCACTGAGCCCACTGGCTTAGGAATCAAAGCCCTCTCTCTGCCCCGCTGCCAGTGGCGCCACCTGCTATGGAAGGGGAGGGTGGGAGCGTGGGTGAGGAGGAGGAGGTGGTAGTGATGGTGGGGTGGGGGGTCGTAAGGACTCAAAGTCAAGCTCAATTTACTCCAAACACACACATTCATGCAGGGAGAAGCTCAATGGGCCCACTTCACTCTGTTGCACCACACAGTCTGAATGTTCAATGTTTGAGTAAGAAAGGGGAATAAGGAAGGGGTCGCGCCCCTGTACCTTCCTCTCTTGGTGAAAAGAATATGGGATGGCAGGAGGGAGGGACAGGACAGAAGGATATAAAAGAAGCCCTAGTACAGGAGAGGAATTGAGAGTAGAAATCTCCTTTTCCTCAGATCGGCCCCAGGCTGAAGTGACAGGGCAGATTAAAGTGAACGGCACATACATTACATGCTACTGTACATATAGGGACACATGGGGAGTTCGTGGAGTTGAGCTGGTGGAGAGGTGTGATACACCCTGCTGCTTTCTCCTCACTTCCGCTGCCTGGTCTCATCTGGTCCGGCAGCAGGCTGTGGGTGACAGGCTGAAATGGCACCCTGCTACATCAAGAGATACAGTCACTCTGACCAGAGGCTGTGAGCTCCACGTAGCCCACATCACAAAGCAACGCCAACCTCAGCTGACTGTATTCTCAGCCTTGCCCTGCCAAGCTCCCGTTGCTACGCCTGTCAATTTCTCTTCTCAAGGGCAGTTGACAGTGATGATGGTGGTAGAATCACCCCTCAACACTGTGAAAAATGATTGACAGGGGTAGACTAAAAGAGGTTCCTCGGTCTTAATGGCTGAAATGATGACTGCTGCTAGCAGAGTTCATTAGCTGCAGCTAGGTGGCTAATTAAGCTGATATTAGCTGGTTAAAAAGAGAAGCTGTGTCAAAGAATGGTCTGCATCCTTTGAAGGCTGTAGGTGTCTCAGTGGTGGGACTTTTTCGACATGTTTCAAAGGGTACAGACACTCCCCAACTTACGAACAAGGACGTATCTTAATTTTTTTTTAAAGTTTTTAGGTCCCAACAGAGCTCATCTGAGCACTGTTGGGACATAAAAAAACTAACACAAGTACAGAGAACTATGATGTTGGGGTGGCGTAGATTACGGTAGCAGCGAAATTAGTACAAGGCAGAAGAGGCGCGCAAACAGGATTTGAGCTCACGGTTGAATTCCGAACACAATTTCAACTTGCGGCTCTGTCTGTTCGTTTGTAAAACTAATGTTCGTAAGTAGAGTAGTGACTGTACTGGGTTTCAGCTCAGTTCAGGCTCATGCTAACAGCATGTGCTTAAACCAAAGGCCTTGAAACTTTGCGTTTTTGTAGCAAGAAGAAAAGTTACCTGGAAACGGAAAAGTGGTAGAAGATGGATGGATGCAAAAAAAAAAAAGTTATGGGTTGTCAAAGTTGCTAAGTGAGAGAAATCACACATTGGCAACGGGGTGCACAGATGGTAAGGAAAAGTGAAAAAGCCTCATGAACCACACCATCTCTATTTGTTTTAGCCCTCACAGTCCATGACAACAACAAAGCTTACGAAGGCCACATCTTTATAGTCTACAAAAGCCTGAACAACAGTTGAATGGATAAGTTATGGAAAAGTCGGACTGAAACAGCTTCATGAAGGAATTATTGTAGCTGTATGCTTCCCATACACCAAGAGACTCTGAAAAGGTTTGGGAGAGGCTTTTGCAAGGCTGATGTGTCACACCTCCTAGAGCTTTTAGTCACAGGCTAGTCTCAGATGATGATTTCCCAAAGACTGTGAATCTTACGGGGTCAATATTTACAAGACTTCAACGGGATTCTTTTTTCGAATTTTCCCCACCATGCTCCTGGCGACAATTTACAAGACGGAGGAAAACACAAAGAACTTTTGGCTATAGCTGCCCTCGTGTGCACAGTGGTTCCTGAAGAAAAAAAAAAAAAAGAGTAAAAATGACAAATGTAAATTTATGTAATTTATGTAAATATGTAAATTCTTCACTCTATTACGATAGAGTGGAGAATTTACAATGACTGTGTAAGGTCAGGATAAGAGACCAAAATCATTCAGACCATAAACAGCTTTATTTTAACATATGAGTTTTTGGGGTATTCACTAACTTGAATTTTGAATGAATGGGGGACTCAGTCACATGAGACTGGTCTGAGTGGTGGCGGTATAAACCCCTGTGGTGGTTTCATTTATTTACTTTTCGAGCGTTGCAACCAATGAGTGAAATTAACACTCCGATGTCCCATAACAAAATTCACTGGGTTGTCTGGAGCCCAAAATCCAATACAGGGACGCAGTAATGCTCACTACTGTCGATAATAAGCTAGTTAGCCATGCTAATGAGCTTATTAAAGAGCAAGCACAATGTTTAATTCATTCCCCTGCTTTCTGGTGTAGCAGGAAAAAAAGGGGGGGTGTAGCCCAACCTACAGCAGCAGGCACAAGGTTTTGGAATAACAGGACCAGTTATTGTTGGGAAGGGTTTAATGGAGACGGAGGCTGCCTTCATTTTAGTGATGTCACACATTAAGCTCGTTTGGATCAAAAATCACCAGGATCATTCTCTGTCCAACCACCTAATATCCTTTTCAGGCTGTCAGCTGGTCACACGAGTTTCAAACACAGACCACCATCCTCACTCACGGCTACAGTTTCCACTTCAACTAACCTGCATCACCTTGATCATCTGAAATTAATTGAATCAATTGGTCAATTGAGCCAGTTTGGGCAGTGAAATGAGAAGTGGATTGACTCAGAGGCTGTCACATCACATCAACGCAAATTTTAACGGTGCCCACTCTTTGCTACGGCTGTGCCAAACAGTAAGAAAAATCCTAAAAGGGAAGGAAGAAAAAGTTAATGACAAGTTGCCTAAAGGTATAATAATGGGTATTAATTTGAGCTGCATTTTTGTCCGAATGCATTTTGATCAAAGCCTATGTTTTATGGCCATATGGTTGATGAATATTTAGAATGCAGAAACAGTTGGTGTCCAGTCTGCTCAGTCCATTACTAACATATCCAAACAATATCAACAAACATGACCAATGACTGCTTGATTCCAAAAGCGACAAATAAAACACACACAAAAAAAACACAAACAAAAAACTAAACCAAAACAAAAAAGAAAAAAAACAAAAAAAAAAACTATTTTTACACAACTGTTTTTTAATTGTCCATTACATCCACATGGCATCACAGAGAGGTGAATTATTGTTTGCAAAAATCACAGACAGACATGGCAGAAACATATTTGACCATAATTTTAAATGAGCTGAGGGAAATTTGCCCACTGAAATAGCTTTCAAAGTGAATGAATTACCTGCTAAATAAATCAACATATTTTTATTGTGTCTATCGACCAGCTAGAAAGTTCCAATGGACTCTGTATGACTGAACAGCCGGCAATCTATCAGTCAAATTAGACATTGTGTGCTTCCTCCTGAAGAGCCAGCTCACTCTGACTTTACAGTTTCTCCTTCAGTGGGGAAATAAACCTTTTAGTCTAGTCATCTTTCTTTCCTGCTATAGATTAAAATTAGATAATCATAGTGTCATTACTGAGTAAATGGTACCGATGAAGTACTCTCTAGATAACCGTACAAGAACAGGTATATAAGTTGGAGGAAAAGAGGAAGAAGGCCATTCCAAAACATGCCATTTTTTTTTAAATTGGTGTAAATATCTACTTATTGATAATACTGGATGGCAATCCAATGAAAAACTGTGAAAATCGAAAAAGGATAATATTGAAATAAAACAAGTAAATTATGATTTTATTAGATTTTTTTAACCATTGTAAAGTAAAAAAAAAAAAAACAAAAAAACAACTAAGCTTGGAATGGAGCCTCATCCTTTAGATAAATGACAAGTTTAGCGTTCAGGGCATCAGGCTTGGCAGACAAATGCTCTCATATGTACAGCGGTTTTCAGATCTTTCTATTCTATTTAAGAAATAAGTTGTTTCTTGCCCTCTCTGCCCCGGCCCTCCCTCTTCCCTGTCTTCCTGTTTCAAATGTCCATCTGTCTGAGTGAAACGTATTTGGGAGCCGCCAAACATAAACACTGGGTGATTTCCCTGTTTCTCAGCTGTCTTAAACAGACTGGGGGTGTTCTCAGCTTCATAGATACTGTCTCCACCTGTGCTCTTTGATCCTGGCTGTGCAGCTTCAGACAAGTAGCACCGACATAAAAGTGCACGTGTGTCTGTTGGCCAGGCAGAGTCGGACAATAAGCAGGCCAGTCAGTGAAATGAAGTCACTCAAATGTGCAGAGAGTTATGGTGACATCTCGGGCTTGATCTCATGCAGTCAGGATTAAGCTCTACTTGTTTTTCATTTGTCCCGATGAGTAGGGTGAAACAATGCAAATATGACAGCTGCAGTGCGGTTTACCGGTCTTAGAGTGGGGTGCTCTGTCTTGACTGCACTTACACCCATCTGCCTGGCCTCCTCCCAACAGCTCACTTGAGGGAAATGTCCTCATTGTCTATTAGCATGGTCTGTGTCCACGTGTTTAGAGGTCCTGGGCCTGTCATCAGTCAAATGTACTACAGCAGCAGCGGCAGTGTTGGCAGGAGGGCAGTGGTTACATGGGTTTGGCTGGGACGTGAGAGAAATTCAGCTTGGCTCAGTCCCTCCAGCCCTAATGTACCTCTGTGGGTTTCTGATTGTGCGCGCGCGCATGTGTGTTTCTCAGGTCGGCACCTCGCCCACAGCCCACTGATGATGTCCACGCCTGATGATGTCATGGTATCGATCAGCAGGGTGTCTGTTGTGGCATTTGGTGTCAGTGTCTGGAGAGTGGAAGAGAGAGGAAGGCAGGGTGGGGTTTATGGGGTTGGATGGATAGAGACAACCAACAGAGCTGCATGGATGGATAGGTAGATGGATAGATGGGGAGGAGGAAGGGATGGAGAGAAGAAGGGGATGAAGATGCCCTCTCCCTTAGTGACTTACTGTGAAGTGAATCAAGCCGTTACCATCTAGTAGACACAGGGGACTTGTATAGGGGAGGATTACAAACCTTCCTCCCAGCTCCAGCCATCATTTAAACCTACTTCAACATCTCATGCAGTTTTGATCGATATGTTGCCAAGCATTAGAGTCACATTAACTGTATGAATATATGGACCTATGAGCTGTCCTTATAAACATTCATGGCTGTCACCTCACCGGATGGCCCTTCATCCTGCCAGTAATTACTTTAATGAACATCCTCCTATGTGGCGGTGGGGGTTTTTATGAAGTAGGAAGAATCATAAAACATACACCGGGCTGTTTTTATGGATTTGTGTCCTCTGGGTTTCCCTCCAATGCCTTGGTGTAGTGCAGCATCTCCATCACGTTGACAGCCAGTCAGTGGGCTGAGCCGGAGCTGTGCTGTGTGTAGGCTTGTACAGTGCACTTTAGCTCCAGCTACTACATTTGGGTGCACAGGCTCTGCTGAGGAAGAAGAGGGAAGAAGAAAGGGGGCGGGGCGGGGGCTTTTTTTTTTTTTTTTCACCTCCTCCTCTTACTCATGTATCGCTCACAATCCGCTTCCTGGAACCTGCCCATGCAATTGGATTTAGTGTCTGTCTGTGTGCCTGGCTTGTCTCAGCCCTCTCTCTCCGTCTCTCTGCCGCTCGACTCCACTCCCCTCTTTACTGTCCTCCTTGGCTCGTCTCTGCATTCTAATTGGACCATAATACAGCCAGTGTGGTCCACAACTACACACTACTTGACAGTGCAACAACAATAGTGCTCCTCCGATAGGCTCACTAGTGGCTGCGTATCGAGTTGCTGCTGTGTGTAGTTTAAACTGTCTGTTTACATATTTGTACGCGCCGAGTGTGATACCCAGGTCTGGTGTTACAGTTGCTGTTTGTGTTTAGATAAGGGGCCAAAAGAGGGAGCAGGGATGGGGGATGGAGAGATAGACAGTTCATGGTTTACCTTTATCGATTGCACTCCCTTCTCCTTTCTCCTCTCTCTCTCTTACATTGTTATCTTTTCTACTGCATTCATTCATCCTTATTCCTCCTCCCGTCCATCTGTCCATCATCCATCCACTCCTGAAAAATCCTCCTTTACACCTGACCCTCTGCAAACTTATCACTGGACCCACTACTCCTTCTGCATCTGCTCCATGTTCAGCTGGGGGTTGTGGTGTTGGATGGGGGGAGGGTGGGGGGGGGGGGTAATGGCTGTAGAAACAGCCTAATAACATTACAGCTGCCATAAGGGTTGGGAGGGGTCAGGGAGGGTGTAGGAAGTGAGAAGAACGGGTGGTGAAGCGGGAGCGATGTATGAAGGGTGAGGCTTGGTGGGGTTCTAGAGGGGTGGTTGCTGTGAGGGGTGGGGGAGTTGGGGGGCTGGGAGAGATGGGGGAGATGGGGGAGGGGCAGGTGCATCACTAATGGCTTTTTAAAAAGGTTACAGCATGTCGCTCCCTCTTCATAATGGAGCCCTGGCTGTGCTGGAAATGCAATTTCCGGGAAAGATAATGCAAGGAGTGAAGGGCTGTGTGTGTGCGCGCGCGGGGCGGGGTGGGGGGGGGGGGGCGTTGTATACCTCACGCTTATGTTTGAGAGACGGAGAGCGTGAGAAAGAGAGGACAAATGAGATGAACGAAAAGGAAAAGTGGAGTTTGAGAGGAGGAGGAGAGGATAGTACAGGCGTGGAAAAAAAAAAAAAAGCAGCAGTGCCTGGATTTCCAGACTCTGTTGGATAGAAGATAAAGCAGAGGAGGCAGAGAGAAGGAGTGCAGGGAATGCAGCATAAAGCTGGAGGAGATACGGAGTGTGTGAGCACATCAATAGTTAATGAAGACATTATCGGAGGACACTGCACCCATGTATCTAAACAAACATTATCCTTCAACACTTCAACATCCTGCACGGTTGGTTAAAGTCAAGTATACTAATTAACCCTGCTCCACCACTGGATAGAAGTCTCAACTGTGCCTGATTGAATCTCCCTGCTTTTCAACGGCCATCTGTAATTGCGAGTCATGTTAGAGGGACGATTTAAATGTATACATTATGGTCTTGTCGGCACTGCGCACTTTGCTTGATGCTATTGTAATACTTTCAATTTATTTCACACACTCTGCACATGACACATAATCAATAACTCACGCTCATGTGTAATTTCATTGTGTCAGCCTGCAGTTCTGCCTGAACAATTATAATTTAACCAAATTAATATTGAGCTGGCATCTGGAATCTGTGCATGCATGTGCATGGGTTTGTGAGGAGCAGTGATGAAACATAAGTTGCTCTAAACCTGCTGTGTGGCTTATCCTCTATACTAATTCAATATCAGCAGAACACACACGCACACACACATCTCTGTCTGTCCCATCATGACTCATCCGGCTTGTCTCTCTTCTCCTCCACGTTACCATGATGATGACACGTGCAACTTCCTCAATGGAGCACCTCAGCTGACTTTGCCTCTCTGCTCAGAACTGTCAGAGGAAACTGATGGCCCGAACTCACAGCAGCCTCTTTTAGAAACTAGTCCCGTATCCCAGCAGACAGAAGACAACACAGAGACGGATGGAATTTGAGATTCGGGTGGGAATGCCCCTCTGTCTGGCTTTTAAAGATTTTCTGTGTTGCCTTTTCTCTGTCTGCTTCCCTCCTCAACTGCCACCTGCTCACTCACACTGCCATGAAAACGTATTCGAAACAGGATGGAGAATGTAAACCATTATATATAAATATAAACAATTATAGCACAGACACAATGAACTGAATTTAAACAAGTGCTGTGATCAATCATTCCAGGTTGACGTTATCCCTGTATCTTACTTTGGTTCCTTGATTTTAGACATAAAAGAAAAAAGCAACTGAAATAACCAGCTTTCAAGGCTCAGCAGCCAGAGGTTGCTGGTTTACTAAACTGACATTAGCAAACAGAGATAATCAAAAATTGCGTGTCTTTTGTCATGTATTTTCTAGTTTTAAAGGAGGATTTTTGAAAGGACATTAAATATGCACTCTCTGCTAAAAGTTTACCATCCACGAAGTATCCATGCAGTTATTATAGTGCACTTTAGATTTTGCATTTTCAACACGCGATAACGAAAGATGTCAAGTCAAACCGTCATTTTGTTTGAATACAGTAGCGCTGCAAACAGGGAGCTACTATATGAGAGTTACCTCCTGAATAAATATCAGATGTGTTTGGGCAGACGAAACATTATCCAAGGCCAACGCTGAAGGGGAGAGAGGGGAGAGGTGTTAATGTAAGTCTAAACTTGCCACCAAGTCAATTTGCTAGCTGTGAATGGAGATTTGTTTTCTTTTCTCCTTAAGCTGCCTCACAACAGATTCTGCGCTGATACAGGTATCAAGGTAGTTAGCACTGTCTGCTCTGTTAAAGCAGATAAATATGCTGTTCAGTTAGACAGAGATCCTCGGTCTTGTTCAGGTTGCTAAAATCGCGAGTGGCTAATAGTTGTTTGCTTAATTAATGAGCTCGAGCTCAGGTTTCGAAGCAAACAGATACACTTTTGTACATTATATAATAAAATGTAATTAAATAATTCCTACCGAGGAATATGCCTGGTGATTCTGTTTGTGTTTTCTGCTCCAGAGTTATGAATTTTGAAAATGCTGGTAATGGGTCTAAACAACCCCCACGCAAAAATATAACCCAAATGCTCTTTTTAAACCGAAATTAGCAGGAGTGTGCAGGTTTTTTTAAATACACCAAACAAGGTGATGAATACCCTTTTCATCACCAACTGAGCTTGCCTTTCTGTTCAAACACAGGACACACATGTGCCGCTGCAGCGCGCACACACAGGGGAGAAAGAGTGAGCTGTTGGCTGCCGTGCAGACTCTTGTCCCAGGGTTTGACGTCGTGTCAGTGTTGAAGCCTCAGTGTGAGGTGCTTCGAGAGGTGATTGCTTGTTTTTCAAACTTCTTTCAGCCCTTCAGCTCACTCTTGCTGGCCCGGGGGCAGTGTAGCAGCACTGGTTTGTGTGTTCTGAAAGATGGAAAAGCGCAGAATCCCCTGCAATCACCCGGTTGTTGTGTTTGCATCAATGCCAATGAGAACTACTTTGACTGCTGAGTCACTTGGGGGTGAATAGAGACTGTATCCTTCTCTACTGCCAACAAGAGCCCAAAGTCAGCAGGTATCAGCAGGAAAGGGCGAAAGAAAAGAAAATTCTAGCTTTCCACCAAAAAATCAGGCTTCACAAAATTTTCTTTCAAACTACATTTATTTATTTTTTCTGTTAGCTTTGACTCTTTAGATCATTTTCAAAATGATTATTATAACTTCTCCATATTGACTGCTCTTCATTTAGTGGTGTTTTGCCTGTTTTTCTCCTTTTCACAGAGAAATGTTGTCATATAACAATTTTTTCACAAAAGACAAAACAACAAATATCGCTTTCCTCATATTTCCTGGTCCCTTTTCTCTGATTTCTCCCCTTACCTGCCCCTTTTTCTCCCCAATCTGTAAACCCCTCGGCACAGTGTTGTGCTTGGGCACACAGATCACGTTTGCCTTAAAAAAAAAAAAAAAAAAACCAATGCAGTGTGTTGGTTGAAAGTAAAATTACCTAAAATTACCAAAAAAGCTGGTGTGAATGGAATGCGGAGAAGAAAGCTGTGGAATTAAAATTCCCAGCAAACTAACAGGGCGAGTTGTGCTGCCCACACTAATGAGGCCTGTATGGGCAAAAAAAGGAGACAGAAAGACGCTGCAGGTGGGATTTCACCAAGGAAACAGCGTCATCCTTTGAACCTCTCTGACTGGGAGGTTTTTGGTGGTCGTTTAAATTCAGTCAAGCAGAGGTTTTTTAGGAATTGCAGGTGCATCTCTCTAAAGTCTGGAGAGTTGAGCTGGCTGCAATTAGTGTCAGCGCTACTGTAAGGTTTCTTTGATCAGCGTTTCACTGTAATTCATGGATAATGTTCTCTGTGTTTTATGGCTATGAATTCCTAAAATGAGTGAAAAAGGCGCTTGCTGTGGAAATCAAGCGTGAGAGCAAAGCGTGCAGGGACAACGATGTATAAGTAATTCTGTCCATTATCTGTGACATTAAGAAAATGGAGCTCATTATGTCTCATTAGCATACACAGGTGTAGAACTTCTCATTAGCTGCTGTTTAATTGTTCATCTCATATCACGGCACAGCTTGAGACGCCTCTTTGTCTAAGATGTATGAAAAGATGATGGTAGGATTTGCTTTCCCCTTCACAACATATAGCATACATGTCTGTGATGTGCATTGCCATCTTGTGGATTTAAACTGCAAATGCATAATCTCCTGAGAATTGGACGAGGAATACAGAAAACTCTCCTCCTTGTGATGGATAAAATGAGCCAGACAGAAACAGAGCATGAATGTTCCCTCCGTTTTCATATTTTATGTAGTTTCGATCAATCTTGCAACTTTTTTTTTTTTTTTTTTTTTACAAATTAGAAGTTGTTCCTCGTCTTTCTATTTTTATTATCCAGAGAGGGGCTTTAAAAAAAAAAAATGAAATTTACAGATACAAAAATTGACTTTTATTCTTACAACATGCAGCGCAGCAATAAGAGCAAGCGCACTCGTCTCAAGTTTGTGGTCAGTGAGAACAAAACGTTAAACCACATGATGGCAGTGCTGGGCCTGTCCACAAGACTCAACATACTCTGGAGGGGGCGCGCTCACCATTCATAATGAGAACTATTCAGTGTGGGCCGAACAAAGACACTGCAAATAAAGATATCTGACTCTGTGCTTTGTAAGAAACCCCAATTTTCCAACCATGTGAATTACACGTGAAATAGTTTTACCCTGGGTTGAAATAGAGTTGTGTTACTTTTTTCATGTTTTTTTATTTGATTTCAGCGGGGAGTGTAACTTTTTGTTCCTCATTATGTTTTTTACACATTTACTTTGACTGAGGCAGGATTGTTGACTGTTGTGTCTGAGGGACTGAAACTGCTCATCCTCTAGGATAGTTTCTACTCCAACACAGTGTGATCTCAGTGTGAACAGTTGAGTGAGCTAATGCGACAACTGCCAGACTGGCTGAACCTGACAAAGAAGTATCTGTAACTCCTGCCCCTTTTACCACTTTTAACCAATTACCATTTTTAGTTTCTAAGCCTTGAAAATCCAGAGTTTGACTTTGGTCTATGAGTTATTTATCTCCCAGAAAATCTAAGGGTTATCTCTCCTCGAAGTTTCCCAGTTTCATTCATAAAGGTTTTTGGGTCCCAAAAGCAAAGTCCAGGTAGTTACAATGTATTATCCTTATCTTGAAAACTTGAAATATATCTGAAATTGTAGTACGCTTGCAGTTCGTTAAAAAGCTAACAGTAACTTTTCATTCGATGTTTGAATTTGTTTTGTCGTCACTTTTGGAATCTGTTCTGGGATGAAACTTCAGTGATTCGATATTGCATTTAATGGATGTGAAGCAGTCGGGAGACAGATTTAAAATGGGTAAAAGATGATGCAGCAGGAGGAGGAGTGTTGGTCCCCGTCCAAAAACATTGTAGGCTACCTCACAATTCCCATAATGCAACCACAAGCATCTTTTCAACTGGCAGAGTTGTCAAAGTACTATTTAAAATGTCAAGAATGCTCAATAAAACTGAGTACTTTCACCAAAACCGTGTTTCCTACAAAAATGTAATGTTCAGGGAATGAAAAGTCTCCCTGCCTCATAAAGGGAAAGAACACGGACAGAAACACACACACACTAGTGTATACCAGCAAGATATGAGTTACCAACACACACTGACACAGTCAACTTTCTTATTGCAATATCCATTTATTGTTCTCATCACACTAATCTATACAAAACAGAGGGTTTGCTGCAAGAGGATCAAAGGAAAACGTGCTTTCTCTCTCAGAGCTGCAGATCTGAAGGAGATTGGTTCTTTTCACTGACGTGTCAGTCAGCTGCGGCATGTTTGCGCTTTGATTTAAAACACCAGTTAGTGTTAGTTGACTTTAAAGGAAAGTGAAGCTATGGTGCTGACGGTTGAACCATAGGAGAGCTTACGCTGATCTGAGGAGGATCTGGCTTTTTCTCAGAGGGTGCTTTGCTGTTGGTGATTATTTGTTTGTGTCCCCATTCATGAGTTTCTTGCGCTGCAGCAGTTCGTACACAGTGAACAGCGATCCAGATGCCGACTGACTGCACTGCTGAAGAGTTACTGAAATTTTTTCATAAATGAGAAACTTGAACTTGGACTTTTAATTACAAGCTGTCATTGTTTTTTTTTTAACCTTTTTCAATTAAGATAATTTGAACCATTTCTACTTATCCTAGACGGAATACAAAGCAATGAGGGACAAAGAGTGATCATGCAGTACAGGCCGAATTAACATCTTTGTAGGTATGTGGTACAGCAAGTGTCCTGACCCTCCAAGCTACAGTGAAATCAAACTTTCTCACATGAGATAACAGAGTTCAGCATCCACTGGATAAGAAATCAGGATAAAACAGCACGTACCCTCCATGACTATCCTGCAGAAGTACTATAGTCACATGGTTGTGGGGTGTAGGCCATATTAAAAAAGTCAACAGCTTCCAGCTTTGTAGATTTCTATAGAGTTTTAAAAGATGGAATTTTAGATTTTTTTTATTTTTTTTATTTCATATTCAGATTTTTGAAGAAATAGTGGATGTGAATACAATTCCCTTCCTTATTTGTTGCCAAATCTACAGACACACTGGGAGCCTTCCTTCACACAGCTTTGAAGTGAAACTAACAAAAACAGAACACGAGCCATAACTGCCATAAAACAAATCAAACGCAACACACAAGGTAAGATGGTGGAGTTTGTGATCAACTGGAGGTCACCGGCCCGGTGAACTTCCTAACTTCCTAAGGTTAAGACCAGATCACACACACGTGTCAGATCTAAGGTACAATCATTTAGGGCACTGGACACATCATTTTGTTCCTCTATTTTCTCAAATTTGACCTAACACATTGGCCAAAGTATTAGCCCTCATGTGTCTAACAGTTGCACATTAGATGATCATGCAGAGAAATCAGTATTTTCAGTTCCTCTGCATGATGAATCCAAAGCGAAAGCTAATCTTGCTCTCTCTCCCCACGGGTCATCACACTGTGTCAGGCAAAGTTTAAACTAGTCACTCACTGGTTAGCAGTGACTAATATGTCACTGTTCACAGCTTGTTCTGCAGCCCTATAGAAACAAACAAACAAAAATAATGAACCACGTAACTGTGCTTTAACATCTACATCTGTGCTTTAACAACATTTGATGTATGTATTATCCAACATTTCAGGAGACTGTAGTTTTGACAACAAAAAGAGAATTGGATCCATGTCCACTATTTATGGTAATTTGTGAACTAAAGACTGACAGATCTTTTCCAGGCCATTAAGTTTTGAACACACAGTATCTGCAGTGGGAGTAAACGGCTCTCCCGGTATCACCTTGGTCCGGTGATGAAATACAGCAGTTTGATACAAAGAGTTAGTCATGTGGACGTTTTCCAGATGATCCAGTGTTGGTTCAGAGCAGGCCAGCAGTTTCACACACACTGCTCTCTCATCGCCGTAAATACTAGATTTCGCCCCTTCTCCACACTTTGAGTGTTGGTGATGATTGTGTAAAAATCACACTCTCAATACAAAAAGAGCTATGTACAATATAATACAAACAAGTTTCATTGTTAGAAAGTGAAGGGGGAGGGATGTACAGTAACAACCAGGGTCAGGGTGTGGATGTGATTGTACATGTGTGTGCTTTTGAATTCTATATGTGTGCTCTTTCTTCTTGTCTGTGTGTGTGTGTCTGTGTGTTTGTCTGTGTGTGTCTGTGTGGTCCAGCAGAGGGAAACATTTCACAGCACAGTGATAGTCAAGATACCAACGCCACAGAAGAGAAAAAAGTCAAAACAGAAGTTGTAAAAAGGATGTTTGGCGACAAAGAAGAAGGAAGGGCGAGTAAAAAAAACACTGGTGGGAGTGTGCAAATCAAAAATCAGCAAAACTGTCACGCCACGAGTAGCGCTTATGGCAACCATGTTGTATGTACATGTCAGTAGATAAAGCTTTGAATAAAATCCCAGCAAATAAACACAATAAATACATAAATATAGGAAATCTTTTTCAGATTCGGTGAGAAAGAAATTACAGTCCATGGTAAGTGATTTCATGGTGAGTTGTTCCAGCATGAAATAAAGCAACCAACCACAAAAAAGTCTGTTGGTGTCACAGAGAGTGTTTTGTATGATGGCTCCTTGTCTCAAAAACAATACAATTAACAAATATTTGCTCCTGAATGTGATGCGCTCTATTTGGCTAACTGTTGTGCCACCTGCAGTTGGGACCTCGGCTTTTGTCTTATCAAATGTACTTGTATTTCACATCAGGTTTTTGTGAAGCCGCAACAGTCTGAGAGAGAAAAAAAAAAACAAAACAAAACAAAACAAAACAAAAAAAAAAAAAACATGGAGAAGATAGCCAAGTGAAGATGTCTGCACTTTTATCCTGTTTGCTTTTGTCTGGTGCTTCTGCTGAGGGTTATGAAATGAATACTTTGATCTGAGTAAACCTCATGTGGAGCTGACTGCTACTGATTACGTGTCTGGTTGTATGTTGCTAAAAGGAAGTTTTTGTGGCGAAACCTCAGCAGCGCACATATCCATCAGCAGACTTCTTTGGTCCAGCATGGCGCCCTCCCGACAACTGACATCAAAGCCGAGTTCAGTGGGGCGGACAGCCTCCTTCTGGGTGAAAACTCATTCATATAGTTGTGAATAACCTGGTGGACATTTTCAGTGGCTGCAGTTTCATGTCATGTCACACCACTGAAGATGGAGGTGAGAGTCAGATGACAGTTTTTACAAAAAAAAGTCTTGAATTAAAATATTCAAAATGGAAAAAAAATAAGTACCTGACTCTGTACTGAATGTTCAGCATTTTACTTTACTGGGTGTCCAGCAAAGAGAAAGTCTTTGAAGTGTTTGCCTATCGGTTCCCCAGGGTTTAGGAGGGCAAGAGGATCGTGTGTGTGTGTGTGTGTGTGTGCACATGTTTGTGTGTGTTTGTGCTGGTGTTGTGAGTGTAAGGAGAGGTCTAGACTTGTGTGGAATAGGAGCGGTGCAGCGTTGTGTACCGCCCAGCCGGATGGGCTGCACAGTGCGGCAAGTGCTGCTCCGGCCGGTCTAGACTTCGCTGGAAATGGAGCGAGACGGTATGAGGACATCTGGGGTGGTGGGGAACCGATAGGGCTGATGGTCATGTGATCTCGGTGAACAGAGATCCCCGCGGAGTCTGCAGGGGAAAGAGAGGAGTGAGAAAGAGAGAGGACGGGGCAGAGAGAGAGAGAAGGCCAAGGAAAAGAGGAAAGTGAAGAAAAGAATAATCAAGAGCAATGCACGGGGATGAGGGGCGAGAGGGAGGAGGAGAGCAAAAAACAGAAATAAGGCAACGGATGACGGAGGTAGTGTGGAGGGACAATGACGAGCAGGAAAGGATTCAAAGTTGCTCAGAATGGTCGGACGTAGGTGTTGTAAAGTGGGGAGGAGGAGGTGAGTGCGGGATGCTGGAGGACAGTGAGGGACAAGGGAGCAGATTGAGAGGAGAGAGGCAAGGTGGGAGACAGAGGAGAAGAGGCAATCAGGTGAGGGTTAGTGACAGCGACGGACCGCAGAGGACATAAGACACTTTCCTAGATACTTGGACGTGGACTCGTGCTCTGGCCCATGCAGCACTGAAGACATTATTCGAGAGGACCTCCGCGATCACTTTGACTTTTTATTGTCATTTTAAAGCTGCAGCTGAGCTCATGGATTTCCTCCAGCCATCTGTTTTGCTTTATATCCAAATAGTAAATTACACTTTAAGAGTGCCAACCAGACTGCTGACTCACCTCAGAGAGATTAAGTAACTCTCTAAATCCCCGATAACAAGGGAGTGTTTAGCATGGGAATATTTAGGAGTGGGGTTATGCCTCTTTGTAAAGCAAAACACTCACATTAGACTTCGGTCCTCTGGGTGGAATATAACCATTGGCCATTTTACGACACTACAACAAATCTCGGCTGCGTTGTTATCGACCTATATCCAGCCCTGTGTGCGCTGAGATTCTAAAGGAAACACCGGGGAGCTTTTGGTGGGGTTGCGGGTGGACGCAGGATCATGCATGTTTGAAGGTTTGTTCTTTTTGTGGAGGACAACAACAGACTCGGGTAAGAGACAAGGGGGTGTGTATCTCTGTTCTTCCTTTATGAGTGCAGCTCCGCCTTGTACGACCCCCCCCCCCCACCTGCCCCCCCGCCCCTTACCTGAGGACCACTTAACTTTTCGAGTGGACTCTCCACACAGGGAAGCGTCACCATGGGCATGCCCAGCATGGACTCAGGTCGCTGGGATTTTGGCGGGGGAATACTGGGCTGCAACTGCTGGAAATTATTGATCACACAAGTCACCTGCGAGTAGAGACCAGGAGAAATTAGAGAGTAGCTGACATTCACCCAACATGCTCATCAAGTTCATCAGAGTTCAGAGTTAAGTTCAGGGTTATTTATCGTTTTATGCTTCAGACTTCTTGTGTTCCCTCACCAAAAAGACGGCGATGGCTCCCCCCGTAAAGAACCCTGCCAGCACATCAGCCCAGTGGTTGCGGTACTCGGCCACCCTGACTACGCCCACCAGCATGGCCAGACAGAGCAAGGTGAGGCTGATGGTGGGTTTGGTCAGCCGCGTGCCCTTGGTCTTGAACACCAGCGTCACGTACATCTGCACACAGGCAAAGAAGAAGACACGCACAGTAGGGTGTGACAAATACAGGGACCACAGGACACACAGGACAAAAGAACATGCAGGCGTCGTGACTACCTGACGAGCGTTTTCAGATAGCACACAGAAAATCTCGTATAAATTATCAAATGATGCAGGTGGAGAAATGTGCATTTCATCTAGGGACCAACAATTGAGACGAGGAAGCATGTATGTAAGATTCCATTGGTAAAAAGTTAATCATCCTGAAGCTTTATAAATAATAATTCATAGATAATCATAGATAATAATTAGGAAATAAAGAGGAGGGAAAGGTTTGGGGGGATGCGACTAACAAATATGGAGGTCCTGCTCAAATAGAGATACTGCTTCAGCACCAATCTGTGATGGATAAGTGGAATGTTTTACCAAATGAATTGAACAACAACAACAACAAAAAAAAAATCTTCTCTCAGTTCGCTTGTATTAAACACTCAAGACAAGGCATTTTGGGAAATAAGCCTAAGAAGTTTCTGCTGGTTAACGCAGACAGCTAAAGTGGCTCTGTCACTACTTAACAATATCGTCCGAGCAAAAAACTGTTTACCACATCGCATCTTTTTCAATTCACTCAGTTTTTGTGGCAGTTAAGCAAACAAGCTTTGACGTGTTATTTTGTGACTTTTAGCTGACAGTTATTACCTCCTAGCTTCCACTTCCTGTTTCCAGGTGTGGCGCTGAGCTAAGCCCGATGCTGGTGGTATATTTACTGAACATGACAGTGATGTCAAACTTCTTCTCTAACTTTTGGTAAGAAAGGACATTTGCATATTTCCTCAACAATTGTACTTGAAAAAGTAATGATTCGAGGAAAAATAAACATGACTTCAGGTGGCAGCATGCGTTTACAGAAGTACAGTATGAAGTATGTAGTCCAGCATGCCCCAGCCTACCACTGTGTACACCGCAGAGTAGACGCTGAGTGCTGCGTCCTTGGACGGGAAGGATTTGCGTGCAGACATGACAATCAGCAGGTTGCCAGTGCAGGCACGGCGCTCTGTGATGTACTGCATGGTGGACTGGCAGCCTAACGCCGTGTAGTTTGGCCGGCAGGCAGACAGGAAGTGAGGCGTCTGGTTTCCCGTCACTACCTGGCCAGCGTTGGCAAAGATGGTTGTGGTAAAGAGGCCAAAGGCATAGACACCTGAGGTAGGCACAGTTATGAAGGAGAGCTGGTTAGTTGAGGGTGAGAGATTGCGGGAAAGGTGTGAAATAAATAAATAAGAAGTAGAAGTAAGAGTTAGAAGAGAGAGAAAAGTTCAAGCGTGTGTCAGAGCATGAAGCAAAGCATATAACGTGTAACAGAGAGCAATTTCAAAGGAAGTTAGTCGGCCATGATACTAAACAGGTTTTCCTTTTAAACACTTTATTAACACCAGAGGTTTGCAGTCGCAACCTCAGCTGATTCAGCATAATGTGCAAATAAGACTTCTCCATTATTTTTAAGTGACTTCCTGTCATGATCACCTCAAGGATTATATTGCAGTTTATTATCTAATCAACAGCTCCATGTATAAACTGAAGTATAATAGATCATGTTCTTATGAATTGAACTATCCATTCATTTTTTTGAACCTTATTTTATTTTGCCTTTCATTTTTCCTGGCAACACAGCACACACGCCCTTTGACCAGCCTGTGTATGCAGAGAGGCTGAATGACACCGCCCAGCTGTGTGCTCACCTAGGAAGCGTATTATGCGTCTCAGCAGGGGGTTGAAATAGCAGCAGTCTGCAGTAACAATAGTCTTCTCCTGGGTTCCCTCTGCCTTGGTGAAGAAGGCACACAGCTCTCCAACAAGAATCTAAACACACAAAGCAAACACATCCATTGCATGTTAACATCGGGTAGGCTGATTTTTTTCCTGTTGTATTAGCAGCTCTACTAGGATTATGCTCCCACCAGCAAAGACACGCCAACACATCCAGTGGTTTCATTAACCACAGATGTAAACAGATGGTGAAGGTCCCAGTTTGTCCTGACGGGGCAGATTTTGGTGACTTTTTCCTGCATTCTTTGCCCAAGCACCAATGTTTTAGGAATTGCAATGTTAGTTTTCTGGTCCAAATCGAGACTTAATTGTTGCAACATTCAAACGAAGCATATATATATACTTATGCACACAGAATTCAGTATTAGATATTCATTTATTATTAGTTGACCGATTAAAACATTTCCTTTAGATGAGCCTCTGCCCTCTGAGCCTCAGGGGTGAACTCCAGTCATCAGAGAGTCTCTGCTGTTATCGTCCTTCATTGGTCTGACCTTGGGCTGGATTGTAACAAAAAGTACTTTGAGAGATTAAGTCTTGCTCAGAGCTATCAGCATGACTAATGATGTCAGGGCTCACAGTGCAAATCAATCTAATGAGACATTTTGATGGTCTGTTTTAGTAATCGTGGACTCCCTGTCAGTGGTTGGATAGAGATGTATGCTTAGTATAGCCTGTGATCAGAAATCGCAGCTATTGTTCCCGGGTGCTCACAGTAATATTGTTTTCTTTGTGAGGAGTGTCAGGCCTCTGGCAGGGGTTCCAATCATGTGAGTGTGCTTGGTTTACTCCCTGTGAGGCTGAACAGCGGTGCCTCTCCATGCCGATGATCTCTTAATGGAGCTGGTACTGACTAAAACTCCCCCACTGAATAAAAACCTATGACAGAGATATTTTTAAGTTGAAATCATCCTGATAATTTCAGGCTCTGCTGTGACAGAAGTGGAACACCAGTCAACACTGACCACGCTCCTCAAACCATTCAACTTCATCATTATCCCGCTCACATTTAACACAGTCTGTCCTGTGCGACAATGCTGTCTGACATCTGAGGAGAGAGAATCAACAGGAAATGAAAGCACGACAGAGTGAAAACCGAGTGAAACAAAGAAAGTCGAGAGAGGCAAAGATGAGAGACCTGACTGAAACATGATCCTGATCATGTTTCAGTAAAGTCTCTCACCTTTTTGCACTTCCAAGTGGGTCCAGCTAAGTCAAATGAGTTAATAACATGCAAGGGCCCAGTCAGTGAAACGGTGCTGTGAAGTGCATGGCCAGCTGAGAGCGTTCTTCCATTAGTGAAACAGGATTAAACACTAATATGAGCATGAAATCAAAGCTGAGGGGGCTTAATCAGTGGCTTCAAATCAGAGACATTAGGGGCACCGTCACACTGTTGGCAACCATTTCTGGGGCAATTAAAAGACACATAGTGGCAGTTTCCATGGGGGTTGCTGGTGTGTTGAGGGTGTGAGCCTGTGCTAGACCCAAAATGTGAGATAATGCTGCTCTGCATTCATTCATTGTCATTCACAGACAAGTGCTCTTCAACACTTTGCCTCAGGCAAATCTGTAAGGCTGTGGGTGGTAGGCCTATTTGGAAATGTACAATACTGCCCTTTTGTAGACTATTCTTATGAATGCTTCATCTGTATCTATGATAGGACTCTTCAGAGTGAGTCCCCCAAACTGTTCAGAATCAACTGACCCACATTCTCCACTTTTATAGCTTCAGTTTGATTTACAGTCATTGTCCTCCCATTTCCAACCACAGTAATCAACATGACAGAGGCTGTGCAGCAGGTCAAATTGACCTGCTCACATAGGCAGCTTTAACTTGTCATCAGTTTTGTTGCAGAGACAAACAAGCTGTTCCCTCTCTCTACAGCCTTTGTACTATTCTAAGCTAACCAACTGCTTTGTATTTATATTGGGGAGTTGTATCAATCATCTTATCTATCTCAACTTATCTCAAGAATCCTACAACAATATTTGCAAATAAAAGTTATTTCTTTAACTTATGTTATAGGGGAAAAGTGCATAAGAAGTGGGTGGGATAACTGTGTTTCTAACAATTTAACTTGATAATCGATCATGAGCATTCATTAATTAAATTTCATCTGTCCATTATCCAGACTGAATCATTTATGCTTATTTGATTAGAAAAAATGAGTTGGTTGACTGATGATGAATTTTAACAATGTAAAAGAGTCGACAGGCAGTGATGTCTGACAGTAGTTGGATGAGAAAGCGGAGCTGAGGAGGAGCGAGGTCTGGATCTCGTTTGCTCTCTAATCTGTCCTCATAGGGTGGCACAGTCTGTCAGTCACAATGTAGCAACTCATCCCCACATCATGTTGTGGTGAAGACTTGAAACTACGGACTGTGAGCATAAACCCGTTTGGAAAACATTTACTGAGCTAGAAAATCACGAGAGGAGAAGCGACATCTTCACATAGACTTCAATAAAGTCTGCTCACCTACTGATGGTCATGAAATTGAATATAGGTTTAGCTCACTTGTGTTGAAGTATGAGAACAGTCTGTCAGAACAACCTCGTTCTTGTCTTGAAGTGCCGATGATTTATTTATTAGTTTCCATCTGTAATCCCGATGATTCTTAAAGTGTGCTTTCACCTTTGACTGCGGCTGGGACGAACGCTCTGCAGACAGCACAACACAAATTTACAGCTCCATTCTGCCCTTGGTCATAATCGAAGGAGGTTTTATGAGGGACTAAGTGCAAAAGTGTGAGAGAGCGTGAAGAGTATGGAACCAAAAGAGAGAGAGTATGGGCAAGGTAGAACGGTTATTGTAATACTGCAGGAGTGAATTATTCATGCACGGACGGCATGCACGTGAATTATATAGCGCATTATTTGAACCAGCATTTCTAAATGATCTCTCTCCGCTGCAGTGCGATGTGCTCAGGCTCAATGCCTCCGCCCTGGCTGGCCCCTCAAGGATTCACTGTTAAATGTGATGAGGTTGTCGCTGCAGTTTAGGGACGAGCAGATTATAATCCCTCCAAATTAAACCGCACGCTCACGTCTACAGACACTGATGATGCACAGGCATCCAGAAACATGTCACCACAGGACATACAATGATTTCTGCTGTAATGCCGTGTCCCTGGAGGACGAGTGTAGACCAGGAGAATGCATTACATGCAGACTTACATGTGTGATATTTGTGGAGAGCACCAGAGGAGTGAAAGGACGAAACATTAATACAAGCATGAGATATGATTAACTCTTCCTCTTTTTGTCCGCACAAAGATTCTGCTCTGCGTGTGTAAGTAATGAGAGCTCCATTTGTGTCAGCTAGTATTAGTCAAATGTTAGTGTGCATTCGGACTGCCCCTCTTATGAATGCATGTCCACTGGAAGACAATGAGATGAATGAGGAAACTCGGAGAGATGACAGACGAGTGATGGGAGTTGGGGAAAGAAAAGAGTACTAACTATTAGAGGAACACCATTAAAGAGGACAAAGAGAAAGAAATAAACAATTTTTGATTAAATAAATACATGTATTATCCATTGTAACATTTAAATTGAACAAATGAAGCATTACAGTGGAATGCGCAAATTGAGGCACTGGAAAAAAGAGAAATGGCAGCATGAAACCAGCTTCACTGGTGTTTCCCATAATTGTTCAAAAGACAGGAGATGGTGCAGGAGACAAACAAGCTGTCGTGTCATCGTCATGTGGTAACGATGTCAATAACACCATGAGAGACAAATCAGGCTTCTTGGAATTAGCCTGAGCGATAGCTCTGCAGCAGAGCAGCAAGATGCAGATTGTTGCCATTAGTGTTCCCTTCTGCAAATAGCAAGTGACACTCTTCATCCCGTGCTTGTGTAAAAAAAAAAACAACACAAAAAACTAACAGAAGGCAACAGATGGAAACACTGGGAAATACAATGTCTGCTGAACTCTGAGCCATTACTTAAACGCACAAATGCTGCAGGAAGCACTTATACTTGGTTCTTACATAAATGTTAATCCTAAAAGTTAGCCCACATCTTTGAAAGCTTACTATGTCCTTCATTTTTTATGAGTAGTAAGGCTAACAGTTCATGGTTTATTGGCAACTGTGGAGATGTGAAGTCTTACAGACCCGGAAATTTTTTTTTAAAATATTAAGTTTTTCTTTGAAGTATTAAATATTGATGACTAAATGAGCTAAAGTCTAGAGGGGAAAAAAATATATGTATTTATGAACAGTTTAAGACTCAAAAACACAGAAGTACACTGGCCCTGAGAGATCAACACCTTAAACACCCCCCCCCCCCAAAAAAAAAAAACAAAACAAAACAACAAAAAACATGAAAACAAAGGCAGACATACAATACATGTGCAGAAAATAATCACAGTACATCCAAAGCATGTGGAGCAGACATATGTTCAGGGCAGCACGTCCCATGAAGGTTGAATTCAAATCACAGCAGCCAGGGGTTGGAGTCCAACCTGTGGTTCTTTGTTGTGTGAGCCGGGCTGGGACAGACTTGCTTGGCTGTATTATATTTCATGTATTACAATGCATCCATGGGCACTTGCTGTTCAATGCTTTGAACTTCAAAAGCCACAAAGTATTGACCAACTCGTGTGTCCCAGCTGGGTTCTTGCGTTTTTTTTCTTGTCTACTTCTCTCTACACTTTCATAGTGAGTACTGCAGCACACGTTTTGGCAGTTTGATACAGTTTCATCACATTTTACAGAGGAGGGCCAGATGGAAGTGAAATAATTTTAATATCCCAATATAGAAAAAAACGCAGATCTTCCCTTCTACCATCAGAGTCTCTGTGTGAAATTACTCCGGTCTCTCAAAAGCCTTATGTAATGACTGCTAAACTTGAAAAAGCAGGAAAGATGATCACTCAAAAATGAATTATTTAGCAGAAACTTTTTGTGTTGAGATTCTCTCACATCTCCTGAAATGAAAGTATGCCACAGTTTATGTATTGTACAGGCCAACTGCAGACTCATTTCTGTGACACACAGCTCTGCAGCCATAAGACCTAATGTTTCTGACAAGACTGGGGAAGTTATTCATGTGTAAAGTACAAAGAGAGGCCTAGCTGTCACTGATGTCGTCATCTACTGCAACCTCAATCTCTGCCATGCTGAGTCTATGTGAGATTTGGGCTAATGGATGATATGAAAGACACTGCACCTGTCTGGGTGCATCACCATCACCTTTCCTGCCGTGGCTCTCACCAGGATTTCAACTGTGGTGCGGCTCCGAACAGGAGACAGAGCAAACACAGGCGCCACATCCCTCAATCCACTGACACGATGCAGGACATGATCTTACCCGTGGATGGACGGGCACGCACAACACTTAAATACAAACACAAGGACACTGGGCGCTTCGAGCCTTGCCCCATCTACAGAAACAGAGGAATGCGGGAACGCGAAACCGCTCATGCATACACATGTGCACACACAATCCAATCATATTCGCACACAGCAATGCTGTTGTATCGAGCAAAGCACGACCACACATAATAACCATTGTTAGCCTGTTTAGACTCAGCAGCATAAACACTTGGCTGTCATGTGATTTTGTTACTGTATACACTAAAGAGCACAGATTTGTTCCATCTTACAGACACAAAACCTTGTCATCCTTGTGTTGCAGCATCACTAATCCCTCCCTATTTTTCTTATCTCGCTTCTCCTCTTTCACCTTTCACTGTGTGTGTGTGTGTGTCTTTTTTTTTTTTTTTTTTTCACTGGTGGGCAAAGTAGGTTATATATTCTATGTCTTTCTCCTTTCGTTTTTATCCAGTTCAATTTCATGCCCCCATTTTCCAAATCTGCTCTGTTACATTCCATAAAATCAGCATTCGCGGGACTGCTGGCTGTTTTATGTATTAATTCTGTTACTGTTTTTCCCCTCTCTTATCTCCCTCTGTGTCCCATTAAATCATTTGCAAACCAAGATCCTTTCTGTCCCCTCCCACTTACCGTAAGGTCAACTAAAGGATGTCCCCAAAATCTTATCTTCCCAATTAAGTAGTGACATGAAAATGGAGGTTTTAACCTTTACCTACCACATCTGTGGTCCCCTGATTATTGGCACCAACATCATAGAAATCATTAGAATCTTTCAACTGAAATCAGTCTGTGATATTGATAATAAGATTTTTCTGTACATCATACGTGTTTGTTCTTATTGAACACTAGACATTAATAATTAATTGTTGACCCTCGTAGGTCTTTGTACGGCTGCATCTGATGGTTGTGCAGATCCTCTCTGTCTGCACCAGCACAAAGACATTAATATTGACTGACCATTTTCTGCAAATGTGCATGTGAAATAATGTGAGCGTCAAGCTTTACATGTCAGTTATTGTTACTGACATGGACATAGGTCAAGGTACACCAGTTTCTGTCAGAAGAAGCTCATGGACAAGCTGGAAGAATAAATGGATGCACAGACAACTATCACCGTGCCAGTGGAAACTGGAGACAGCGACAGTCAAGTATCTGTATCCTGTCTGAGTGTTCAGATTTGACTGAGTTATGAGAAGGAGAATGACTTTCTACAGCAATTTGGTGTTAATGGCCTTAAATACAGCCTCCATGCTGATCACAGCTGCTACAACTGTGCTGGTCAGCAGGACAATTCCTCAGGCTGAGTAACACTACTCTCTGTTGTCTGTACACCTGCAAGCTCACCCGTCCCTTTCGCCCCACACAGTGACGCTCCCTCACCCCTGTGGGGATGCCGCACCTGTACCCTTCCTCTAAATGGCAATTATGTTAAAAATTTCACAGTTATTTATATGCAAATCTTTGTTCGAAATAAAACATATTTTTAAGAGAAGGAGTTTAAAAATGTATTTCCACGAGTAATCCTTTTAAAATCCTGGAAAAACCTCACACCTCGGACAAAACAAATAAACAAAAAAAAGAAAAGAAAAGTGAATGACTCCTCCTGATCATTTTCTACAAAGGACCTGGGTGAGTGTGGCTGAGCTGAACACAGTTACACACAGGGAGCGACAGATTTGGTTCAGTGGCCATATGCAAAGATGTAGGACCAGCGGGCAGCGAGCAGGGACACACCCCTGTTGTGAACGCAGATTGGGCATTGGCATTCATCGGGTTTCTCCGAGGGGCTGAATGAAGCATGGCAATCCACCAGCTATGCAGGACCCCCCTCAGGAGTCTCTGTTCTCTGCCTGACTCAAAATGGGATCAAACCTGAGAAGCAGAAATGACAGCCGCTGTTCAGTCTAATCTCATTTCACAGGAATGGGTGACTCCTGCTAAAAGTACTGGATAGACAACAGGAGAGCACAAACACACGCTCTCTGTGTGTCTCTCTCTATCTCCCTCTCTTGTTCAGTGCATACCTAATCAGATTGATGCAACAACTGCCTCAGGCCCGCCGGTAACGGTGCATGGAGCAGGCAGCAATACAGCACAGCTGACTGAGGTGATAAGCTGATAGAGAAAAGAAGAGGGAGACGGTTTCATAATGCAAATATCAAAATGATATGGTGACGCAATGCTTTGCTGGCTTTGGAGGGATTATCACCCTCAACAGTTAGATGTGAGCTGCGATTGTGTTCCCAGCAGAATGGGAAATGTGCAGACTGTGGTAAATTATACTTCTGTATAGATATCAGCAACACAGATAGGTACAGCAGATATATCTAATGTGTCTAATGTGCAGCGAAGAAAACAAGTCGTACTTCTTTCTTCCATGAATAGAAACTATACAAGACGCTGTCAGGACTTTCCCTCCCTAAGCGGCTCTTTCATCTCGTCTCCTGTGTTTTAACTGATGTTTTCCTCATCTTTTTTCGTTTCCCCGCCTTTGCCACTGCAGACTGAGGAATAGAAGTCAAGGGGGCGTCACCTAGACACATATGGTCCCATGGCAGCCAGGGTCACAGCAACTGATGCGCCCCTCCTCCACGGCGTTGCCCACCCTGCCATCTGTCTCATTAACCTGGTTAAGGAGCATACTGGCCTGGAATATGTGTGCAGGTCTGTGTGTGAAAACAAACATGCGATATAGTTGTGAAATAATGGAAAGAGAAGATGGACAGCACAGAAGAGCAAAAGGCAAAAACTTAAGAGAAAGGAGACAGAGTGAGTGAGAGAGAAAGAAAAGCATTGATCCATGTCTGTGACTGTGGGGCGGTTGGTTCTCCTGGTTCAGTTCAATGCCAGAGTGACATCATGACTGAGGATGGGAGGACGGGAGAAGTTTCAGATGAACATGCATACAGCTCATGTACATGGATGCAGCTCTGAGGTTTAAAACATAAGTACACAACGCCAGGTTTGAGACAGGTATGGCGAACACTGTTAACACCAGCCAAGTTCAGCAATATTCATCTGTTTAGTGATACCAGGAAGACTTACTTACCTGTGAGTAATTTAGAGCCACCCATCAAACTAATGTGTTTGGTATTGGACTGTGGGAGGAAAACGGAATAGCAAGAGGAAATCAACACAGAAAAGATGCCCAGGGGTTGTTAGGTTCAAACCCAGAACCATCCTGCTGTGAAACAGCAGTGATAGCCACTGTACCACCGTTGACCCTGATTTTTCATCAAGTTGACCCATGAATGAGAGAATGGTTTCACCAAGCTAATCGGAGTCTAAATAACTTGAGCTTGTGCAGCCTCTTTTCACAGTAGTTTCTTAACCAAAAGGATACTACCTGCCCTTGATGTTTGTACTGACTTCACCTGGAGCTCAATTTGATGAGTCAGAACAAAGCTGAAGGTTGAGATTTATGATTTATTTATTTTGTTGATATTTATTAAGCTAAGTATTCACATCTCAAGGATTAGCCTTTTATCTCAATATGACTTAAGTCACATAAAAGACTCTCCTGTTCCTCAGAGGTAAGGAGCAGGGGAGTCTCACTTCACAGATAACATTAACTTGGAGCTGAGACAAAGATGAGTGGTCAGAAAGGACAGGCAATAGAAAAATTTTAAAAGGTGGACGAGGTGTCGGGGGACAGAAAGGTTGTGGAGGTGGTGGAGAAGGAGAAGGAATGGAAGTCAGGAGAAAGACACAAAAACCAAACTGGATCAAAAGCAGGATTTGCAGGGGAGCATGAACACACACTTACACACACTGTCAGATTGAATCTGTATAAGATGAGTGAATTCATCCCAGACTTAACTGGCTTACAGGCTCCATTAGGCAAACTTCAAAATGAACTAAACAGGACTGTGGTTTTTTTTTTTTTTTTTTTTGGGAGAATTTTTAGTATTCCTGGAGATGCAGCAGTTGCCTCAAAATAAAACCTGACAGTATTCTAGCAGCACTGATCTATTAATAACCAGGCAGATGAAGTTCACTTGTTTTCCTCTTTACATAAATCCATTATTATGAAATGTCATTTACATTCTTGAAACAAACAGAAATGTGTAACCATTGTATTCTGTCGTACATGATGGCCAGAGATCCAGCACAAATCGACATTACATTAAATTGACACAGGATGAACAAAGTTATAAGTTGAATTTAACTTCTTGCTGCTTCTCACACTGACCCTGTAAAGGAATTAGTGCAATACATTTCTGGAAGTGAATATGTCATCATCATTACTGTAAATGCAAAATGTAGTCGTCATAAACTGCTGTAGACTGGGTGCAAAGCGGTTGCCTGAGTGATCTACGAATTATTCAGTGCTCTCCTAAAGTCATCAAAAAAAAAAAAAAAAAAAAAAAAAAAAAAGAAGACCTCACTCACTACTTGATTGACATGAGGCTGCAGCTTGATAATGGTTTGAGGAAAAGGCAGACTGTAAATTCACCATTGTGTATATCTGCTTTAATTTAGTTCAACGCAACAGACAAAATTGTTTCAGCATCAGTCCGGAGAACGTTTCCTCTCCTACTTCACAGAACACTTTGAATAGGCACATGATGTGATTTTAGGAGGGAAATATGTTTGCCAACCACAGGGTACCAACAGGATTAGGCTCGCTACCTGGAACTATTGCCTGCTTTATTCAGTAATTGTTGTTTGCCACAATTTTGTGACTTTGGCACTGAGAGGGTTAATGCTGTGAAAGTATCAAAGGTCTTCTGCTCACAGCCTGTATTCAGAAACAGAGCCTAAAAACCAGCTGTCAGGACGACTGCAACTTTGTGATGTCAAAACAAATAAGACACTTGCAGCAGCCACACCCCTAACTGTGTTTTTATGTTATCGCTCAAACACTTTGGAAAGCCAAGCAGGAAAGAGGATCAGCGTGTTGTTGAATGTTGTTACTAGAGCCCGTTTTTTGGTACTTAAAATCACAAATATATCTTTTTTGATGTCAGCACTTCAAATGGAAAAGTGTAAAACGTGGACTTTAAACCTTTAAACTAATAAAAGTCTCGGTCATGTCCCTCCTTAACCTGGTGGGTTAACGTGACTTTGAAATCCATCTGAAAATAGCACGAATTGCTGGCATGAAATGATGATATCCAGTGAGGTATGGTCACTTTATATACACATACTGCACTAAATGTGACCAACAAACTTTGATGGGAGGATGTCTGCTCCTTTGTGTCTCCAAGCAGAGCACTGGCTTCTTGTGCTGAAACGTCTAAAAGTGATTGATGACTCTAATTAGATGTTAGCCCCCCCAGTGGGAACGAACAGAGATCTAGAGTGCCCTCTTTTGGACCTGGAGGACTTTGGCGCTGACCCAAACACACCGGTGGCTTATTACCTCCAGTGAATCAGCCAGGCAGGGTCTGCTTCATACTGTCACTTCACATAATCAAGTTCTGCCCGCACAATAGCAATAAAATGATGCCTTTTTCTTCCTCCACTCCTCTGAAGAGGTGTTGAAAATCAAAAGACAGCCTAATTGTTTGAAACACAATAGTACAATCACGGTTGCTTGGCAACAAAAAATGCTGTAATGACTCAAAATTACTGATCTAAAACCATATGACAGGTCACCGTTTTTTCTGTGCTCAAGATGACCTGTCTTTTGTGCTGTGCAGCCACTTCATCACCAAAAACGAGCCTCTGATCTGCTGCTCACGACTCACAAATGAATAAAGCTCCTCTAAAAACCAAGCGGCAAATGGCAAAGCACATTGGCACCAGACTGGTTCTGCCACAGAGTTACTGCTGTGATTTACCTTCCCGCTTGTTACACACACTGAGGCCTCTGTCAGCACAGGTTAGAGCAGACTAGCTGGTGTAAGTAATGTTCTCTGACCCAGATCAAAGTATCCCAAAGTAATTTATCTGCAGCCAGACCGGCTTTAAAGGTCCACTTGCTTTGGTCTTATGAGCAGAGCTAAGTACTCAAGAGTGCAACTACTGCATATATCAGCAATGTTGAAGTATAATAATGTGGTGATGCAGATTTTTTTTTTTTTTCACTTAATGGTAAGAAACTGCTTATGTAGATGAATAATTGGAGGGGGGGAGAAGGGTAAATCAGACATGTCATTTTAATTTAAAAATAAAACATCTTATCTCAAGAGGATGTATTTCTGACAGACGTTGCTGACGCAGCAGTCAAGCGTATATGTGCCTTCCAAAATTGTTACAATTCTCTATCGAATCAGTTTTATAAAGCAACTTTATTTTCTATGACTCAGGTTTGGCTAGGTTTGTAAAAATGACCCAGTGAAAGATCAAATAAGGTTTAGAGTAAGCAAACATCGCGATTAGGATTGAAATGGCAGCGGAGGTTAAGGGTTTTGTCATTACAGTAACAATGGTGAATACTTGAGGTTAGGGAAATGTCAAGGTCATACACAAAAAGGTTTGTTCTCCTTCTTACTCAGACTCTGTTGCTCTAATGTCCCCTCACGTCGTTCTTGACTCATATCATACTCATAACGGCTAAAGTCGTTTGCTGCATAGACGCAAGAGAAAAGACAAAACCCTCAACTAGACCACCACTTTATTTTGACTCCTCTCCAGTTTGAAATCATTTTCAAACAGTCCCTAAATCAATACTGTACACATTTGCCCAATATCTTTGTCAGTACATTAGTTAATGTATCTGAGCAGACTATTCGTGACCACCTCCACATTCTCACATGAACAAAGTATCAGTGGTTCCTCATGTTTAACTCTGACCAAGGTGGACTGTAATTGTATAAATATGTGACTTTGCATTCTCATCAACACTCTGTTTTGTGCTGTGTGCGTCCATCCGTTTGCAAAAGCACGTTTGGTAAATACACAAACACCATTTTGTCACTGAATTATTCCTATTTTCAGATTTCCACCAAAATACACTTACATTTCTGCCGACTTGAATGGAGAAAGTTTAGGACTCATACGGATACATCCAGTGATTTAGACGTATTAAATTACTATTTGTGTACTTTTGGCCTAATATAACCTAATGACACAAATGGCCAGGGTGCACTGTGTCTGTGAGCCAAACTGCACTCTGTGGATACACACGATAACAACCTGCAACCACCCTCCTCCGACAACTGCAAACTGGCTTTGTGTGTGTTTGTGCTGCTGTAAGAGAACCTGGTAGGATGGTACTGTCTGTGGCTTCTTTTTGGGGATGTGAGCTGTTCAGGTTCGAGTCTGTGCTCAAGAGTCGGTGCCAGGTGTTATGCATTTCACGCTCGCTGCCTTCCATCTCACTTGGGGCTCAACAGCTAACCTCGCAAACACACAAAGGTGCATAGTTGAACACACACCACCGCAACAACAACAACAACAACGACAAAATACAACAAAAAATACAAAATAACAAAAGATCCTCCCCCATCAAACTTCTTGCCTTTGTACACATTGTCTCTTTTCCTCACCTATCATCTCAAGTTTTTCTTCCCCGACAGCTTCTGCTGCCTGCCATTATTGCTCTGTCTCGACTCAAACTCTCTCAAAGCTCTTGTTTCTTTCTGTTGCTTTCTCCTTCATTTGTCTCTTTGACTCTTTCTTCTTTCTCGCCTTCTCTCTTTTTCTTCCTCTAATGACCTGTCTGCCCATTCCCCATTACAGCTGGGGATTTGGATTAAGTTGATTTTAGTCAATTTCTTTTTACCACCACGCACACACAAACACAGACACCTGCCAGTCCAGAATGGAGGGGGTTACCTCCATGCAGCTTGACAATCTGCTCACTATGGCAGTGGTGCAGTCACACACATCAGAGATGATTCATCAGAAAAACGCACAATCTAAGAAGTCAAATAAAGAGAGGACAACCTGAGATAAATGCAATCGCCTAACTTTGACAACTTACTTTCTATGAAGACTCTTTCAGACTTTTTGTGCACATCAAAAGGCTCCTCCCTCTATTGCTTGACCTTTTCTTCTGCACTTATTAACACAAAGTCTTACCGTGACTGTGGGGATGGCTGTGACAAGAGAGTAGATGAGCACCGGGGGGATCTTGCTGGTGTCATCTGGACCAGGGTAGGGCTTGGAGAAGGTCTTGTCGTAGCAGAAGAAGCCCTGGATGTGCACAGGAAATGTATCCGTGTACTCGAAGTAGTAAGCCAGCAGCACCGTCCCAGCCATGATTACCAGCTGGAAATAAAACATTATCCCACCGTTAGGAAGCCAGAGGACGAGAGGTGAAGCAGAGGAGGGAGAGGCGGAGGTGGTGGTGGAGGAGGAGGAGGAGAGGAAGAGGGGAGAATCAAGTCCCTGCACCCCTCAGCCACAGAGAGATACATAGGAATTACAAACCAAACGAGAATGAGAGATTCAGTGTTTGGAACAAGACATAGGGTGAGAGAGAGAGAAAGAGAAAGAGCATGAGAGAGAGAACGATAATAAGTCAAGTGAGAGAAAATGTAATCTGCACGAGAAGGATTTCTCTCTTCTAGGGAGGAACAAAAAACTGAATAAAAGAGGGTTCCGCAGCACCACAAGCAGAAAAACAAAGAATTGCCTAGGAAGCCAGTGAGAGAATAAGAGAGCAATAGATAGAGCGAGATAGAGAAAGAGAGACAGAGGAGGTGGGAGGGAAAGAAAGGGAGAGCAGCCTTCATGCTGCTAGCACTCATGAAATCTACTACCGTTGAGCTGAGGGTGTATTTGTGGATACTGTGTGTGTGTGTGTGTGAGTGTGTGTGTGTGTGTCTGTGTGTGGAATACTTGAAGGTGCGTGGTATGAAGAGGTGCACAGGAAAGTGACTGTGCAGACATACGGTGCTCACCATCAGCTGATCAACTTCCAAACACTTTTGTATTTGTGAGGAGTGAATTCAGGTGAAGAAATCATCCGTTTATATTAATTGTGGATGTTAAACATGGCAGCAGAAAGGGAACACATTTACACATCGTACTAATCAATGAAAGGAATCGGTTGAAAACTATTACAGTATAAAATTAGTGTTTGAAATGTGAAAATAATTCAATGAAAACACAATCGGTGAATTTGCAGAAGTTTCTGTCTTTACCTGATGAATTAATCATTCATTTTAAAAATTAAATGTCAACCCAATTTACTGAATAATTAGAATGGTCCAGCAGCATTTTTCCACCACTGGCCATGTAAAGTATTTCTATTGTGTGTATATCTACGGCAGTTTTCTTCATTAGCCACACAGTCTTCGGTATTGAAACCATCTCCACTCACACAAGGGGCTCGTAGCGATCAATGGAGCATGTAATCAAACCTTTCTGTTTTTAATTTTAACCGACTGGTATCACCCTCTGTTTACCTTTCACTCTTCCAACACAGCAAGAGTCGCCTGTATGGACAGGCAAATATTGGAGGCCCTTGGCAGAAAGGGCCCCTAGTGGCCCCTCATTGTACAAATGTAAACCTCCAAAATGACACAAAACAGTACAATGCTGCGGAGCCCTAATGATGTGCGCTGTAACTGGTCTCTACCCATCGACCAACACAACACATTCAGGGAGCATCCACAAAATGCAGCGCATTTGGAGATGCGGGGTGGGAGGCTTCTTCGGCGAGCTTCTTTGTCTGTGCCTGCATTTGGGAATGCCACTGCTGGCATCAATTTAATGATAATGCTATTCCAACTTTGAAAGAATTTAATAGGAGCAGCAACAAAAACTCGTTGTATTTATGTACTGGCAGAGCACTGCCACGGACTGGATCAGACTCCCTGATGATGCACGTACACACAAAAGTGCACCTTTCATAAAAAACACAATAGCAGCAATTAACTAAGACCTGACGTTAATTTCCGGGCCAGTTCCATACAGCTGCTGACATCCTGATTGCATGAAACCACCATCAGCTCACAAAACAGACAAAGACTGGGCTGTCATTTCAGCTGTATGTTCCACTTTTTCATCAAAAACTAACGAGGCTTTTTTTTTTTTTACCTCAAACCTACCTACCTAACTTCCTCTGTTTGATATGCCGAACTGCGAAAAGCTTTGTTTTCAGTCACTCCTGCATGCTGTGTTAAATTTATGCCATTATATATTAATACGACGCTTATAGCTGCTGCTGGAAGGGAACGGTCTAATTCCAGGTTGCTGCTGTTTCTATTTGTTGCTATTCAAATATGGCTGGCGGACAGATCACATTTCTCTCAACTTACTTCTCTTTAGTTGTGTCTCTATTGTTATTCCTTTGCCTCCTTTAGTTATAATGGTGCATGATGAAAGCAGTTTATTTGCTTTTTTCTGATGTGAAGCTCAGTGAACTGGAAGGCCTCTTCCACCTCCTTGCGGTTCACAAGGAAAAAACAAAACAGGGCTACAACACAGCTGTAAATGTCCATAACGTTCTGAGGGAGCTACAGCCAATGGGGAAACTCCCACCCAGTCAGGTGGTATTCAGCATACCAATGCTGGATAAATGATCAGTCAACTGCGATCAGTCACTCACAGACATTTGTCTCTCATCTGTCTCTTATTGGCATTCCGGTCTGAAGAGGAAAAAAAAATAAGCAGCAACTCTTCCTTTTTGCAAACATGTTCAGGCAGAAACTTTAAGAATTAGACAGAACGACAGACAGGAGAGGCTGTGAGCGGCAGTTTGCACTCTGATCACAGAGCAACACTAAAACGCGCATGCATCTTGCATGCATTCAAATACACAGCGACTATACTGTGCATACAAACCCCCACCAACGCACACACACAAGGAAACATGCATGGACCGGTGTTTTCACAAATGTTCCCTTTGTTTCACTATTTGTGTGGAATCAACCTTCATCTGTGCGTCCCCTGAGGGAGATGTGTTTTTACTCTGTGCGGTTGTCATGGTGAAGAAATGGCCACAGAAGCAGGCTTTTAATATTTCGTATTTTGAGTGCTTCCACATTAAAGTGTTTTTGAAGGCCAGTCTTGATATCAGGTTACATTGTGCATTATGAGCCCAAATTTTAGAAACTAGATGAACGAATGCTTCTGTTTCTATGCGCTTTTTGCGTTGATCTGAATATTGGTGCAGGGAAAGGTTGCACACATATATACATTCAGACACACACACCTGATGGGAGCATTTTGGTGGGTTTGCTTGAGGCAAGAGGGGGTGTTTGATATGTGTGACTCATGAAGCCTTCCCTTGTTATTTTGTTTGATAACGTGGTGCTCCTCCCCTGCATTTAGTCAGCGTATTGTGACTGGATCTGACTCACACTTTTACTGAACTAAAGGAACACCGCTAATTCACAAGGCCGCCTTACCCTTCTGCAGCGCACTAATAGCTAAGCTGTTGACATGTCACCATAATTTCCTCTGAAAACCATGAAAAGGACAAAAAAAGAAATTCAAAAAAAGAAATCAACCGTTTTTTTCCTTGGGCTCCTACACAGTCGCAGGCCAGGATTCAGACTGTTGAACTTTAACCGGAATATCTGAAGGTTTCTCTGTGACTCATCGTCTGTGACTTCGACTTCTCATCACCTCATTTTAGAGCAAAGAAAGAAAATCCTGCACACTGCTATTGCTCAGCAACACAGTTTATTGACTATCCCAACATCTACATCTCTCGAGACCTTTCTCAGAAATATTTTAGATATAAGTGCTTATTACGCTGGATAGTGATGCCTCTGCTGGAGGTTTAGAGTGGCCAAAAGGCTGATCATCAGTGTGCATGATTTTCTTTCTCTACAGGCTGAAGTGACTGAGCAACACACTTAAGATATCTGGATGAGCAAATGTCTTCTGTGCTAAAAGAGGATGCTATCGTATGCGAGTCTGTATTTATGCGGCTTTAGACGGAGAGAGCTGCCGTGCGCCACTTTCACCACACCACACACAAAGTCCAAACTAAAAATGGGTGATGTCCAGAATATCCAGCTGTTAGCACATTGCTTTGCTGAACCTGTGATGTGGGTGACAGCAGCTTATTCACACCCTGACAACTTCTCTGCTCCCCCTTTAGCACCCCTTCACACCATTCTTGCCACTCACACTTGGAGACTGCATTTTCTTATCCTTCCTTTATTTTTCCCCAACCTCTCATCAAAAAAAAAGAAAAAAGAAAAAAGGAAAGGCTTCATAGTGAAAAACCCACCTCACTCTGACCTATTTCAGCATGTAGATTGAAGGGCAGATCAATTGCAAAGAGGAGCTGCGGTTTGTCGAGATGAAAGGTCACATTAAGGCGGGTCATGTTGGGAGCTGTCACGGCGAGACATGAGGATGCTTGTTACGAGTGTGTGAAGACTGAGGAGTGTCTTCCTCTATTCTCAGCCTTTTTAAGGATGTCCTCATCTCCCTCTGAGTTTGAATACTTTGAAAATGTATTTCAGTCCTGTCACGTTATGGCACCATTACCAGACTTCGCCTCATAATGGGCTGACATAAAACCACTGCCTCGGTTATTCTGCGCATCAGGGTGTATTGAACAAGCTTTACTTTCTTACACATGTTGTGGATAAGTGGAACAAGTCAAACAGGAAATTGGCTTCTCATTGATTTCTGTGAGGTACTATTTAAAGTGTTCATCAGAGATAAGACATGAGCTAATCTGGTTCTCATGAGTGATCTATTATGAATGAAAAGACAATGGACATTAATTAGATGCATCAACTTAATACTGCACTATAATCAGTTGGGTAATTTCATTTAAAATATGTAATTGTATTGCAGAGGGAAACTTGATTTACCTACAGTTACACTTGCACGACAAGCTTACTTATTTGATAAGGTTTTGCATAAGCCTTCAATATTCAGAACATATTTTCAAAGCTCTCAAAAGATAATGCTTTTTTGGAGTTGAGGCTTTTGTCAGTGCGGCTTTGTCAAGCAAAAGATGATGGATGTATTTTTGTATTAGGGTTCATGTCTAAGTCTTGGTGATGCCACATACAGCACTTATTGTTAGTGTTTGTCTGTAATATGTCTTATAAGTTGTCATTGACACCCATTTGAAAATGAATTTCCAAATGGGTGAATAACCCCAAAGTGGGTGTGTCCACATGTTCAACTCCGAGCTCAGATGAATATCACTTTATTTGGAAAAAAAAAAAAAAAAAAAGAAATTCCACATCACAATGTCTGTACAGGCCCCTTCGTTTCAGAAACAATTTCCTGAATCAAAAAATGATTATGTTGAATTTTAGTAATGGTTGATGACTCACAGTGTAAAAAAAAAACAAACAAAAAACTAAACAAAACAAAACAGTTTGCACTTAAATGACAGATCAAGCTACGAGAAAAGAGAAACTTGCAAATGTTTATATAAATAGATGTATCAGTTGTAGTAACACGATGCAACTGCTGTGAAACATAAAGGATATCATATCATCAGCATAAGAAAAGTTATTGTCAGCTGCCTGCTGTGATGGAAAATTCTGGTTTTTAACCCGTGCTATGTTTTGCATTATCTGATACTTTCATACTCTGCGTTGTATTGGTTCATATAGATATATGCTGCTTGCTTGAGCCGTGCTGTGACAGCACTGTGAGACACAGCGGAGGGTCCGATTCACACAGGTTAGAGTGTGCCATGAACAAAGAGGCCCTTGTGATGGGTGCCATGACTTTGTTGATTACTTGTGATGGTCCTGTGAGATCTGTAGGGAGTGTTGGGCCTTGGTGGGGGTTGTTATGAAAGCAACCCGGGAACGCTGGAACACCGGATAGCTTGACTATTGACAGGAACACCCCATGTTTTGTCTGACGCTTGTTTTGAGAACCTATAAGAATTGTAAGTTTTGCTCACTCACCCGCTGACTGTTCATGTGGTCGTATGTGTTCATGAATGCATATTAAATCTCAAGAAAGACAGCTGACATCTGAAGACTTTCTTTTAAAGACCACTTTAACTTTTTGCCACCACACAGCAAAATATTTCGCTTTTTTTAATCGGATAAAATACATTGGTTGCTAGCCCTTTCTGTCCAATAAAATCTATCATTCTAAATCTTCAAGGATTGCACGCTATCAAAGCCAAGGGATCATTAAAGTCATTATTAAAGGTTTTAAAGGTCTTTGGACCTTTACTTACCTTTGAGAACTACATGAAAATCCAAACACTAATTATTACAAATGTTAACCTGATGATGACACTAGATGCAGTACCAGTTCTGGAGACCCTGACAGCCTCTACCAAACTGAAGAAATGATTTTTCTATGTCACAATATATTGCAGCAGATCAATGACAACAACCTATAAACATGTTTAATACCACGATTACCATCATGCGCTGGGTGAACTTCGTGGTCCAGATCATGGTGATGCAGGGGTGGCAAAGTGACCCACCTCTGTGTGTGGCAGCAGCAGATATTCAGCAGTTATTCTCTCTCCCCCTCCTTGATCTGGGAGACAGCCCTGGCTGCAGACAATCAGCTGATTGCGGCCACAGTTGGCAGAGGTTTAATGCACAGCCACCTCACTCTGGGAAACAGTAACTCTGCGCTGACGCTGCTGTCTGTTGTGGCTGGTTTGGCAAGTTATCAGGAGCCCCTCTCCTTTGTGGTGAAGGTAAGTTTTCTTTGGAGCATTATGAGGTGGCACGTCTGAGGGAAGTTGTGTGAGGATGCATGTGTCCCTTCGTCTTCCAGCTCTGGTGCCATTCTGTCACCATCATTCCACAGTCTTCTTCATCCACTGTCTGTGTGTGTGTGTGTGTGTGTGTGTGTCCAGCTCTTTTCTTTTTGTTCTCCCTCTGGATGCAGTGCTGCAGGCTTCACTGCCAGTAGCACCACATTAAAGCAATTTCTTACCTCCTGGATTCAGTATAACTTGTGTATATTTTTGCCTAATCATCCAATAGTATTTATTTTCGACATTACTCCAATTCTAGGAATTTATTTTGTTTACTTCACACTAGGCTTTGCTTCCTTAGACTGCTTATTATTTATTGTTTTTGTTTCTTTGCTTTTGTTTTAAGTTTCCTGGCTAGGCCAGTTGTGGTGGGGCACTTTACTGGGGTGGGCATACTGTATGTCCCCTGCCCTTCAGGTCAATCTAATCCTGTTCTCGTGGTGTGTGGGTTGTTCACTAGAGGTATTTTGTGTTGCCCCCTTTTTGGTTGTCAAGCTTCCCTGGCTCTGAATCCCCAGCTCAGCCACTGAGTGAGCTTAGCAACCTGAATTTAAGGGGCCCTTCCCTCAGGGACTGTCATTATTGTCGAGCCTCTTTCCCATGGTCAACATACATTTTCTTCCCTTTGTAACCTTTTTATACTTCGTATTATAATAATATATAAAATAAATCATGCCTTTATTTTGGACCTCAGCGTTTTATCAGAACCTGTGTGGCTTTAGATTGTCAGCTTCATATGTTCTGAATTTCCCAGGGTGAAATTCCCTGGATCGCGTTATCAGCTATCTAATGAAATAAACCGAATAAAAATGATATAAACTAAATTTAACTACCCCAACACTGCCACATGGGACGCAACAAGACCAGGGAAAAACAGCCTAATGATGACTTTAACTTGAACAGCCAAAGGCAGCACAACATGATCAGACAGAACAAGTAGCCACCTGTTGACACTGATGTGCACTGCTGATGAATCAATGCTGAATTACTGATGCAAAGGGAATATGTGGAGTTTGACAGTTTGCGTGTCCCATTAGCGCTGAGTCCCCAAAGCCTCATTTAGCTCAGTAAGAACAAAGAGGGAAGCCATCTGCTAACAAAGCTTTGTTCATGTTAAGACCTCACAACAGACAAACCAAGTCCAGAAAATTAGCCTCAAGTTTCACACTGTGTTTCTCTGAAAGGGCACAGTATTCAGGAGGCAATCACCCTCTGAGCACCGTCACATTCCCAACGGCACTCCAGGATGAGATTTTGCCCTTTTCCTCACACAACTATCCTGTTTTACCTGATATCTGTGTGACAAAGGAAATGTCAGCGTGTCCGTCCTCTCTGTGCAGCCTGGATAACTCCCCTGCCTTTAGAAAGAGCACTGCTCAGCAACCCAGCCTCTTCTCCTCTTCCTCCCCTTCCATTGCAATGTAACCTCAGTTGTTTCAGACATTCTTCATTTCGTCCACCTGTCCCTCTCTCCTGCAATTAAACAGACTGAATATTTCACATGCGACTTTCACCGTCGGCCGCAGAGCTGACACACTGGGCCCAACCGTACTGACCGGGGAGGCCAAGAGGCAGCAAGAGTTTACAACAGCGGTGACATCAACACAGCACTGACAGATGCAAAGCATTTTGAGAACACTCTGGGAAAGTTCTGGGAACAGCTTCAGTCGATGGCGTGTGAAGGAGCCACCACAGAGAGCTCAGAGCAACTCCTGAAAATACGATCCCTCATTCTCTCTCCCTCTCTCCCCTCAACCTGGATATAAAAACATGCTATCCTTGCATGATCCAAATCACAATCATCCCCTTTTTCTTCATGGACGAAGCTCACACTGGGATCATGAATGTCGCCATAAATGTTGGACCGCATAAATACTAATGTCTGTAACTGCACAGGAGGCAGCACACTAGCATGATGACAACAAAATCAAACTGAGGTTATTTTATTGGCTATGTTTACCATGTTCACATCTATTTGAACTATTTCAACATGTTACAAAACTAAAACCTGGCCAGGCTCACATTTGTTAATAAATGAAAATAATGCCCAGTTTAAAATTTGACCACTGATGTTTTTATGATTCATCCTCTGAGAAGCAAGACATTGCTGATATATTTCCTTCTGCAAGCCACAGGAAAAGACGGCACGTCTTGAGGACAAGTTGTCCAGGATCAATGAATGTCCCCAAGCGGAATCAGAAGACAAAGGAAGTCTTTCCATGTGGGGCTAGATGAAAGGTCGCAAGCTCACCCAAGAGCTCATTCATCCCATCCGGGGAAACTTGAATTAATCAGAAATTGTCACATCGGTTCAAACCAAAAATATCACCTTCATGCTGGTGCCAGGAAAGAAGTCTCAGTAATCCTCTGGGGAAGATGAATTCAATGCAGGTCTCCAAGCTCAGGTCAGACATACTGTACCACAAATGACATCAGACAATTAATGCCTTACATTGATCACACTGATTATGGTGTAATAATATAAGACATATATATATAGAGACTGTACTACAGTAGAGACTGTCCTACACTCGAGATATTGTTCAATTATTGACAAAAATCAAAGACAACAAAATCCAACAATCAGGAAATTTCTCCTTGCAAAAAGGAATCTGGTGCTTATGTACTTTTTGTTTTTCTTTCAAATGAAAAATAACTTTCTGTGTACTTTACATCTGCCTCTCAATGTCACTGAAATGTTTGACTGAGTTTTTGCTGGAGGTACACTGCCCTCTTCCTGTATGCCACTATAATCAGAAACATTTACCACAAATGGAAACACTGTGGGTGCAGCTTTCCTCATCTGATCGTCCGCTCTGGCCATCATCTTTTTTAAGTAGAAGAAGAGGTAGATGGTAAGATTTATTCATACTCAGATTTTGCGCTTTCAAAAAATAGTCTTTCACACGCTATGTAACGGCCGCAAAGTTCAAACAAGGGTCAGTGTCTGTCTTTCTGTATTGCTCCCTTTCTCTCTCGCTCTCTGGAGATCCCCCTTGTATCCCCAGACGCTGCTAAAGCTGTGTTCCCTGAAAGAGCAGTTTTGTGTTTTACGGACGGAGAATTTAGAGCAGAAGAGCAGCGAGGCACAGGGGTCCACCGTCAAACACATGCTGTCCATTAAGAGGCCTGGCATCAGCACACGCTACAATGCACCTGGCCAGCATGACAACAGTCCGGGAGGAGGAGGGGCCCAGAGGAAAGGAGGGGGCGGGCCAGAATGAAAGAGATGGGAGGAGAGGGGGGGTTAGAGTGGAGAAGAGGTGAGAAAAGAAAGGGGAGTTTGGGGGGGTTGGTGGTAAAAGGCAGGTGCAAAAAAGCTGGACCACCTCTTCCTCTTTTCAATGGTCTTCTTTTGTCAACTGATATTTCCACATGTTATTTAGCCCGAAGTGATGCTCTGTGCGAAAAATTACCACTGTGTGCGTTTGATAGCCAAATGTCTTTGGGAGCTCAGCCCACATCACGGTCTGACTGTAGAGAGGTTGTGGACATTTGTGTAATGTTGAATCAGCCTGCTGCGATCTGATCTGTGTCGTTTGTGGCCCATCAAAAAAAGGACATAACTACATTTGATCCCAGATTTTTCTGTTGGTTTGTGCCAGTTAGGGTATTTAAGAAAACCAGTATTTTATAATCAGTGTGAAAGTTTTGACTCGTAGGGATGCAAGCGCCACCCGAAATGCCCTTGGCATGAGGGTTTCATATCGTTGTTTAGCTGTTCGATTTGTGTCTTCACCGTTTCAGGCTTCATTTTTACCCCTCTTCTGTTGTTGTTCCCATCACAGAATGCAGCTCAATATAGCCTTAAAACCTACTGAACACTACCTTGTCAGCTTCAAACAGCAGACACCCTGCTAGAGAAAGTCTGGAGCAATTTATGGCTAAGGAGACGTTTATCGTCCTCTGGATTTGGCGGAGACCAAAAATGCAGGTCTTAGCTTATAAAGCTGGACTTTACAAGGACAATGACTCAAAATGAAGGCTTATGTTGCAATGTAACCAGTGGATAGATAAATAACTAAATACGCTCAATAACCGCATGCTAACAAGTTCGTAACATCAAATTATATGATGAAGATTTGTATGCCAACACTGTTTTTGTGTATAAATTTAATGCATGCATCCATTTATCGAATTAGTTCTTCATTATTTAAAGTTTCTTGTGTAACACCAAAATCTAAATTGGAAACATGATGTGCTTTGTTTTCATAAAAGGATAAAATGAGAGCCATCGACTGTTCTAGAAACTGAACAGTCTGGGTCTGTAAAGAGAAGCCACTGCTGAAGAGCTTTAAACCTGCTTTCTATCCAATGACCATCAGTGGGTGACTCCACTGGTTGTTAAACTTAGATTGTACTGAAGTCAACGGGAAAATGTCCCTACTTCACTATTGATTTACTATCCCAGTAAACATTTTCCTAATGGGTTGATGGTCTCAGTCTCTTTAATTAAGTCCTCTTCAATACAACTCGATGTTCACTTTTAAACGATGGCCCCATTCAGAAGAAAATGGAACACAATGGACACACACTGGGGGCGTGGCTACTGTGTGATTGACAGAGTGTACCACACACACAGTGATTTGCCTGACAACATAGCAGGTTCAGATTCAGCCCTCACTCCTCCTCCGCTCCACCTTCTTTGTTTCTTCTGGTTTCAGGTTTCAGGCTTCTGGTTTACCAACTCAGGGCCTCAAACCTGCTCCCAAACCAACGGGCTGACGTTATGGTAGGTCAGTTGATTCGATCCCAAAATCGATCCCAGAGCTCAGGAAATGACTGAAATAGTCTGTAACTTAACTCCACCTGAAACCACAAAGTGTTGTTTTACACTTTTATATATATACACACACACACATAAAAAAAAAATCTGATTTGATAAAAAATTAAATAATAAATAACATGTTAATCAGTGAGCTTTCAATGGATTTAGTTACCTTTACCAAGTAGGGTGGATATCGCCTTGTATTTCCAGTACTGATCTTTTCATCTCAGTCAAATAATTCGTTGTCAACAAGTTATACAAAAAAAAAAATATATATATATAAAGGCCATAATCATTTAAGAAGATCATGGCAAAGGGCATTGTGCCAGGTTACAAAGTGGGTGTGGCAGACCTAATGCAGCTCCTCCACTTTTCTCTCCTCTGCTTAAAAACGCTAACAAACATGTCAACAACTGCGAGTGATCAAGCTATTCAGTGTTGAGGTGAAGAGACACAACATGTCAGGACTAACTGCTCAGTGCAAAAGTAGTATAAATGACTGAACCACTGTTGTATCGGCTCTCCTCTGCAAAAACATGTATCATCTTTGAATACTGTGACCTTTCATTGTTTTACAGTCAGTTGGATTTTTTTTTTCCTCAACCAGGTTTAAAGCCAAAAACCTCCTACCTACTAGCACACTGCCAGTGAAACAAATATCAACCACCCACTTACTTTACTCCCACTGTCTTATCCTGATTCCTCCGTGTCTCTTCCATGCCTTTCATTAAAGTTCCCAAATGGTGAAAGCAGGACTTTCATGTGCTTTTTCATTATAAACTAGTTCTAGAGTCATTATCAGTACTTCGAAAGTATCAAAGCGCTCAGTCACCAGATGAATGTTGACAGCCTGCAATCAGAAAAAGAGCTGTCAAGATTTCTGTACATTTGTGATGACACAACACCAGAGTTACCTCACGCAACCCCAACATAGCCCCGTCTAGAATGCTGAGGCTACAAGACTGACAGAACGTCCCGTTCTTGCTTGAGTTTCAAAGGAAACATGAGACAGGAGATATTAATCTATAATGAGATGGTTCAGCACAGATGTATCTTCTTATGAGTATAAAAACTTGACACCATTTGGGAACTGTAATACGTCAGACTTTTAAACAAAAGGAAAACATCTTGATAATCATCCTAATGTGGGTTAGTCTGTGCGTACTGGAAACTGAAGGCAGTCACTGCCAATTAAAGCTGCTCAGCAGGAGACCGACTGGTTCACTGAGCTGTATTGAGCTCTAATCTGTCTTTGTAAATAGAGCAGAGGCTCTCTGCTGGGACTCCTCTTTCAGCTGGAAGCCTTCCTTGGTTTAGGACTGCACCTTGCAGCCTCTGACCTATGGCCCATTTTTGCCCTTGTTTGTTTGTTTGCCATGCAAAGTGGACGGAATAATGTGAATTCATATTATAATGTAGTATCACATCTGCATAGCTAAACAGAGTCAGCACTATACTGTTATAAACCAACTAAAGATGCTCAACACCGAAGAGAAGAGAGATGAAGCTACTGACTATTTGGTGAACACAGTGGAACATTAAAAAAAATATTTGCCTCAGGAGTGGGTGGAGATGGAAGAGCTAAAATGAACTAAAATAAAAGTTACTATCGCTCCGGATACAGATTCTTGAGGATTCTTTTGTAAAATTCAGGAGAGATAATTTGTTTCTTTTGATCAGTGTTTTGACAAATTAAGCGTAACACGTCTGTCCCATGATTGTCTGTCTGCGTCCCATGCAGATCTAGAGCCAAATGTGGATTACAAATTCAAAACTGAAATCCCTGTGCAACTGCACAGAGAGCCTCCATCAAATCAATATTTGAAATCTATGTAATCACTTGACAATTATGGAAGTAGTAGAGGATCAGTAATTGACTTCAAGCCTGTTATAAGAGTGAATGACTGAGCAGCACTATTGATCTGTACACACAAGCTTCCCATTGATTTAGTCCTAATGCATGTGATCTGCCCAGTGTGGCTCCCTGAAGGCCACTGTTTTAATCAATATTTGATTTTTACAGGTGCATTTACATGTTCTTATGGAGAACAGCGCAGCTTTTATGTCAGTGTGGTTAACCTTTCCTTAACAGATGTATTTTTAATGCCTATTGCTAACAATGGGATTTTTAGGTGTTTTGGCTTTGCAAAGGGATGTGTGATTGCTTTTGTAAAGTAATATATATGATGGAAACAAGCATAGTGCCATTCTTTCCACATTTCTTTTAACGTGCACCATCACTCTCCGTATTGATATCTTGCTCAAATGATGACAAACAGCTACATTAAAACAATAATGTTGAAGCTGCCTTGCAAAGGCAATCTATAGAAGTACTCTGACAGAGCAGAGCATGATAAATAGGTTTGGGAAGCTGAATAAACGGTTTCTATGAACAAAATGACCATGAAGGCTTTGTGATTTGTTTGCATGAGAACGAAAATGAGAGGAAGTTAGAAGAGTGTTTTATAGACTATAAAAGTTTAGATGGAGTACTTAAGAGTGAAAAATGTAAGGAGTAGTAGCTGGAATAAGAAAACAGCAGAGCCAATGGTGCATTCACTGAGCTAAAGGAGTTCCAGCAGCAGGAGAAAGAAAAGAAAGAGGGAAAAACAGGGTGTTCATGGAGTAAGTGAGAGGGCAGGAATGGGGAAGGATGAGATGGGGTGAGTGGATGAAAGGGAAGAAAGGGGAAAGCTTGCAGATGGGAAGGCTGTTTTGGGCAGCATTTCTTTGAGGGAATCTGTGTTCATGGGCAGGTGAGGCGAAAACAGACATGGAAAGAGAGCAGAGGAGAGAAGGAGAGTGGGAGCTTTTGTGCTGTATTTACTTGGTGGGGGAAAAAGGGCTCAAGGGAAAGTGGAGTCCAATGGGAATCAGAGAAAAGGCATGAGAGCAGCATTGCTTTAATCAGCCTCCAGTCCGCTCCTTATTCTGAAAAAACACCTCTCATGTTTGCTCTCATTTCATTTCCTGCCAGCTGTCATGCAGGCTGCCATACAATGGTCTCTCAGCAGATTCACCACTGTTGGGGATCCACCTCTCTGCATGGCTTCAATGCAGTCAGATACACACCCCTGCAGCGCACACAGCACCACAGGGAAACCCTGTGCATGCACATTACAGAGATTACACTGCAGCAAAACAGCTATTACTGGCCCACGACCTGCCATGAGCTCCAAACCCCTTTTTCTACCAAGTCATACAGCATGCAGTTTGTGTATTACTCTGTCCCCATGAATAAGTAATTGTAGAGAAGTAACCAGAATACCGAACAGCAATTTAAAGAGCAGAATTTGGTTGAAGAATTGTTGCTGGTTTTTTTTTTTTTTTCCCCTGGCTGAAAGCCACAATGGATGAACGTAGCCAATAGAGAGTTGCCCTAAATTATCATTTTCCAGCCTCCGTCCTCAGATTTTATGAAAAATAAAACAAGACAACAAAGACTCCAGTCCTTCCTACAAGTACTACCTGTGTGACCTGCTCTGAGTCATGGAGCGCTAAAGTTGAAGAACTATTACACATGAATAAGCCAGTGCTGCTGTAGTTGCCACCATTGGAGTTTATTTTGACAGTTTCACGTACTCTGCTCTGCCTTCACGCCACATTTGTCCTCCAAACGTATTAATTGGCAGCTGAAAACGGTCCTCTCCAATACACCATCAAGTCTGAATAAAACTATTTTCCACACTCAGCACTGTGACATCACATGCTGTTAGTTGGCCCATTGTTGATACAGTAAGTAGTGATCATTAATTATAATAGACAGTACCAGTGAAACTGCGCTCTAATCAAGTAGATTTCCTGTGGCCTCCATTTAGATTTAACTGAAAAAGAAGACAGATCCAGATAAATCTGAAGTTTCTGTAATACACAATGCGCTCAAAGGTTTAAGTTGGGCTGCAAACTCTGACCCTCACAGAACTGCTAACAGGCTTTCATGAAAGTTAAAATTGTTTTTCCCCCCCCAATAATCTTGGTTCAGAGACTACTCTTTTCAAAAGCTTTCTAAAGCTTTCATAATTGTGACTAGTTCACTTCTCAGCTTGCAGTAGATAGATTTATCCATTTATGGTGTAAACAGCATAGTTATGCACTGCAGAAGCTAAGTGGGGAGAAAAGGTATTTGCAGGTGAAAAGATAAAAGTTTGAGATGAAAAACAGAGCTTTGTTTACGGAGGAGATTTCATCCAGAAGAGAAAATGACGCTGATTATTTAGTCGTATTGTGCGGCCTCTTAGACTTAATATGCATCACAGCATCGATTTGAAGCTGCCAAACAGTATCGTGCAGTTCATCCTGGTTACGATGAAAACCAAAGAAAAATCTGCTCCTGTCCCATCCAATATTAACTGCTTGATCACACATTTAGAGACGGTGCATATATATACGTTTTCCAGTTGTATGTTTGTCTGATTTGCGGTGGATGTGGATTTTACACTGATGTCACTTTGAGAACGGTTGTGCAGCCACTGCGACATTTTGTAGATGTGTGATAGTGTGTGCGGGGAGGGTTTGACGCTACCAAGGCGTTACCCACCACCAAACACATTGGCCTATCTATAGAGGCAGCTTAACACATGCTGATGTGTTCACTGTCTAATTTCTACATGCTCAGGTGTTAATGAGGCTTGCGAGACTCTGTTCCCCTATCATGCAGAAACTCATGAGAGACATTTGTCTTAACTCAAAGCAAACAAGATGTAATGTTACATCAAAACTCACATATATGGATGAAGTTCGAAAAAAAAAAAAATATATATGAAAGAGCTTGGGGAAAGTGGATTGGGCTCTGCTGAGGGCGCTTCAGCTGTGTTACAGCAGTGCCCTCTGGTGGAAAAATTGCAATAGGTGATTCCTGTGCTTTCTTTCCAAGTAGCGTGAACATCAAATTCATGCTGTCCAAACCCATCTCAGCGTCTGTTGAAAAGGCACTGGAGAGATTGATGTAAAACATCAAACCACAGTTCTTATTTTTAAGTACATCTGTAAACAGAGGGATAAAGGGGTTCATTTAGTTTGTAGCAATGGAAGAAGTGACAGCCACATTAACCAATGTGAGAGCACACGCAAAAAATGTTCTTTACTGTTTGAGACATCTTTGCAACTTTAACTAAAAAAAAAAACAAACAAACAAAAAAATGTATTCAATGTGACTATTCCCTCCTTATGGTTATTTACAGGGATTGTAAGAAAATTACTGTGGTGAAGAAGGATATGAATCATATTTTTAATGTCAGGCCAACTTCAGATTGATTTTTTTATTTTGACTTCTCCCTGACTCATACATAAAAAAAAAAATGCAGCCACTCTACAGTTCTTGACGTGCCGTGCTGAGTGGCATAGCTTGGCGCCTTGGAGATGTTCACGCCTGATTCCTGGTTCTCACTGAAGTATTAAAGATTAATTATATTCTGCATCATGTCTTCAGAGCGCCCTGTGTGTGACTTGTGCATGAGGGATTCTGCCACTGAGCATGGAAACTACATTATATAAATGTAACTGTAAGTGCGTCATGTAACACATTTACTGTAATAGCTGCTGCTAAACAAGGAAGATATAGATATATACATTTATTAAAAAAAGAGTACATTTATGTTGATTTTTTCTAAACATAAATGTAAATTCAAGGATTATAATTTACTCATAATTTAACTCATCACCTGATAATTTCAATACAGTCCCTTACAGATTAATAAAATGAAGACACAAATTCCAAATTCACACTGATAAAAATTCCAATTATCTTTACTTGTAACTGGGATGAAGGCCTAAAAGTTAAACCTGCAGGGAATGGTGTGTTAAAATTGTTATACAGGCCAAAAGGTCACATTTAACAGAGTCACATGACCATGGCAGCAGCCTGTCTGCAGCAATGTGTGAATGTAGCTGTGAGAAGTGTTTACAGTGGTGGAATGGAGCTTTATGTTCACCCCTCCATTGGTTTGGATAAGTGTCTAATTAGAGATGTCTCAGCACTGAAGCACACAGATGAGCTTTAAACAAGAATTACTGTTAACGGCAAATTTACCAGCATGCCCCGAGACAGTAAACATTTTTTGAAGGATGAAGGAAATTGAGAATTCTCAAGAACATGTAAAAAAAAAGTGAGACTGAGTGGCTGAAATGTGTTCCCTGGGTGAGAATTAATTTCTTTGAATCATCTGACTTTCTAAAAAAAATGGAAGGGAAATTATAGGTTTGTACACAGTAAAACAAGATTAAACACAAATTAATGAGCTGTGGTGTTGGTATCTGTTCAGCTGTGAATGGCTGGAAGGACTCGCCTCAGAATGAAGAAGGAAAGATGAGCCCTGGCAGGGGAATAAGAAAGGACAGAGCAAAATGGAAGGGATGGAGGAGATGTGCCGGACAAGATGGCTGGGTAGGTAGCACTGATAGAAAAGGTTGTGACTTCTGATTAGGGGCAGAGAGGATGAAAGGAGTCAGATGAAAGCGAGCAGAGACAGCATGAGTATGGCTGATTGGTTTCCATGGTAACTGCTGATGAGGTGTGGGGCAAAATAAAAGAGCAGATCCCTCTGGCGTGGTATGGATTACTGTACTGTTACACACAAGTTGGGGGGTGCCTGATAGGCACCAAACCTTTCTCAATCCAGACAAGACTGAATCAGTTCAGTTTTTTGACCTACATTAAAAAATTAGCTTTCTTGCCAAAGACAGGACAGTTGGTTTTCCTCGTCTCTCGTCCGGTCCTACAACGTTTACTGAACAGGCGTAAATAACAATTTTATCATTTTTTGCAACTCTAGCAAAATCACAAATAAGCTCATTCCCCAAAACGTGAAATGGTTCCTATTCCGTCAGGGAGCTCCTCAGATTTGCAGCTCTAATACTGTCCACTCCTGAATGGCTGCAGGCCATGAGCCCATTTCTCTAATATTAATTTATTAATAGTTCAATGACAGTGTTCTTCATGGCTCACAGCTCAAGAGCTGTTTTTACTCACAATGTTGCAGACATTTAAACATCATTTGTCTTTATTTTTTTAGGTGAATAATTTATAATAATTTCAATTTAGTTTGCCACTTTGAATGGAACAGACCTCAGCCCAGCATACACACAGATAACAGATGCACCCATCATGGGAGAGGCTAACCTGTCCTGCTAGCTCACATTCATGGCTGTGAGGATCTTGCATAACTCCTGGTCATCACGGGATACAATGAATGGCAAGGTAATTAAACCTAGATCCACCTTGCTGCAAAAGCACCATCCAATAAAACGCCTTACAGTCAATAATATCATTTGGTTTAAAGACAAGAGGGTGACAAAGTGTTCTCACATGCAGGCGACGCTGTTTATGAGATCTGGATTGCTATTGGCTGTGTGATTATGGATGCATGTGTGGAATTGCAACAATGCATGCTGAGAAATGGTTGGATGACTGAATGTGGGGGGAAAAACGTGTGAATCAAGGTGTCTGTGTGAAATTTCAACTGATAAGTGTTCAAAGCAATTACATTTACAAAGACACAGACAGAGACACAGAGACACAGAGAGAGAGACAGAGAGAGACAGAGAGAGACAGAGAGAGACGGAGAGCGAACACTCCATGATGGTGCTTTCTAATTAGCAACGGCATCAGAAATCAGATCGACTCCACAAAATCCAGTTAATACTGTGACTCAGTGTCCTCTTTCCAACTTGCCCCAACATGAGACTAGTTTCCAGATGAAATTCAGATGGAAAAATAGTATATCAGAACTGTTTACACGAGGCATTACAACATATTTTGCGTGGCCACAGAAGATTAGGTTGTAGCTGCATACTATATGCTGTGGCATATAGTCTTCGGTCAATTGAATTATCCATTAAAATATACACCAAGCAGTATATATAATCCAGAAGTACAATTTACATGTTTGTTTTAACTACAATAAAATGAAAATAAAAACCAGTCCATAGAGCTTAACATGGTTTCGGATTGGAGGCTACACTGCAGGTAAGCCATGAGACAGACTAATTAGTTAGCATGCCAGAAAAGGCGAGTCGTTTTCGATTCAGCTCTTGGTGAGAAAAGTCAAGTTTGATGCTGAACAAGTACAGTCTGATCTGAGGGTTGTTCTCGTTAGCCACAGCATAAATGGCTTTCCACGGGAAAACAAGAGCAAGTCCCTTTCTCTCATTCTATGACTGCCGAGATCACAAACTCGTTGCTGTGCAAACATTTTATGAAACATCTAGCTTTAGTCGTCTTTTTGTACATCATCAAGTCTAGCGCTGCACAGGGGTTTTGGACACCACAAAGGCATTCAACGTTTCATCATGCTGTTGGTTGTATGATATTAATTGAAGGTGTCCTGGCTTTACTTTTAGTACCCTTTAAGTGCTGCTGTGTCGAGACAAAATGTGAACAGCACATCGGCAGAGCAGGCCCTGGAGCTGCAGTGCTCCGCGCGTGTCTGCATTCAGGCACAGTGCTTCAGTAGGTCACCCATCTTTCAGAAATGTACAGCACACAGCACAATGTGGGTAGCTCTGCATGGAAGATGAAAAATGCCTGGACACACCTGAAAACCAAATCACAAATATTGTATTTAGTCATCAAGTGTGTATTTAATGCAATTTCAGAGGGGTGACTTTAAAGTGAAAAAGCTTGCAACACTAATTGTGGAGACTGGATTTAAGCAAACATCCACCATGGGACAAAAAAAAAATTAAATATAATAAAATAAATAAATAAATAATAATCCAATAAGAAAGACCAATCAAGGCTGGCACCAAAAATTAATTAGTCCCTTTCACTCATGTTACAATGCCCAACAACAGTTTGGTCTCAAATTTAATTTCCTCTTTCATCACAACTGTCAAAGAGTCAATTTTATTTAACTGATCATTTAGTAGGGATTGCATGATTTAGAGCATGGCCACTCTCAGTGACAGGTGGAAGAGCTTTTGCTTGCCTCAAATCGTTCGCTGAAGTCCTGGTCCAAAGGAAATGGACCAGCTCTCCCATTTCTGGATCACTTTAGAGTTCAATGGTTTCAGGCTCGGCCAAGACGGGGATGCAGCTAACTCTGAACTTTCAAAATGCTATCAATAAATCTATGAGTGACAGATACAGAGACTAATCTGTAGTTCAAGTCTTTGCTTTTTAAAGCTAATGTTAGCTTAATTAACTGGACAGTATGTTTTTTGGGTTGATATGAGAGGCATTTTTGTAAACTTCAAAGTTAAATCAAGAACTCATTATTTCTAAAGCATTTTAGAAGGCCTGCTGCTGTTGTGGATATACAGTGGGCGGGGCTTAGAAAATACTCACCCTTTCGCTACCCTTTCTTACAATATTTAAATTACCCACTTGTAATGATTCATTTTAGCCAGCATTTCCATAATGCTCCCTCTCTACAGTAGGTCTCATTCTGTAACAATGGAAGCAGAAGAGAATCCTGCTCACTGCCCTGCATTACAGGTAGCAGCTGCTGCCCTGGATTTCCCTGACTGCTTCTGCTTCCCAGTGCAAATAGGAATATTCTTCCACTCTAATCATACACACGCATAAGCACAGAGAGATGTTGGGTTGGCTTGGGAATTGACTCAGACCTGAGGGATGAGAGCTGATGTGTGGGAGGCATATGGCGGAGTGGCCTAATGGAGAGCTTTTGCAGTGAATTATAGCCAAAGGGACGAGTGTTTCACAGACAGGTTCGCAGGAGCAGGGAGGGCTCATGGAACTATTGTTTCCTGGCCCCATTAGGGGACAGTCAGATAGACAGGTACAGCGTATTGGGTGGAGGGTTAGGGTTAGGGTTGTTTAATCACCAAAATGGCTCTAAAAGTTCTGGGCATTCTCGCCATAGAGCAACAAACATGATGATATGAAATAAAACAAACATTATGATCCATCAAGTATATTAAACAAAGCAGTCAACGTGACTGACCTGTTTGAAACTCTTTGCAAGATAGTGGAGGAGTTACTGCTTTGACAGATCAGAGATAAGACATGTTGCACACTCCCATGAACACTTTCATCATACCAAAATAACACTGAGTGAATTTCTCTTCATCATTGCATTGGCAGCAAAACAAAAATAATAAAATAATGTAGTATAATGTAGTATAATGTAATAATATAATGTAGAAATTATGTTGGACTATTCAATATGCTATCATTTGTTTTATTTGTTTATTTATTTATTTGCATGTTGTCCTCACATTTTAGCTGTTGATATTTTCATCCAATTGACAATTAAACATAAGCCAGCAAAAAAAAAAAAAAAAAATCATCCGTAGGAAAACAAATTCTAAAGTCAAAGAAAATGCAGGTTTTTGAGAACTAGTTCTTAAATTGTACTCCCAAACTGACTCCATGTGTGTCACGGCTGCTGCTCCAAATGAACGTCCCGCTGACATGCTATCAGCACAAAGGTGGATCCCAACATGTAACAGGACCAACAGGTAATACCCCCATCATGTCATGATGCAGATGTGTAAATCTATGTCAGAGCAATGATTTGAATGCATGGGCTACTCAGGCTGAAAAGCTGAGGGTTGGCTTATTTGCTGCCAATAAGTCACTGGACTTCTCGATTTGTCAAATTGGATTAGCAACAGTCTAATTACTTCACCAGTTCATACTTTTCTCAACGCGGTGAGCACTCCTGGACTCCCTTTGCCCTCCGAGCCATCTGTGTGACTGCTGCGTGTCACAGACAATACAGAGCACATTTGCTGATGCTTTATGTTTGCCGTGCTTTCTCAGCTAGAGACAATGACCTTTCGTATAAACAGCGCAGCGCCAAGGCTGATAGCACAACTGCTGAAAGTCCACTGCCTGTGCTGTGACATCCACAATCACCTAGATGAATCATGCATTTCACAAATATGCTGGAAAAACGTTCCACATGCCGCATAACAACTGCTGCCACTTTACATAGGCTCGGCTGCCTCTGGTGTCGGGGCAGGGCACGATGTGTGACACCAAATGGGAATGTCAGCGATGGAGTGTGCTGTTTGCTGAGATGTACTAAACACTACTGTTCACCCTGAAATATTTAACAGCAAGGCTGTGAAAGTGTCTTGGACTGAGGGCTTACAGTGATATCTTAGAGCCACGAAGGCTTCTCTGCACTGACTGCACCGGTGATCATAGAGATAAATCATGATGAAAGCCCAGGGAAACAGCAAACTGCCAGCAGAGATATGCGGACTTGTGTCCTCTTTTTCATTCAGTCACTTTCTTTATACCTTCTGCAGCAGCAGCAAATGAGGGCATTCATGTTTCTTACCTCCACAAACAGAAAGCAGGGAACGATGGAGCTGCTGCTCTTCACGCCGGGCTTTTCCTCCACTGCCATTCCTCTGTTTCTCCGAAGGGCCCACTGACTCCGTATCCTGAAGGAAAGAATAGTCAGGTTAGTATACCTCCTAACATAGCTTCAAAGCCGGAGTGTGAGATTGAGTGGAATTCAATCAGAATGAATAAGTTTTGGATGGACCCAGGCTTTTCCTTCGTGTCGTATCTCATCTTCTTCTCTCTTGGCACAATCACATTGCCATTCTTATTTATGCAGCGTTTCTGTTATACCTTGTGTGAGGTAGCTCTGCTTGAGTGCCTCGCAAGGTGGTAGGTAGACAGACTCAGCAGACATCTTCCCAAAACTGGTGCAAGTTTATTACACATTGGTGGCCAGCATGTGCAAATAAGAAAAAAATACTAAAATATTTACCAAAAAAAAAAAAAAAAAAAACTAAGAAAAACTCCAAAGAAAATAATTACAAAATTAGACAAATTTCCAAAATTGAACTAACAGCACACACTCACCACAGCACTGCGTACCTTCTCTCTCCAGCCTCTGCACTCCACTGATCTTATATCCTGCCCTCAATTAGTCCACTTCAGCCAGTACCACACAGCGCAGGTTAACTCTCACAGTAACCATGATCCCGAACTGAAAAACAATAAAACATAATTAACTTCATATCATTTACTCCACTACATAACTCCCTGTAAAGTAAACAACAGCATTACTCAAACCACAACAAACAACATAAATACTGAAACAAAAGAAAATCCTTTCCACGTGGTTCAGCCCAATGATGTCAGGCATGACATCACTCTTACGAAACCCAGGAAGTGCTCCCTAACACTCCTGTAAGTTGGATCTGAACAAAAGGAGCAAACTATTTAACGGTTTTCAACCTGCAACCCTGTGCTTTGATATGAACAGTAACATAACACAAACAAACCTCGGATTGCAAATGGTGCAATGTTATGGCAGCAAAATGAAAATAATATGGTATACTGTGAACATATAGGGACAAGTGGGGGGTGCATGCAGTACGCTATATCCATTAATATTTAACACATGCAAAACAAGCTTAATTCTTTTTTCGCACTGCACATTATTCAGTTTACTGTTTTCAGTCATTGGTTGGAGTTTAATGTTTCATACCCCAGTATCCTCCCAAGTAACAGCAAAACAAATAAACAAATTCAGCGAGCTGTGTCACAAGCTACTCCGGGCTGTGCATTAAAGAGACCTGTTGCTCTGTGTCTTCACTATGCAAGAATTTAACAGCCATGCAATAGTACTCTAATGTTTGCCAAGTTATTACATTCCATTGTATTAGAGGTAATATGAAATCATACATTGGCACAGCTCATGTACTAGCCTTCAGAATTATGTTGTTACTGGAAGTTAAGAGAAGATTGTTTTAGATTTGGATTTGTCAAGCTGACAGACACCAGCAAACCCGGGAACTGGTAATACAGCATGCTTGTAGCACAGAGACAAGGTAGTGCTAGGTGTCCACAATGGATGTTCCAGAGACCAGCAGCATCAGTAGCACCATTTTTAAGATGTTTAAGATGAAACCATGTAAACTAAGATTGACATGACCACTGTATCATTTGCATGCCAACAGATTACCTAGTGGCACCTTACCCATTAACACAGTTAACTGCTTTAGCAAGCTAAAGCAAAATAATAATAATAATAAAAAAAAAAAAAAAAAAAAAGTGACACAATTAGTAAACAAATATGTGAATCTTCCAAAATTATGAAACTACTCCTTCATAAGCTGCACCATGTTGTATTTATTTTTCTGAGACAACTAGGCTATAACACAACAACGTGTTTCATCACTATTCAGCTAAGACCACGACTGAAAATATTGCAGTTTTTACCGCTTGCAAATTATAGCTGTTCTGCTGAAAGGTGACTAACTTAGCTCAGCAGAGTTGCGGTAATAATTTCTCTCAGCCTCTGGCTCTACAGGAATTCCCATTATTATATGAATTACCTGAGTTTACTTCATCAGACAGACACAAAATCTGCAAGAGAAACAGAGAGGTATCCAAATGCTTTTTGGAAATTCTGTGATTAACTACCAGCCTAAAAGGGCGTAAAATTAAGATTTTGCAGATAATTATTCCTGTAAAGCCTTCCAACATCAAATATTATCAACTTCACTGTTTCTTGCTTCCTTCTTTTGTATAACTTCAGTGCTTTATGATTGAATTTGAATGGCCTCTGGTTCAGCTGGATACATTTAGAAAGAAGATAGGTGAGGAGAGGAGAGCTTTTTTTATTTTTTATTTTTTTTTTGGATCACACCAGTTGACAGGTTGACCTCTATTCTGCTGGGGAGCTGTGTGTTATGTGCTGGAGAGCTATCCTGCTCCTAATTCCTTCTACGATGGTGGAAAGAATAGGCCTGAGGGATGAATAAGGCATGAAGCCAAGCTCTTAGCAGCCCTCAGAACAGCACAATGTGCCAACCAAGACTTCTTTTAGAGAGGGTTGGTTAGACTCTGGGTCTGTGTGCATGTGTGCAGCTGTGTGTGGCTGTCAGGGTAAACAAACAGAAGCCCCAGGTAATGGAAACCAACACAGAGAGAGAAAGACTGGCACAGATAGACAGAGGAACCGTTCCTGTTCCATTTCCTCTAGAGGCTGTTGGGAAGTGTAACTTGTTTCATCCCCATAGCTGGTGGCAGCATGAAGAGGCTCTCTCTCACAATTTGGGCCACCAGCTGAGAAAGTACAACTGCGAGTTGTGAGTTGGTGGTGGCAGATCTCCTCAAGATGAAACCGTGTACTGGGAGAAATCCCTGTTATAGCCAGAGATGCAGCAAAGAGGCTTTTGATTATTAATATTTCTTAAGTGGGACACCAAGAACTTTCAACAATAATGTAACAAAAGTTGCATTCCCAGAGGTGCATAGCGTGTCCCCACACATATTTGATAAAAGTGGGTTTTTCTCAGAAGCCTTTGTTCATTCCGATTAGTCTGAAATCTCTCCACTGCTCAGCATATAGGACTGAGCCAGGGGCTAATACACGTCATGCATCCTTTGAGAAGCATTTAAAATCCTTGAACTGCAAAACAACTGGTTATGTTACACTTTAGGTTTTTACCCATTAGTATAGTACAACTTCTATCAAAGTGCCTTTAAAGAAACTCGCTAGCTTCCAGTGGAAAGAGGTCAATCATGTATCTTTTCCACCATAATGAGGGGGCATAAGCAGGTTTTTAAACAAAGGTAAACTTAATAATAACAGCAGATTAAATCCAATTCCACTTCCACTATCTGGCCTCAAGAACACGAATAGATGCAAGGAGCTGTGCACTGACAGAGCGGAGAAAGAATGAGCTGTGATGGTTTGCACAAACTGGTGAGCTGAGCCGTCAGATATCATCCCAGCTGTTGCTCCTGTAAAATTTTCAGAGCCTCTGTGGGAGGCGCTTTGATGAGTAATTGTGTGCTTCAAACTTATTTCAGGGCAGCAGTTCACTCTGTCTGCAAGTCTGTCCTACAGTTTTGGAGCCTTGAAAGATGTTACATCCAGAAGTTGAGGGGATTCAGCCCGGTGTTGTTTGTGTCCAAAGCTTATAGGTACCTGCATGCTGCATTTTACCCGCTTACTGCAAGTCTTGGTGGTGGAACAGGGGTTGTGTTAACGCACCCACAGAGAAATATCCCCTGAAAACCTTGTTTTGCTGTTTTCATTCATTCATTCCTTTCCATAAAAACTACGCAATGTGCTCAGCTATAAAGCGGAGACATTGTCAGCAACGACCTTGCAAACACATGGGATTGTGTATCATATCAGAGAATTACTTTGTTAGACCAAAAACAGAACGAGACAGACAGAGTGAATAATTAACTTACACTCATCAGGTGGACAAAAATTTGCTTTGTCCACCTATTTATCACAGGGCTAATACGGTGTACAGAAAAACAAGATGATATTGCTTGAAAAGGAGGGAGCTTAATATTAGCCATAGCAGCTCAAGAGGAAGCTATGAGGTTCATTATTTCATCAGAATTGTCAGACTCCCAGATTTCAGCTCACCAGTGGCCAGTTAGCAACCCATCTACTGAGACACAAAACCACAGGAGCTGTTGAAATGATGGAGCAACCGGAGCCTGCATTTCTTCCACTTGTGGCTGCGTGAGAGCACAGAGGCTCTCTGCAGACCCCTCCCACCCTGGTCAGAGTCTGTTCCACCTGAAATCCAAGACTAACATACTTAAAACCAGTTTTTATCCTTGGGCCATTAGAATCCTAAACTCTTCACTCTGACACTGATGCAATCCTCACCTGTTAAATTGTGAACTTTTTACACAACTGAAACGACTGTGAAAGTACTGTATACATCAACTACACTGTGCAATATGTGTTTACATGTTAACAGTGATCATGCTGTGCAATAACTCTGAGCAATTGCTAGATCATGTTAAGCTACAATTCAATTTAACTCCCCTACGCAGACCCTCCCATTGAGCAAAATGACGATCTTCTCACCTTGCACTTATGTGGATGTGTGTCTGTGCTGCCCTTCATCATTTATTACTGTGTATTCTCTTTATTTAACTCTTCTTTTATAATTATAATAATTATAATATAATTCTTTTATAATACTTCATTTTGTACAGATTTTATTTACTTTTTTACTTGATTACGCACTGTACTGTGGAAGCATGTGTGATGACAATAAAGGAAATTCTATTCTATTCTTTTCAGAGGCTAAATGTCTCACACGTACGATGTTCCCAGCCCAGTCTGTCCACTGGACACACAGAGACTAAACTGGTATCAGACCATTTAACCTTCAGTAAGAGCACGAAACGACCACCTCACTGTGTAATCGAGTGTCACTGGGATGAATGTGCTTTAAAGACTGAATATCAAATCAGTCTTTTAATACATATTAGAAAAAATATCACAACATGTTGGTAAGTGATGGGTTACTGTGCAACACTCCACTGACACCTGCACGGGGTTGTGTGCATGTGAGAGTGCATGAGTAATTGTATGGATTGAAGAGGGAGTCCAGATGGTTTTGATCTGATTAGAGGGGTCCAATTGAAAATGCCACTAATCTGATAGTTTATCTATCAATCAGACCAAATCGAACCGACCTGTCAGCTGAGACAGAGATGGGTGGGCAGAGAGATGTGTGTGATTTAAAGAGGGAAACAAAAACTCAGAGCCAAGGAAACCCAATAACACAATGACACAAAAGTATCCACAACTCACCGATCAAAATGAAAATGTGAAGGAGCTGAAATCAAAATGGTGGAGAGGAGAAGAAAAGCGAGCTGCAGATGGGAAAGTTAAATTAGCAACATAACACGTACACACTCACACACACTAGACCCATGCAGACATAGTGGATAGCAGGACATTTGAATCCCCTGCTGCTCCAGTCAAAGTGTAGAGACCCAGGCAGCCATATGTCCTCCTCATTCCTGCCTCTGCAGTCCACCACCCTGCCCCAGGACACACAGTTCACACGTCTGTGCATGTAAGCACACACACATGCACACACAAAAGAGTAATTGGGCACAGAATCCTCCATCATGCTTGATGGTACAGTCATTTCTGCCATGCTAAACAATGCTCTTACAAATCACAAATCTTTTTATGTATAAATCCAAATTGGCGCAGCAGTAACATAAGAAAAGGTGCAGCAGCAATGCAGCATTAAAATGCCAACTGTCCGTCAGTCTTTCTGCTTTTTCTCTGTTCAACATGCAGAGAGATAACTCTACCATCAGATCACCACCATTCATTTGATTGCAGAGGATTTTTTTGTATGGAGCACTGATAGATTCATTTGAATCTTTTACCGGCAGCCTAGAGCTATCAATGTCAATTTGAGCAAATGCATCAGTTCACATGTTGCTTTTGTGTATATATCAATGTATGTGTGTGTGTGTGTGTGTGTGTGTGTGTGTGTGCAGTGTGACCATCTTTTTGCCCAGCCATGATCACACAAACCTCTTTCAGCTCAGATGTTCAACCATAAGTCACACTCGCCATAATTCATGTTCACACACAAACAAACACACAAGCTACAAATATGAACAATGGCCAGATTCTGACGCCTGAGTCACAAACAACAAAGATTCTACTCCCAAAAACATCCCACTGAGTATATGGTAACCCCACTACTATTAATAGAACAAAGTAGAGGAGAGTAAAACCGTAATAGGATTTACCCAGCGCTGGATAATTAGGGCTTCTGTTTGGGGAATACCACTGCAAAACACAGAATACCACAGAGAGACACTCCCCCCGCCAGACACACATACACCCACAGACACACTCAAAGATCTGTATAAGATGCACGCAAAAAACAATCCTCTGACATATACAGCACAGAGCATGCAAAACAGTGACTTCCGCATCATAACTGTTGTGCTGTGGTTATTGAAATCACCAAGAGAGGAAACCTGCCATCCATCCGTCCATTCATCTTTCCCTCCGGTCCTCCTCACCTCGTTGCCAAGCTGCCAGTTGCCGTGGCACCAGATTCCTATGCAGTAGCCATGTCAGATCAGATGATTGTAAAGTGGTGTGAAAATCTCCTTCCACACAGCTACTCCTCTTCTTCTCCTCTCTCCTCTCCCCTGCTGCCTCCTGGTCCACAGTGAAGCGTGAGAGTAGACACAGAGACAGCAGCAGCAGCAGCAGCAGCAGCGTCTCTGTCTCCAAATCTTCCACACATACACGCACACATGTGCACACACACAGACACACACACACACACACACACACACACACACACACGCACACACGCTCACCCTTCTTTTAATTAGCTTGTTCCAACAACCAGCGATGACTTATAAATTAAGTGGCTGAAATTACCTCCTGTGCAGCCTCAGTCCAATGAGGAGACACAGAGGAGAGCGAGAGAGCGCAAGAACATGTGTGTGAGGGAGTGAGAGTGTATCTGTGTTTTTGTGTGAGAGACAGTGATCGAGAGAGAGGAAGAGAGAGAGCGAGGGAGGAAGGGAAGGCATACATTATGTGTGTCAGCTCATTTGTATTCTAAGCTTGTTTTGCCTCTCCATCCCTCCCCTTCTCTCCCTCTGTCCATCTCTCCCCTTATCTCCCTCCATCCGTCCATCCACCCCACGCTCCCTCCGTTCTCCCCTCTTTCCCTTGGTTTCTCACTTTCCTTTCGTCCTCTTCCTGAATGGACATCAAGGACATGAACCTGACCCAAACATTAGAGGCAAGGATGCTGCAGACTAAGAGGATGGAGGGCAGGAAAGGAAAGAAAGCTGCACATGTGTACATCTGCTCAGCTGCCTGCCTGCAGCTCAGCACACTCTGGATGTAGGTTAATGATACATGGCTATTGATCTAGCATTCGTGGAGAACATGTAACATCAAAGGTCAGAGCTGGTAGCAGAGACGGTGAGAGAGGGAGCGAATGAAGGGCAGAGAGGGGCAGGCTAGAATGGCTGGACAGTGTGTGTGTTCATCCCTACACGTGGAAATGACAGTGTGTGAGGTGAATGAAAGTATGAAGTTCTGCAGAGCTGTAGCTGAGAGCTGTGAACACATTGTGACAATCTGTCAAAACATCTTTGCCAATCAGGTCATGACGGGATATAGAGGAGACAGAATTAGCTATTAAAATAGTGCATGGGCTCACATCGTGAAAGCGGCGAGGGCACACTCTGTTGTTAACAACAATACCGCTTCTGACACACCTTTTCTCGCTAGAGGGACAAGCCAGTATAAATGCAATGGATGGAAGGTTTTTAACTGGTAATGCGGGTCCGGGTCTGTAATGATTTGGACGGATGTTGATGGTGCCCAGAGGATGAATCTGAATTATTTGGTGGGTCCCCTGATTGTTCCTCCTCATTCGCACAACTTCGAGGTTGATCCCTCTGGTTTGAGATCTCCGTGAAATGAAAGCATTGTCATGTGACTTCATGCAGAAGCTGAAACGCGTGTCCCGAGGATGACCTGTGATTCTTTATGTTTTCATCGGGTTTCATTTGGATTCATTTTTTTTTAACTTATGACCAAATATCAAATCTAATGACATTCCCATCTGTCTTTGCTCTCTTAGATGATGGGTTGTGACGTAAGACATCAAAATGCCAACATTATCTTCCATGTTTACCGTTCATGGTATTAGGCTAAAAGTGCAGCCTTACAGCCTTGTGTTCACTGGCCACAGTAACCACGGAAAACACAGTCTGTGTGCTCTAATAAACTAAACATAAAATATTTATTAGAGGGTGCAGTAGGTGGTCTGCTTGGCTGTACAGGTGTACTGCACAAGATAAGATGTGTTGACTTTATTAAATGCTTGGCAACATAGAAAATAAAAATAAAAAATGAAATAGCTTAATCATTCATTTAGTCAATCTTAGAGCACATCTGCCCTGAGTTTCAGGATGAATGAGAAGAAAGAAAATTTAAAATAGAAATCCTGATAACAATTAGTAAGAAGCTTTGGTGAACAAAAATGATAATTTCATCTGAGAAAACAGTTATTTTTCCAAATATGCACATACAAAGAGAAGGACAGGTGGGGTTAGGATGCAGCTCACAGACACCCGGAGGTGCTAAATGAATCAGGAGGTTAACGTCATGGATTTTCTGTTCGCTAAGCTGCTGGTGGCTTCTGCGTTCCCCACTCTTCATTAATATAGCATTACCTCACATTAGTAGCCACTGGCCTTTTTTATGTGCACAATGCCTCTGACCTATATTTTACGGGTGATAACACTGAAAGACAGAGGCCAAAAAAAAAAAAAACACCAAACACCGCTGGTCACTTCTTTTTTTCCTCTTATCTTAACATTGAAAAAGTTTCACAAAGGAAAATACAAAAAACTCCAAAGAACCAATCCATGCAGCTGTAATGTGAAGTTCAACCACCAATCCAAATCTTTCATCTGAATCTCCAAATAATCTGTTGATGAAATTCATCACCATTCGCTCTCATTTTACCCAAACCAACGTTTCACCTTGTCCCGTTTCCCCTCCTCCATTGCTGAGTGTGCTGTCCTGCTTCCTATGGGTCTCAGTGGGATTGTCATGGAGGTAGATGAGATATGACCCAAGCATCGTGGAAATGAGAGATCTGCCTGTTATGGGGCCGTTATGGTTTATAGCACAGTGGATTGCTGTCCCATGGGCCTACTCTCCTCCCGGCCATATAGCTTGCTCTATCTCTTTGTTCACCCCCCCCCCCACCCCCCGACTGCTCACTCTATACTTGGGACTGCAATGGAAACCCTCCAGACTCTGCTCATGACCGATGGAAAGCAAACAAAGACAGTAAGGGATGCAGAATAATGGAGATCATGGGGCAAAAGAAATAGAAGGAAGGAACAAAAAGAAAGGCTGTTCAGATCAGCTCAGGAGATCGTCCTGCACAGTGCAAAATTCCTGTTACCTTGGAAACCTCGCCCTTACGTACAGAAGCATGCTCAGATAAACACATTCCGTCCATAGCATGTGAGATGTATGTGTGCATTAACACATTTGCTCAATCATGCACATTGCAGAACCATAAATCCATTAATGCTTGTATGTTTACTCTGCATGCGTATATGAACACAAGCATCCACGGGACCAAGCACTTTCCTTTACCTTCACTGCATCCTGGTACTGCACACGTCACATTTAAATAATTCAGATGATCAATTCAGTGTCAACATCTGATGTGCAGTCATGCAAGACACTGTGTCCAGTGTGATGAGTGTGCATTTGAGGAAAGAGCTGGAAAACAAATGTGCTCAGAATGAAAAGCTTTAAAGCGGCATAATGCACTGATGGAAGCAGTCTTTCATCAACAGCCCCATCAAATTATCTACAACACCATCAAATGTGTCATTTTTATGGATTTTAAATTGTTTGTCATTTAACAGGACTAATTTTATAAAGCTCTAATGTTTTCATATAATTTTTATGATGAATTTGGTCATGCATATTGTCATTTTTACTCGCAGCAGACATTTCGACCACTTGAACTATAACACCTGTCAAATACTTTGATCTCAGCCATTTATCTCATATATATACATCTCACAGACTCTGTATACTGTAGATACGGATTGAAGTAGCTTGTTTGATTTCAGAGGTTTCAGTGGGTGGCCTTAAAGCTCAGTGTGTGTTGGACCACCTTCACCACCATTTTGGTAGTGGCTGGCTCCACCCAGCTCTCAACTATACCAAAAATGGGGCGGGGCTTGAGTGGGGCAGCAGTTTGTGTCTATCAGTGTATGATCAGTCATCACTCAAGGTGATGATACAGGCTGCAATACAATTTAAACTGATGATGATTTATAAACGCTACCACCCTTGCTTTTGGAAGCCTCAGCCTCCGAGGTGGTGGCTTGGTTATATCTCATTATTTTAATCAGAGGGTAGGTGAATTTTGTTACTATCATTCAAGGCAGGCTGGTAGATTTTCCACTCTTCATTCACTGTTTATACACGAGTGGCGTCAGTATAATGATTTAACTATCGCCTTGAATGGAGAACCCTCCTGCAAAGTCATACACATAGATTTCATACATGAATGGTCCAGACTGCATGTGCACACAAATCTTAATATCCACTTTCAAGCCCATCATATAAACACACCGCGCACAGCTTCAGAAATTAACTCATTATTACCCAGTGATGGGAATAGTAGCATTATAATACATGGCATTACGAACAGCGTTACTTTTTACAGCAACGGGTATTCCAACGAATTGCTTCCATCATTCCAACTCTTTGACCATTACTGGTACCATTATTTAATTTTTAATTTAAATTTTTTTTTTTTTTTCTTGCTTGGCTCTCTAAACGCAACCCCCGGTGCGCACGTGCGCACACACACACACACACAAATGCCCCAGTGTCATTATACCAAGGCCTCCAGCTGTAGCCTACCAAGGCAGATCATTAATCAGCTAACAAAGAACCACATTCCTGCACTGTCCTTTCTCCTTTGTCTGCACCTTCCACTGCACCCTGAATTGATTCTGCCATGAAACAGCCAAGTAAATCTGAAGCGCTTATTTTTGGTAATTCTCAATCTAGATAATGCCAAAAGCATCGTGTTTATGTGCAATATAACATATTGTATATGCAGCATTATTTCCATGTATGCCAACGTTTCATTTCAAAAGCAAAATAAAGGATCCACTGGCAAAATAACACTGAGGACAATAGCAGTTTTTAACTCATTTATTAAAGTATCTACTTTACATCAGATATCTGACTTTTCTTAACAGCTCAAGTGTCAGCACAGAATACCTTTTAAGAGTAGATGCCCTTAGTAGTCTTATTTAACAGAATTCAACTATTCCACCTCAGGAGTTTTGCGTTACGTCAGGTGTGTGTTGTTACATACTGTAGAGCTGCACTGCTTTGGGCTTGTCATAAGGAATTTTTGGCAATCAGAAAAAATGCCATTACAGAGCCACCATCAACATAACAGCATGTGGACAAGGTTCTGCAAATATTAAGGGGGGGGGTTAGGGCTACAGCAGGTGTTCCCCCACTTTCATGGCGATTGGAAAATAAATTCCATTTCATGTGACTTCATTTCCTGAGCTGCGTTTGGCTATTATTACCCCCATCTCGCGCCTTTACTCAGGATCCATAGGAGTGGTCCCTTGTTCATGTCGGCTCGCTATAAACCCCTCAGGCACAGAGGGAAATGATGCACGTTATTGTGAACACACCAGATGGGGTCCTGAAGCAGGGAACATGAGGGAGAGCAGCAGTCTTCTCATAATGAGATGTAAATGGATGCGACCCTAGACTGGGGGCAAGGACGAGAGGGGGGCTCATTTCAATGGATGACAGTGCAAAGTAATGTAAGTGACAGGTAGTAAACCTGCATGGGAATAAATCACATTCCTGAAATTAGTCTGAAGACATGCCCTTATTGGATTGAGACCTATTATCAGAACCCACCAGCCAACGATAAAGCAGCTAAAATAAATATATTTACAATGGCGGAGGATCCAATGACTGTGTCTAATGGGAAAGCGCTGCCTCCAGATGATGAACCCACGTGTTATCACCTGACAATATTGTTCCACAAAGCATTTTGGCTTGGTTTTCTGGCCACTGTGTTGTTTTGATTTTTCTTTTAGGCAGGCACTACAGTTATTACCCAGGTAGAAGTGGCAAAAAGAAGAGAAACGGTGCATTTTGTATGACTTTTATATACTTTTATTCCCTTACATTTTACATTGAAAATGTGAAATATTGAAATTATTATAATTTTTTTTTACTGTTAGAATTTCATTATCAGTGAAATTAAGATTTGTCCATATATATATATATATATATATATATATATAGAGAGAGAGAGAGAGAGAGAGATTTTTGTATAAATCTGATGAGTTTCACGACTGTAATGTATCTTTAATATACAACAGTAAATAATGATATACATCACCACATCATCTCATGATAAGTAATAAATGAATGATTTATGCTAACATGTCAAGATTACCATTTTGTATAATGATCCATGTGTGTAGCTATTCTTCAAATGACTGACTAATGAGCAGAGAGTAATCCAATCTTGTAGCCTAAAAAAGGCATTGCAAGGCACGTGTAAAACTTTTACACCCCGAGTGTGCTGTGACATTTATTAGCTGAGAATGAGCTGGTTCTGTTCCATGGAGCCATGTTGCACCTCCGTGTTTCTCCAGTAATCTAGAATGGACAAATCAAAACGGACTTTTTTCTATCCCTTCCACGTGCTTGAAAAAGGGAGCGGTGAGATGTGAACGCCGTTGGTGCTCGGTTGGTTTCAATCTGTATTGCTACTGCTGGGTGCCACTAAACCCTACACACTGGTCCTTTAACCGCAGCACAAAATCCCAGCCCCACTTACGCACACACACACACACACAATCATCACACACCAGGGTAAAGACACTCCTACCTCCCAAGATGTGAACTTGCTCACTTTGTTCTCCCAAAAGTCATCATAAAAGGCCTCCGAGCTACACAGGAAACAGCGACATCTGAGACCACTGCCTGAACTCATGCGGTCTTTTTGTACCACGACTCATTAAAATTTATTTTTTTATATTCAGCTGCTGTGAACTGTACCATTTGCAAGTTGTGAGAGGTAAGTCACTTTATTCATTCCTCCTCATAGCTGCTGAATAGTTTTGTGAACTGTGATGTTACATACTACATCTGCTAAACCTCTTCAACAAACAGAACAAGTTAGCTGAGACAGAGAGAACAGTAGCGTCTCAAACTTTGGACAAACTCAGACAAGTTTATTTCAGATAATTCGAGCCTGGAGGAAAATGAAGCAGTTCAGTTTGTAATCTGATATTTCAGAGTCAAATTTTTATTTATTAACATGTCTGTTTTTATAACAGAGAGGGGAAACACGAAATGTTGTGTCAAAGAGCTAAAACCAAATGAGCAATGAAGGCCTGGCAGTTCAAATGAAACTACAGTCTGCATCTCAAATAGCTGTTTTATATGCAGTCCAGACCACACAGTAAACACCGAGTCTTTCATGGGTGACTTACAATGCATCCCCAGCAGTGGACACTGAACTAACAACAAAGACCTCAGTCCTGGCAGCAGACAGTTAATTTGACCCTACTGCTAAGGAGACAGGTTGCTGCAGGACACTCAGAGGAAGCCATTTTAGTCTGGTAGCTTTTATTAAACAGGGTGGCAGAAGTCCAGACACACCACAGCCACCACAGCCATCACAGCTGCCTATCAGCATCATTGTCATCATCCTCATCAGTCTGTCCCTGGCTCTCTGTAGCTCTTTATATGCACTGTACTTGCTGCTGACACTCATTTGACTGCTTTCTCCTCTGATGTCTGTGCAATAATCCATCTGTTGTGGCTGAGATTATTGCGAAAGAAGAGGCTGAGGCGCTTCAGACGCAGGATCCTTTTCAAGTTTTCAGTCACACTTTAGCAGCAGACTGGCACAAAGACATATTAAATTATGCACCAACAGCAATAGCAGGTGCTGGCAGAAAAAGAACTACAAGCTACAAGAGAGAAATGTCTGCAGGGTGGGACTTTTTCATACTGTGACAGTTTTAAGCTCCCCCACCCAAAAAATAAAAAAAGAGAGAAAAAGAAAATGGGCTGATATCGAACAAAATGTTGACATTGAATCATGTAACGTTAGAAATGTTTGGGACATTTTGAACAGCAGAGTGAGGGACACAGGGTGTGATGAAAGAGCGTGATGTTTTACTGTCCATGCTATTAGACACCTCCAGTGTAATACAAGCTCAAGATCGCTACAAACTACTGGTCAGCCTCAAATGACAAAATTTTGAGTCATTGGCGCGATGCCCTATTAGACTGCTTAACTAAGTACATGGAAGAGATTGGGTCAGCTCTGTTTGAGAATATAACAGTTGGAAAGGGATATTGTTGATCAGTGTTTTAATTTTTCACCAGTGGGCATTGGCTTAGAGGATCAAACCTTCACTATCATGTCAGGAGATCAGCCAAAACCTTGCAAAATACAAAATAAGTTTTTGGTCAGACAACATGGTGCTGTAATGCGAGGACGTTTATCCTCTTCAAGAGTGGTGGTCTAAACACTGGAGATGTGTGTGATGATGCCTCAGCTGCATTTGTGTGTATGCCTCTCCATGTTGGAGCTATGTGCAAGGATATGAGAGAAAGGCAGAGGAAATCAGCAGCATGCTGAGGGTCTGACACTTTTACAACTATCCAGATTGGCACCCAAGGCTGCTGAGACTCGCTATAAGACACCCACATGCTGAAGCGGAGCAGCTCATTAGGTAGGCCACACAGCGGCAGGGGCGGAGAATGCAGAGAGGATGGGTAGGAGAAGGAGTGAGATGAAGGGAATAGTTCTTCGTGCTCCATCTGGACAGAATCTGTAAAAATGCTCCTGCAGTGTCAAGCCTTTGCGCAGACAGTTCAAAGTGCTGGTGACACGGAGGAGGGGTTGAGGTTAGCAGGTCGCTGTGAAGTCCTGCGAGTAGTGAAAGTGATGCAAGCTCTTAGCTATCAAACTGGAATTGCCCACAGTTCTTAAATGTATAATTATGAAAATTATTGCTGGCCGAGCACTCTCACACGCTGAGTTAGAGTTTGTGTGGACATAGGGTTCAGACCAGTCGGGGATAGAATAGACTGAATAATGGCTGTGCGGTAATGAGGCTTGAGGTCATGTACCAGACCTTCAGAATCATGCTTACAGTAATACAGTACTTGGAAAAAACCTCTTGGTCAGTTGTAGAAAGGTCTGCCGTCGCCCTGTTAGAATTATTTATTATCGACTGAGAATTCTTTGTTTGTGAATAATAGTAATATTTATTTGTGAATTTATGTAGTTGCTAAGATATTTCATTTGGACCAAAATTATCAAACAAAGCAAATCAAGATTGCCATCAATTGCTGCTATGCTGCTGGCTGCCGCAGGATAATGTGTGGGACGTGTTATAGTCATCACTTGTTAGAGCCCAAATGTGCAAAACAGCAACAGAAATCAAATTGAGTTCATCTCATCTAGGAAATATGGGTTCTTGTTCTTTGTCAGCTACCTCGCTTCTCCACCCTGCTCGATGTGTTCTTTCCTGGGTTGGCAGTATTTCTAACACAATTACACAGATGATCCATCTGTATAAGCTGCATAAGCTGACCGACAAAGAACACGTTTCACTGCCTCAGATACTTGCTCTCTTTTTTTCTCTCCCAGCAGCCATACAGTCATTTCTGTCTTTTTAGCTTTTGTCTCTTCCTTCCTCTGCATAATTTATGACCCTGTCTGTCTACTAGACCTATTACTCTCTCATCAGGTGACCCAGTTATGAGGGGAAAGCCCGGCACCACAGACATAGTCAGAATGGGCTCCATAAATCAACATTTATGGAAACATTGTCTAAACATCCAGATGCTCAATGTGCAATCAAAGCCACTTGAGCTCAGTGATAGAGTCTTTCCATTAATGGACTGTAGCCATCCTCCCTTTGGGATTAGACATAAAATTGAGTCATATTACTGGAATGCAGTGTTTCCAAATCAAGGTTCAGAGACAATATATGAACCGGACAAGTTTTCTGCCTCAGCATGTTACCGCCCTCACAATGAAGAAAGACAGTTTTGCCCCTTGAGTAAGTGGAATCCAGAAAGAAAAGTCAGAATCAAGATTAACTTCCTGATATCTTCATGCGTGGTCCAGGGACAGATAGAGGCTGCATGGGTTTTCACACAAATGAGACCAATTTCCTTAATCAGCTGCCAGAAACAGGACATTCACTGATTTGATGTGGTTTGCCATTTCCAGAGTGAATAATGGGTATAGCTGTGTGTCATCAGCATAATTATGATAGCCTAAGCTTTGTCTTCGAAGTAATTGTACAGCACAGGATCCAGCAATGAACCCTGAGGGACTCCACAGAATAACAGCTTGGACACATATGATAGCCATGGACGTAATCTACATTTTTAAACAAAGTGAATTCTGAATGATAGTTCTTTTCTCTCTTCTTACTTTTAATTAACCTAATTCAACTTTTGGCTGGACAACCCCCTCTGCAACAACATGTGTCTCTAGAGCTGTATTTAACTGAAGCCTAGATCTAAAAAAAAAAAATGTTTTACAGTCTGGTTGCCTTGTTTTTGTAAGTTTTAATGAGCTCCGGAACAGGAAGTGGCACGACTTTCTCAAATAAATCTCCAGTTTCTTGAGGGTAGGAGCTTGTGTGATGGAGCCTGTCCCAGTTAAGGCCATGATAACGTGCCCAGGCCATTTGTTTTATGTCTTAAAAGAGACAGCAAGGCCGATTAAATGAAGTGGAAATGCAAATGAAGGAGAAATATGAAGGGATCTGAGGAACACAGATGCAGACAGCTATTTAAAGAAAGTGCATCTGCCGAGGCCAGATATTCTTTGCCAAAAATAGTTTTTCCGTTTTCCCTTAAAACACTTTTTGCCGACAGGTGCTTAATCCATTAAGCATCAGCATTTGTATCAATCCGTAAAAGAACATTCTGAGAGATTATCATAATTAAAGACTAAAAGAAAACTGTGGCCACCAGAATTTCTACCAACCCATCAAACTCTTATCGAATTATAGTTTGAGTAGAATTCTATTATTCTAAATTCTGGTTTCTATTTATATTTGGATAAAAAATACAAATCAATCCCAGCGACAAATGGCTTGTAAATCCACATGTTCAGTGCACCACGCTTGAAGAGGACCATGTGGTTCTTTCCTATCATCACATCTGGCCTCTGAAACATCCTTTTACTATCATTTAATAATAGTTAAATTGCTTGTATGGTTTTAAATGTAACTAGCAGAATCAACCAGCATTCATGCACTTATAGCACATGATGTGAAAGATAGTCGCAGGACAGGCTCAGAAATTTGAAGAGGATTTATCTACTTTCTGCTTCTCTGACATCTTGACCTTTCCTCGGTTAGATTTTGGCAGTAAATCATTTCAGTCCACGATTTCATGGGAAAGAGCTAATTACAGGAAAACAATTACATTTTCCTTTTTACTGCATGGCACAGCTGATCATGTTTTCTGTTGGAAAATGCAATCAAGAAATGACAGAAACACAATTAGACTAATGAGCAGAATGCTGCCATATGCTCACACTGTAGTGCAACTGAACGACAATAGACATGGAGAGTGGGAGATAAATATTCACTAGAACTGATCATCTATACATACCAGACTTGAAGGTGCATGAATGCATTGGGGATGTGAGGTAGTGCTCATTAGTAATGTGTAACATTTGATGTGCGAACACACTTGTTCCTTTAAGCACCTTTAAAGTTTAACTGGTATTATACATTGACCTTCAGTGACGCTAATCCTTTTTCGTTCATTGTGAGCCCATTACATTTTAAATCACTGATCCCTCCCTCCATCCTCTTCCGTCTCTCGGGGAAGGGCAGTGTTGAACATGGCGTGAAAAAGAGAAGAAGAGTAGAACAGAACACAGCGCTGTGGAGTAAAACCTCTGGTTTGTCTCGCTGCCTGGAGCGATGCCGCTCTGTGTGGAGTTAGTCCACAGCCAGCAGCAACATGTAGGCATGTTTGTTCACGGATTGCATTTCTCTGTGTGTCTCCAACACTTCATATCCATCCATCCTCTACCGCTTTTCATCGTTTCTGGGTCGAGGGACTTCATATCCCATGTTGGATAAAAAAGAATTGAGCGGTGATGCCAGGAAGAGTAAGGACACAGCTCAATCCGCAGCTAGAGTGGGAGGACGGAGAGACAATGCTGCATAATTTCTCCTCACATGTGACTTCTCTATCAGCTTATGTGCATGCTGCATGTTCTCCCTCTGGGCTGGTGAAGTTCCAGCATGCCATGTCCTTGTGGGTACTCTGTGGGCGGATCAATGCGTACACATTTTGGTGAAATCATATGTTTCCTTTGGAGAATGTGGGTTAATCATAATGTGTAGGCTGCAGCAGCTCTTTGATTTCCTTCCTTTAACCCCACAGAGCGGTATTGGAGGCTTGTACAATCTGAGCTTAAATATTAAACTCCGACATCAAGCAAACACAACATGGAAGATTAAAGCCGCAGCTACTTTGCAAACTCAAGTTCTGTGCAAGGAAATGCACCCTGTCATATGATAAAACAGCTGTGGACCGTAAACAGAGGATTTTGTTGTGTACAGCTGATTCTTTCTTCTTTGTGTGCTCTTGGCAGGGCCAGCTCAAAAGGCTGTGGGCTAACCCAAGCAGGGTGCCTGTACTGTGGTGCGAGAATTAAATATAGCCATTGTAGTTCTATTCCAATTTTGCTTCGTCATGGCTGATTAGAGGCTACAGTGAGTCGTTATCATGTAGTAAGAAAGCGAGGCCTTAATGCTATGTAGCAATAGGAGGACACCAGTTAACCCAAGCGTGATGTCTTTGGACGGTGGGAGGAAGCCCACACAGGCACGGGGAGAACATGCCCCAGGCTGGGAACCAAACCAGAGACCTTCTGATTATAGTTCTGTGATTTAGCTCAAGGAAACTTTGAACCCAGGACATTTATTTTTCCTGTCTTTCGTGGACAGGTGCACATTACTTTCCTCAAAAGTTTTAACTCTTTAAAATATTGCCCTTTCAAAGAAACGTTTATTATGTATTAAAAGTATCAAATGTTGTTATTCACTACATAAATATGTGTTAGAATAGAAATATAATCTAGTATTTCTTATATAACCCTGAGTGGTAGTAAATCTGCCCACGGGTTCTTTATGTCGTGCAGCTGAAAAAAAGGGCGGGGAGGGGGGTGTCAGAGGTCAACACAGATGTCAGCTAAGTGCCAAATTAGCTTGACCAAGGTCCTCAGTGAGTGACAGCACATTTTTTGCCCATGTTTGCTCCAACATACAGCAGATGCCTGATTAGGTTTGCTCTAATTTCTTTATGTATTTTGCCCAGTCTGTTGCTCCTATAACTCGTGACTTGTTGCCCAAGAAACTTTTTAATACGATGGTAAATTAATCATCATTTCTTTCACTGCTATGTCATTTGCGCAAATAAATTGCAGTGCAACTTTTTATGTTTCCATCCATAAGGGAATTACTTTGCACTCATAACAGAAAATATTGACTACACTTGTTATTACAACTTGATTGGAGAGCAGTATGGTTTTAATCTAGTTAGAAGGAATGCTATATTACAGCTACTATATAGATAATGAGCTGCATCAGAATTCATTTTCTGCTACGTTGCGTATTGATTGTCAATTTAGAGATCAACTGAAAGAAAATTAACAGGCTGTTGTGTGATTAATAATTCAACAGTGAGGTCTGGAAGTTTAACCAGCTGGAGTTGTTCACTCCGAGAGTTCAGCTGAGTCGCAGAATGATTAAGAGGCAAGTATTGGATCGGTATCGTAATTTTTCTTTTTTTTTTTTTGTCCTACAGAGGTCAGTTTCTTCTGACCGAAGCAAAACCAAGATTGCTGTTGGAGATTAACACACGTATTTCTCCGGGTCGTATCATGGCTGTGACATGGCTGATCACAGCCACCGCAGACAAAGCTGTGGTTTCACCAGACACATCACAGCAGCTCTCTACACTGTGCCAACAATAAGCGCACACCCAGTTAATGCACTGAATATGTATAAGTGCCCCACACGACCCCACAGAAAAGACCGATCACTATCAAGGTGAGTCTAACTGTTCTTTGGTGTGCGTTGTGTGCTCACAGACTCGCTCCACTGTAGCTCCCTCCATTACATAATATGTATTAATCTTTTAATATTGATAACTTGGTAATCTTTGGAAACAGATTTAAAAGTTTTAAACTATTGAAGAAATGGCTTTTCTGGGGCTTTTCTGCCTCCCACATTGCAGCACTGAAGGATTTGCTCAACTAAACACACTGCTTCTCTGAGCTGAGATCATTGTATGGTTCTGAATTGACCTGTTACTGACATATTATCTTTACCTTGGCCTTGGTTCACTTATTGGGCCAAGTATTATTTGCCATGGTTGGAAGGTCATAACAGAGAAATGGCCAAGACACGGGCTGCAACAGGAAGGGCATCTGTCTTAAAAATTGCAGCCGAATCAATTATAAAAGTCACTTGGGACAGACAGGAAAAATACATTTCCTGGGTTCAAAGTTTCAATCATTCATTCATCTTCTACCACTTTTGTGGGGGCTGCTGGAGCCAATCTCAGCTCTCTCTGGGTGAGGGTGGGGTCACCCTGGACAGGTCACCAGTCCATCACATGGCCAACACACAGAGACAGACAGAGTCCAACAACCACTCACACTCACACTCACCAGTTAACCCAAACATGACGTCTTTGGGTGGTGGGAGGAAACCCACCAAGCACGAGGACAACATGCAAACGCCACAAAGAAAATACCCCAGGCCTGGGAATCAAAACCACAACCTTTTTGCTGTGACGCAATAGTGCTTTCATTTCACACATTCCTTCAGAATCTCTACAGGGTACCAGTTGTCGTGTGTCATCAAGTATCCATGTGTCTTTCCACCCATAAAACAGAACAATGTGTCTCATCATGCTGCTCTAAATCATCTCTGTAAACCAGAAATATGCTTAAGCACCATTTGAGTTTGAAGCTCGGCATATCAATGCAATTCTTGATTTTCTCATCTAAATCATTATGAAACTGCACTTTACAAATTTCATCCATCACCATTTTTAAATAGTTAAAAAAACAAAACAAAACAACAACACTAATTTGCCTTCTTGCCAGGAGTTGCATAACAGTATTCATCCTATTTTCCAACTGTATCTGTCCACTAAATATTAAGCTGAACCCAGCAGCCAGATGGATAGGATTAGCATTAGACAGCAAACCAAGGGAAGGTTCTTTCTCGAAGTGACAAAGCAGCTCTAAAGCTCACTGGTTGAGGCTGCCTGTGATGGAGATTTTGACCAAGCCAAAAAAGCAAAATGATGATAGGAATGACAGGATTTACACATACACTGTTTAAAACACACTTTTATTGTCTTGGTAATGTAAGAGCTATGAAACTTATTCCAAATGTTATACTGCTATGGCACAATATATTTTATTTCATTTCGATTCATTACAAATCTTCCTCTTTTCTGAATAAGGGTTGGGGATACATGCATATGAATGGTTTGTGTGTATGCCAATCCTTCATAAATCTGCCCTCGAGAAAGACTGATCTCTTCCCTCTCCTCCCCCACAGTTCACTGTTGACTCTAATAGGATTGGAGACACATAGCCCGCAATTGATAAATGTTGTCTCTAGGAAAACACAGAGCACATCAGCGCATCAAAGCATGTACTCTGAGGACAGCTTCTCCAAAGTTGAAGCGTGCATTGGGAGCAAGTGACAGCAGGGAGAGCGGGAGATATACTCAGCACAATGTGCAACAGTGAGCAACATCATATTTCACTTATGTGTTATTGGAAGAGAGGGGAGGCATTAAATACTGAAGGCTCAATCACCCTGTTGGGAAACATGGGTGTCCCTTCTCTTTAATTAACAAGCAGTTGACAGCCAAACAAGGCAGCAGAGCACACAGCAGCTGTCTGAAAAGGCCTTTTCTGGGGCTTTGATGCTGATTTGAGCCAATGGTGAAGTAAGTTACACTGACATCAGACTGCACGCGGGCCTTTGAAGGCTGCAGACACACACGATGGCTCGCAATCTGCGCCGCAAGATGACAGTGGAACCAAAATAAACCCATTTAATAATGGAGGAGGACCTCGAAGGCTGAAATTAAATCAGAACACTCACATTATGCAAAATAGGAAGTGCTAATACCTGCGTGTGTAATGTGATATGATGTAAATCTACAGGTCTCCAACATTTACATGCACACACACCTGCGCAATGTGTGGCTGTGATGCCTTTGCCAAGCAGTGCTGATTTATTGTTGGTTCTCTATGTGACGGTGGTGGAGGAAGAACTTATGTCAGCCTTTCTCCTTGTCCCCTTTCCCCCTACCACAAACCTAGACTACTGAGAGAAGTGGGTGTTCATCCACCTCCGTCCACTTATCTGAGGTAGGGCCGCGGGGGTAGCAGCTTCAGCAGGGAGTCCCAGACTTCCCTTTCCCCAGCCACATCGACCAGCTGGGGTTAGGGTTAGGGTTAGGGTTAGGATCCCGAGGCCAGAGCGGAGATATAATCTCTCCACCTGGTCCACGGAGGTACATGAACTCCTTCCCTTGGATGCAAAGACTCATTCCCAACACGGAGTAGACAGTTGGCTTCCTGCTGAAAACCATGGCCTCTGATTTGGAGGTGCTGATTGTCATCCCAGCCGCTTCACACCTGTCCAGTGAAAGCTGAAGGTCACAGACCGATGGTGCCAACATCACCACATCGTCCGCAAAAAGCACCTTCAGACTGTCCAAAGTCTGAAGGTGCTCTGAGCTAAAAGTACAAAGCACAGACTGTGAAGGTTTTCAGACTGTGTTAATGGTTGACATTATAACTTTTCAATTGGTAGAAGACCAAATAGCTTATCTTCTTTCTCATCAAGGCCAAAGTGATGTCCTAAACTTTTTCATTCTGACTTTAGGCGTCATACAACAAATACAATATCATTTCACTTTTTTCCAGTTAGTTTTGAACTTTTGCATGCACACTGAATGCTTTTTCACATTTATATTGATTACCTTCATAGTCATGAAGTAATATTTTAAAGCAAAATGATCAGGTGTGTCTTGGTTTGTTTTTTTTGGTGCAGTGATTGTGATTGACAGATGTCATACAGATGTGAATTGCTCACATCTGTATGACATCTGTCACACCCAGTTATCATCATCTCTGAGATAAGATACCATCCAATCGCAGTATTGAAGAAATTCTGCAGAGGGATTCTTGTTTCACCTCAAACTTTGGCATCTTTGGTACATAGAACAGATGAACAAACCCTGCACTTGCTGAATGTAGACGGGGATGTCAGGGGCCAACATCATGTGTTGATGTGTCTGCTGTAGAGGATCGCATACAGTGATCATGAATTCATTGGCTCGTTGTCTGGGTTTTAGCTTCAGAGAAGCTAAATCCATGCCAGCGACGCAGACCTATATGCTGTCCAATGCTAAACTCACATCTACAGGAAGGTTTACATGTTTGATGGCGATCCTGGAGCTTTCTCATTTCCTTTGATAGGAATGTGAAAGATAGTTTACAAAAGTGAATACTTACGAGGACATTAGTTAATCATTTTGTAAAGGTTCCCCTGCTACATTTTGTGGTTTTACAGTCATGTGATCCAAGCCTGCATTTCTTTTTTACATTTCTCTAATCCATTATTAGGGCAGCACAGCAACATAGTCATTAGCTGTAGCCTCACAACAATAAGGTTGTGGGTTCGGTTCCCGGCCTGGGGTCTTTCTGTGTGGAGTTTGCATGCTCTCCCCAAGCCTGCGTGGGTTTCCTTCAGGTACTCTGGTTTCCTCCCACCACCCAAAGACGTCATGTTTGGGTTAACTGGTGACTCTAAACTGTCTGTAGGTCTGAGTGTGAGTGTGAGTGGTTGTTGGTCTCTGTCTGTCTCTGTGTGTTGCCCCTGTGATGGACTGGTGACCTGTCCAGGGTGACCCCGCCCTCACCCAGAGTGAGCTGGGAATGGCTCGGAAGCAGATAAGCAGTAGAAGATGTAGTATTCAGCATGTTTAACTGCAGGACATCCACCTCTTAAATTACTAGCCGTTCTTCCTGTTTCTGCTGCTTTAACCATTCTTGCAAAGATAACAGCATTTAATTTTCTTCCCTCTTGGGAAGAAAAGTAGGTACATTTTTAATAATTTTACTTTATAAACTAGCTATGCTTGCACCGTTCACACCCACTCCTTACAAGCACTCGCACCATTTAGTTGTCACTTCGCACTAGAGGTGGACAGTGACTCGTGTGTTAAAAGGAAGTGACAGCAGCAAAAGGCCATTTTTGAACCCCTGGGAGAAGATCCGACAGGAGCAGATAAGATGCCACCTCTCCTGTTAGTAATGCACTCTTTGAAATCCGTGTGTCTGGTCTTCCTTATCTCTGTTCTACCTCCTGCAGAAAATTCTTCTCCTGCCAAACCAGCAAGAAGCCAGGGAGAAAAACAACTAGAGAGATATTTTAGATTCCCAAATAACCATCTTTGAAAAAGATAAAACTCTCCAGTGGTAAAAGATGTTAAATTTATAACCATTTCTCTTGATTTCAATCCTTAGTCTTCATCAAAAGCAGCCTGAACAACAGCCTGAAAGACTTTTTCGGTCTGTATGTGCAGGTTACAGTTCTCCCACTAGTCCAAGTGTTGTGTCCTGTGAAGGTGAAGGATGTTGCCTGTACTGACGCACAATAATGGAAAAACTGGAAAAGGAAACAAATATAAAGCCCCCCAGTGGTGGCAAGACAGTATGGTTTCTCTGCTGTCCAAAATACGACTGACCAGAAACCTGATTTCTACTTTCTCTAGCTGTGTATCTCCGGCTTCCGTCACTGTGAGATGTTTTAGGAAATAAAAAGAATGTAACAAAGGACAAGTTGAAAGAATTTCTGTCAGTAAAAGAAAGACTGAACATCGACAATCTATTGCTATCAGTCATCGTTGTGTCTATGGACACAATTTAAATGTATTTATTATTTAAAGTAAATAAGCCAGGTTGATTTGCGCTTCACTTAAAATGTGGATGCTAGTTAGCTAGTTTTATTCGTAGCTTACTGCTCTAATTGTGAATCTTTCACGCAGTGGACACAATGACCTGAGTCTGAGACCAGAGTCTCACGCTCACATTCACAAATGCACACAATTTAGAGTCACCAATTGATCAATGAAGCTTGAAGTGTGGACGGAAGCAGGACTATCCAGAGGACACCCAGACCCAATGCGCTGTGAGGCGACAGTACTAACTGCTGCACCACCATTATTTTCAATCCCTGCCCCGGCAGATATCACACACATTCAACTATAAACCACAAATACTTCCATCACACCAAAAAAAAAAAGGAAGAGAGAGAAATCCCCTTTTTTTTAATTAGTTGTCATTGTTTTGAAAAATAGGAGCAGAAGTGTAATCAAACGCATATTTCGTGCTGCTGATTTTTAGCCAAAAGCCATTTACATTCCTGTTCAACTTCAACTTCACGTTCTTTAGAAAACAACTCCTCAGAATCTCCTCTCACTCTTGGAGCCTCATCCAGTCATTTCACCGAACAGCTGCAGATCTCAGTGCGAGCCACGTGCATGATGCAAAGAGACTTTCTGTTCTGTTCTTTAGGCCAAGGGGATTTCTCCTGGGTTGTAAACCTCCATGGAATTAAATCCACATCTGTTTGTCTTTCTCACTAGAAACTCTAAACCTCCTCATCATTGTGCTTTAAGTCGATAGCCTTTATGCCGTCAGGCTGTTTGGTTATCAAGTTGTCCCCTCGTCGTTCTGTGTCCAGAGGGACTGATAAACACATTCTCAAATGATTAACATCTGTCAGATAATTTCCACAAGGCTGCCATAGAAATAATAGTCCATGAAACACCTGCCATCTCCATCCATTTCCCATCACATTAACACTGAGGCAAACACATACATCCACCACACATGAACACATGAAAGCGCTCACATTCATATGAGACAGTGTGTTTTTGTGTGGTTACTTGTATATCTGTGTGCATGTATTGTCTGAGGCTGCTGTCATGAGGAGATAGAAGTCGCCCTGGGGTTGTTTGTGACCTTGTGCTTCTCAATGAGCTTCTTTCACATATTCACACAGAGATGAAAAGCACTCCTCCTTCATGAACAGACTCATTAATCCACCTGTGGCCCAGGCCGAGGTTGTTGTGTGTCACAGATCTAATTTAGCGTCATCTTTGCGTTTCCTGTGATCTTACCTGTCCTTTGTTCTTCGCATCAAATCACTTGGCTTTCAGTAAAAAAAGTTCCGTCAGAAAGATGATAAAGTGACAACACAGTACAACTGTCACAGCTGCTCCGACTCAACTTCCTACCGCTGCTTCTGTAAGTGCAGCTCCTACTGTGTTCACTCCACCTTGACGTAGAACCTCTATCTTTTATGTTCTGTCATATTTATTTGTACGCCGAACATTTCACTCCAAAACCACACGCTTTCATCTGCCTCTCCACTTTCTGGAGATCCTTTTCCATCGGATTTTGGATCCTGGCTGCAGGAGATCCTTTTACTGTCAGCGAAGTTCAATTCAGCTTCTAACCTGAAAGTGTAAATAACACGAAATTGTACAAAGTACATATGTGCTGCCATCTTATTTTTTATTACTGGTACACAATAAATCTGGGGGTTATTTTGGGCCACAGAAGATTCAATCTATGGAGCCAGAAAAAGGAAACCCTTTAACTGGGACACAGCTATAATGACTCAAGTGGAGACAACGGCAATAAAATGTGATAGTGGTTCTCAAAGGTGAAACTATCACTATTTTAGCCATAGATTAATCTATGAAATATTTTCTTTGTTAATTGTTAAATCAAGCTCTAAAAAATCAAATGTCTCCTCACGTATCAATGAAAATGTTTGACTGTTCCTGGATAAAAGGTGACAATCATTGTAGATATTCATTTTACTATTTTGTAACAAATGAAAAACGGGAAGCTTTTGTAATTACTTCAAATGTTTTCAATAGATGTTTACTTGAAGGGCAGCTTAGCGCTGTCACTCCACAATAAGAAGGTCACGGGTTCGGTTCCCAGCCTTTGGCTTTTCTGTTCTCCCTGTGTCTGCATGGGTTTCCTCCCACCGTCCAAAGACATGCATGTCCAGATTAACTGGTGACTCTAAATTGTCTGTAGGTTTGAATGCAAGTGTGAGTGGTTGTTCGTCTCTGTTGGTCTTTGTTTGTTGGCCCTGTGATGGACTGGTAACCTGTCCAGGGTGACCCCGCCCTTAATCCAGAACGTTGGCTGGGATTGGCTCCAGCACCCCGCGACCCGAAAACGGAAAAGCGGTTGAAGATGGATGGATGGATGGATGGATGTTTACTTGAAGCGATTATCCAAATTAGTACAAAGTCAATCTTTCAGATCTAATCGTACTGAAGAGCCCGAAAGAGTGGTGTCATAAATTTTAGTTGCAATCATTTTAAAGGAAAAGGATCTTTTTTTCAGCAACTTAAGTGGCCACAAACGGTATTTATGAGATAATTGCAATAAATGTGAAGTGCTGCAGAACAATAGCACAAACAGAAAAATCCTAAAATGACTGAACTGATTAAATGTGGTTCTTATGTATTACAGTTTGGACCCACCAAAGAAACCCTGAAATCCTGAGACAGTTGATGACAGCCAATAACGTGTGTCTTTATGCTGTCTCATTCTTCTCTTGTTAGTTAATACCAGACAGATTTCTGCCAGAGAATCTAAACTACACACCACAATAGACCTATGAAATTGTTTAGCATATCAAATCCTTTCATAGGTCTAATGAAAACTCTAAACACGTCTTTGTTTCAAAAAGTACAGGCTGGGAATAACTGCCACACGGCATTGTGCCAGTATTCTTGTTATTACAGTCACATTCTGCATAACACTGATAACGCGGTTCTGATCCCGCTGGAGATAAGTCCCAGAGCCCCTGCTCTGAGGTCACAGTGATATCTGGTCCATATGATCCCCGGCATTATCATGTAGGGTCAGGAGGAGCACACAGGGAGTTTTACTAAGCACACCAAAGCTTCACCAACTCATTTTCAAACATGAAGAGGCTCATGGTCTGCAGCTGGGCGGTGCACTGACTCATCACAATAACACTCAGGGGCCTGGACCAGATGTTCCCTTAAATTATTGTACTTCTCAAAAGGGTTTAAAACTCACCGACTTCAGTAATGTCAAGAGGCTCTGATGTAGCGTCTGCACAGGAAGTCATTCATTCATTCATCTTTTACCGTTTATCTGTTTCTGGGTCACGGGGGGTGCTGGAGCCAATCCCAGCTCACATCCTGGACAGGTGACCAGTCCATCACAGGGCCAACACACAGAGACAGAGACCAACAACCACTCACACTCACACCTGCAGACAATTTAGAGTCACCAGTTAACCCAAACATGATGTCTTTGGAAGGTGGGAGAAATCTGGAGTATCTGGAGGAAACCCATGCATGCACGGGGAGAACCGAACCCGCAACCTTCTTGTTGTGGGGCAACAGTGCTAACCACAATGCCACCACGATGTCCCGCAGGAAGTAAGTCACAGCATTATGAAGCAAAGAGCATTCCTTATGAGGCCTCTGTCCATATCTGAGCATGGTGGGAGGAATGTCAAATTAAAAGAGAGCATCATCGTTGTTACAGCTGACAGTATGACATCATCAGCATCTTCTACTTTAAATGTTTTTTGACTTGTTCCTCTTTTTCCTTCACAATCACGTAAAAGTGAAAACCATAAATCCATGATACAAAGTTAGGGCCACGGGTGTGCGTATTTCAAAGGGTGGAGCTGCAGGGCACTTTACAACCTGGCCACATGGCGAAAGTTCAGAGTGCAAGTTAAATGTGTGTGGAATTCGGAGCTGGAGCTATCTACAGCCTCCCACTGACCCAGAGCGACTCCCTCCCATGCCTGAATCAGCTGTGGCTATATGGGGCTGGTCTTGGCAAAGGCTTAAAAGTTTGATCAGTGAATCTGGGTGTGAGCAGATCAATACCTGCATAGTATAGTACACTATCTTAATCATTTACTTCCGCTCAGTCCTCAGGCTCACGCCTTCTCCTTCTCAACTAATCAATACCTTTTTGGCTTTGCCTCCTCATTACTGTGGAGCAGAGACAGGTTGGAAGAGACTCCACACTGGTAAAGTTTGTGGCCCCTTGTCGCCTTTTCTTTTCGGTAATCTGGGTCAGGCCTCATCACCCAGTCAGCTCTCATAAATTCACTGTTCATCTTTTCTTGTTTGATCAACAGATACAATGGTGCAGAGGGAGGGGAGGAAAACCAGGCACCTGCTTGGGGGGGCCCCAAACGGCCCTTTTAAAACACCCATAAAGATGCTATACACTGATGGAGTCCGCTGGGCTTATTGCCTGCATGGGAGGCATTCAGGGAATACTGGAAATTTTAGCATCAGCCATTAGTCGCCAAGACTCTAAGATCTCCACTGAAGTGTTAAAAATTGTTAAACACAAACATCCTTTTTGGATGTCACTTTGGAGTCTAATAAACACACCTGAATGAATATCAACTTGGCCATTTGTGGTTAATTTGGCATCAATTCCATATTAACCGTCCTGCTGCAGTTATTACTCACCCACTGCACACAATGAGTTGTTATCTGCTGCTGACATTGCATAAACTGCTTACTTGTGGGTGAATCATGATTGTCAAAGGTCATCGGCTCTTTGCATTTGACACAGAGAGTCATATCCTCTGTAGTAACGATAGAAAAGTCTGACATACTGTGACAGACTGACGTGGGAAACCACTATAGTCAGATATAAACTAATCCACGTCATTTCATGGGAGTCAATGAGAAGAACGTTGAACTTGATATACTGTCATCTACTTGATATCGTTCCAGCACGGCTGATCTGAAGAGAGAGGAGCAGGGGTTGGGGGTGAGGATTAGCTGCAGTTTTTCTCCATCTTTTAAATATTCCCGCCCTGCTCTGCTGACCTTGGCAGACTGTTATAACAGCCAATGCAAAAAGCACCTGGTCGATCAGTTGAGTTATCAGTTTTAAAAGCCTATATTTAACATTGCCGGTTAGAAAGGAACAGGTTTTGCTCAAAAAACTCAGATTTTCAGTCTTGCTTTCTCAAGCAACACAGCACCAAAACAGCTCTCATAAGCACTACAGGCTGCAGACAGAGGATTTTTCTCAGGTTTAATGCTAACTGACCTCAATTCATCTGTAAAGGAATGCAGTTACTGTTAGGCTTTTCAGAATAAAAATTAAGCCATGAAATCAATAGTTCACTGTCTCTAAGATAGATGTGAAAACACTGAGAAAGTCAAATGATCTAATCCCTAAATGCAGCTGCTTTAGCCATCAAGGGTAAAAGACGAAGTCTTTAAATTGATACATGAACGTCCCTTGATCCCTTCGACAATATGGCAATATGATGTGGTTTATAGTTTAGAGGTGATGCTTGTGCTTGGGTTCCTATTAAGCAGTAACCTCTGAGGCTAAAGAATAAATTTAGCACTAAAAACTGCAGTTGCTTTAAAGGCCCCTTGAGTCTGACGCCAACAGTGAATCAGTTGCCATTTAACAAACTCCCGCGTTGAAATGTGTAACTTAACAGCAGAAATAAAAATGTTTTCACATCAATGGTTTTTGTTGACAGCTAATTTGTTCCCGGTGATTTTTTATTGAACTCACTCATGAGAAATGAATTTAAGCTTAATGCTCTGTATAATCCAGGGTGCGGTCTGGTCAGGTGAATGAGTGTGTCCTTGCCACAAACCGTCATTCACTGAAGTCTCCATAAAAAACGTATGAACTCGACGAGCTCCGTTGAGCTTCATCGTTGTGTTTGAATTGATTTCATTCATCTTTCAAGCGTTGATTCTTAAACCAGTTGTGTTCTCACTGCGTGCTATGCCATCTGCTCAAATTATCCATAACACTGTGGTATTTATTGCGCTGTTGTGCGAACATTACACAGCTATAGAGCTCAACAAGCTGAGCACGCTGTAGAGCTGCCTTATGTGAGAGATTAGTTACACTCTGACAAAAAAGACAACCTCGTCGCTGGCCCGTAACACCTATGTAAGCAGGTCCAGTCACTCACTCATTTTCCGTTGTTTACATGTTTCCAGGACACCGGGGGATGCTGGGGCCGATACACTATACAGCCTGGACAAGTCACCTGTCCATTGCAGATGAACAACCACTCACACTCACACTCACATCTACAGGCAATTTAGCCTTACCAATTGACCCATACATGCATTTCTTTGGATGGTGGGAGGAAACCGGAGGAAACTCATGCAGGCTCCACGCAGAGGACCCCAGCACCCCAGAATCAAACCTATGCCCTTTATGCTGTGAGGCAGCAGCACGAGCTTTAATGTTCGAGCTGTGGTTCAGGTTCAGACTGTGCAGAGCTCTGCAGACAGGGTTCATAAAACTGGACACTCTTCTCCCATCAACCCAGATTTAGCCTCTTTGCATCAGAGTAAATCTATGAATCTTTAACCCCTCACTGTCCCAAAGAGCCCTGTAGATCTGCTGGGTTATGCATTGGCTGTTTCTACAAAGTCTGGGTTAAAGGTCAAAGGCTGATTGCTCCACTTGCTCGTTCACTTTAAAAAATGTTGTATTTGGTCTGCAGACACTGTGTAAGCTTTTAAAATCACACAAAACACATTTTTATTGATTTGTCTTCTTGTCTGACTAAGAAAGTTGTATTTGACTCCATAATACAGTTCCGTTGTGTTACTAAAAAGGTGTGTATATCAATCATTTGATCTGTTTTGAACCTACGGAGCAATTTTTATTTAATTGTAAATCTATTTTGTTGTTGTTTTTGTTTTTCTGCAGTAAAAAGACTCCTGGCACTAAAAACACCATACAAACAAAATCATTATTGCGATTGTTGTTTATGTTTATATGTTTAAATATGATGATCAGCTTTCTCTTCCAATGGATGATCAGAAATAAGTACACAAGATAAATCAATCTTATAGCTGCTGGCTCTTGGTATCTGTAGTGGGGTTGTGCTGAGTTACAATGGGCCTACAATGATAGTTAGGATGTATAATCTGTATTTGAAGTGTGCTAGCATTTACTAATTGATTGATTGATGATTGATTTTTCTTGTATAAGTCATTGGATATCTTGGGTAGTTGTATTTGTGTTCAACAACAATAACACACCCTGTATCATTCATCTTACTCTACGTCTATCGGACACACAGCTGGAAATGGTCTCCTACATATTTGTGTGTTTTGGTGTTTGTAGCTTTCTCATGTTTAAAGCTCTCTACTTTCTTAACTCTACTTATTTCTGTTGTGTATGTTTTAGGAGAAGCATGGATGAGGCAGAGACATACCAACGAAGGCTGCTAGCCTTATCGGTGAGAATGCCTTTCCCTCTTTCTTTCCTTTGGTCCGTCCACTTCAATCTGCATTAAACCAACTGGACCTTTCACCTCGTGTCAAAATAACGTAATTGCACCGACATTGTATAATGCCACTTCAGTGGATAGGTCTTCCTTGATCCGCACGGCCTCCAGTGACCACCCAAAGAACATTCCTCCGTTAGCTTTCTGGCCAATGATCACTGGTCTGTGAAATGTAAGGTTTGAGGGCCTGAGCGTAGCCTGCTTGATCTCCCTGCAATGTAAAATCAGCCCGAACACAAGTGACCCACTTCAGCGTAGACAGAGAGGGCCTGGAGTGGACCTCAGCGTGTTTACAGCTTACTTTAACAGTACAGATACGGCGTCAGCATGCATACAATGTGCTGTGTCACTGAACTATTTCTCTCGGCATCCCTGCACTCTGGCAGCTGTATCTCCTCGTTTTAATCTGATGGTCACGACCCCTAAAAATACTCCACCCCCTCCTCTCTGTCTGCCTGTCTCAGTTCTCTGCTTTCACACAGAAGAAGTCCTTGTCTTCAGGGACCATGACTGCAAGGGGAGTGACCAAAGAATTCTATTAAAAAGCGGGTGTAACCCACCACAATAACTGGAGTTCTCTCGGATGAAGTTTTGTCTGGTGGTGGCAGAATATACAGCAGTTGCGGTTGGTTCATTTTATAATAACCTGCTTTTTCTTGGACTAACTTCTGTAACAGTTTTGCTGTTGAAAGGTAGCTTACGAGCGCACTCTTTACAGAGCATGTGAGGGGTAAGTAGTGATAAGCTTCCTGGAAAATGAAATAAATGGTTTTTAAAGTGGAATTTACACTACAGAAATTACTTGCTGGCTGTTTTAAGTCTTACATGACGAATAAAGTGTTTGTTGACAGCGAAGGCAGTCTGTCCCTTTCTGCAGCTGTAGCAGGATAATGAGGAGAGTTCACAGCAAGTGGAGCACTGACTGGAGTGAGTCACGAAGTAAACACTGTAAAACAGTGAATTTTACCATTCTACTTTATCCGCAAACGAATGAGATTTTGTTGCACAGTCTCATTAAACTCCTAAAATTCATTATTCCATCCTAAGATTTCAGGCTTTCCCTTCTGATTGTGCTTCATCACCTAGTTATTACCTCCTCTTTACGGTGACACACCCCAACAGCTGACACAGGACTGAGACAGAGCTGCTCCAAACGTCTCCACATCTTTTTTTCTCTCAAAGGCCTCACCATTTCTCTTGTCTTGCCAGGAGAGGCGTCGACAGCAGGAAGAAGAGGAGAGACTGAAGAGGGAGACAGAGGAAGAGTGGTTGAAGACTGCTCAGAAAAAGGTCAGCATCTGTCGCATCTGGTTCAAACAAGGTGTCATACTCCTGCCGGTGGCTTACATAAGTACATAAGTGTTTTCCCAAACAAGTTCAACTCCTTTGAGTGTTGAAATAGTTCAAATGTTGTCAGCTGATCGGATTTTGTACATAGATCACATAGACAGCACGTAAATGTAAAGTTCCTGAAATGAATTGAAATTTCCTCCACACATGAGCAGTGGGAAATTATTTCATATGACAATTATCATTTCTCAACAAGAAAAGTATATATGCAAGCAAGTATGACAGATCAAATGACAGATTTCCCACTCTGCATTGTCAGTATGTCAGTTTGCTGTCGAGGTAATTATTGCATCATTTCATCTGACAGGACCCGTGAGTCTCCACCTATAAAGAAAGGTGACGTGCTATGGATTTCAAGTTTTTTTTAAATCATAAAAAAACAGCGTCACTATCAAAAAGTGTGTTCTTGTGTATGTGGCAAATAAACATATTTGCATTTTAGGTGACTAGATTGTGAGGGCAAACGCTCCCACTTATCAACTACACAACGTCCTTTGATCCTCTTGGAAACAAGACAAAATTGGTTTTATTTTGCTTGTTGATAAGAATTAGCTGAGAACTAGATGAGAGGGTTAAGGTATAAAGTGACCAGAGCTTTGTTAACACTTCCCTTTGTTCACCGGCTTCATGCTAAGAAAAGCTGGACCAGCTGCCCTCTCTAGCTTACCCTACACACACGGGAGTGGTATTAATATTTTTATCCAACACTATGCAAGGTATTACTACTCTTACTATTCCTAGAGAGGACCTTTTACAGTGGAAGCTGAGAGCTGAGAGCTCTATCCTGCCTGTTTTCATTGTTTCTGCTCCTCTCCAGCTGCTTCATGTTAAAAATTGACCACTGATATGTCCCACCCTTGTGTCATGTATTTTGACTGTTGCCAAGCGGAGCTGCTCACTAGCTGACGTCTTAAATCAAGTGTTCTGGGAGGGGTCCCTTGGACTTTACTCCCAGTAACATGAGAGCAAGCAGTTTTCAGTTCAGTTCATGTGCTGAAAGCTGCAGAGCCAGAGACTCCTCCTTACTGGGTGAAACGCTGACCTACAGCAGAAGTTATTTTATGAAAATCCCGCCTGCTCCTGTTTTGTTGTTGAACCAATAAGTGAAAGAGATTATAAGAAAGGAAGTGAGAGAAGATGCACATTGTTTTGATGTCTGTCAGGTAGCCATCGCGCTTTTAGGCATCCCTTTAGCCGCTTCACTGTTCCCCACAGGACATCCTTGTTTGAAAATAAACAGCCCAAAACAACTTACATTATCTATGCTGTCAGCAGCCTAGTGCTACATCATGCATGCTGCTACAGCCTCCCAAACAGCCAGTGCTTAACATTTCTGCTTTCCCCAACCAAGCATTGCCTCGGGGCACGTGCATGGCTGGGGGCAGGGACACACCATCCCTGCTGCAGCTGAGCGAGTTTAGCCTGGAGATACAACAGCGCTTCCCTCATCACTGTGGTAGCTAAATGTGAGTCAGAGTTTGTGTGTTTCTTTGATTAAAACCCGAAGGAGATGATAGTATTCTCACCGTGCCCACTCCAAGCACTCCAATGTTTGCTTGCTTTTTCAGTGGCCAAACCAACCAACACAGGGGCCCTGACCTGAAGATGTAGATCTGGTAGCAGCATTTTGCTTTGCCGTGCTCGCTGGCTGGCCCTGGTTTCAGTTTACATGGCATGCTCAGCCCAGTAGAGGTTGCGTGTAACTGTATAATCACCCTAGAGATATCTGGGTGGTATGGGTTATCTAATCGGGATAAGAAATTGAAGAAGCATATTTCCTAAAATGCCAAACTGTTGAATTTAAATAACCCTTACAGAGGAGCGACTCCTGTAGTTGGGATTAAACAGATAGGTCGGGGCTTAAAGAGTTCGAAAAATGGCACTGTCAGGTTTCAGGTTGTCCCTTTTGCTAATGCCACAGCCTGGTGTGAAGTGGCAGGATGTCTGTATCGCAGGGCAGTGGCACAGACAACAGCACTCTGCTGGCCTTACTCTCCCACAGCTACGTTCCAAATGGCATCACCACAGGCCTCGATCAGTCTGTCGAGAGGCCAAAGTGGCAGGGCGCTGCTGCTGGAGGACTAATGTGTGTCTTGAGTCCTTGAATGACCACTTCTGTATCACGTTCACACAGGCAAAATGTTTAAGGGTGCACCGGAGGTCAAACCACCAACCGCCCAACCCCGAGAATGTGCTAATATTATATTCTGTATACTTAAAAATAAAAGTAAACATTTGAAGTTTCTAAATTAAGCGGGCAAACAGGGCTATTATGCTAAAATGTATGTATTTGGTTCTTATTTTAAAATGAGTCATCTGGAAACAGTCAGCCACATGGCCAGTGGCATTTTTAAACTTAACCGTCAACTATTTGACAGTTGATGAAATCCACCTGCCAGCAACACTGGAGCTAAAATCAGATACCAAGGAGCCGTTTTTACTAAGAATATGGCCCCGCCTCTTAACTTTGAACCTTTCTTGCCTTTTCTTCTCATGCTCTCACACAGAGGAAGTACCTGAGGGACCAGTGGCTTAGGGCAACAACTCCAGCTCCCGTCCTCCTGACACTTCACAACTTTAGGTCCAGTCCTCCGCCACACGACGAGGCAGACAAGCACACAGCAGCGTAAGCCACATTTTTAAACAGGATGAACGTGACAAACAGCGGTGCTGACAGGGGAGTTCAGAGAATCCTTTGATGCAACCTGCTCACAGGTGGTATGCATGTAGTGAGAGACAATCCCACCAACACACATAAACAAGATTTGCAGGAGGAGGATGCCACAAAAGTTGTGTTTTTGATCTACATTCTGCTGGCAGACAGATAAAACATAAAGCAACATTTTTTTTCTTACATGGAAATCTTTGCCATGAACCAGGGAGTTCAGTGTTTTCCTCATTCCTCAGCAGATCAAACAGAAGGCAGCCATGTTGTACTTATGTGATGGATTATAGCCAAGGACATGAACACACACAAACACACACTCACAAAAACAAGATGCACATTAGAAATCATAACATAAATGCTTCAAAACATTGGAACGAGAAAAGAGAGACAGTCAGTGTGTGTGTGTTTGTGTGTAATCAACCAAAAGTCAAAAGACGCCGAAGGAGAAGGAAGGAGACGCAGCTGATGCCAGAAAAGAGGAACGAGCTGTCAGAGAAGAAAACAGAGAGTCTGTCAGTTGTACAACTGCAGCCTTAATACACAACCACCGTCAGGTGAGTACAGCACATACAGAAACACAAAAACAGAAAAAAGCTCATTCTGGGAGATTTCATTATATACAAAACCTACACCTCAAGGCAAAATGAGCTTTGAGATTTCAGACACACAAATACCCCCAAGGTACAGACCACCAAGGGTCAGAGGTGGCAAATGAGGCTCGGTAAATGCTGAATAAATTACATAAATGTTCCAACAAATAGGAAATATTTTCCTGTACAAGTTGGACCGAAGTATCTCCCATTACAAATCATAAATAAAAGATTCCCAACTGTGTCACCACAAAATTTTACTGCAGTAAGTCAAACCAGAATTTTTCCCTGAACTTGGTGAATAATTAAACACATTTCCCTGCTTGCTCTGATAAATTTCATCAAACACATGGCTGTTATGGCTTGGATTTTTTATTTCTTTTGCACTATATCAGGCATGCATCTTTAAATACATCACAATTAATCACATTGTGGACATATTATGGCACAGTCGGTAGTTTTATTGTTACATCAAGAAAGCACATATTGGTTTATAAACTTTAACCTCCACCAGGCTTTGACTTTGCTGCACAGCAGATATATAGCTCAGTCTAGCATTAGGTACCGGCTGCGGGACGGAAATGGTTGTTGGACAAAATAATCTCAGTGCCTGATGGCATGTGCTTGGTTCAACACGTCTGTGATGAAGGCTGTAAAATATTTATGGCAGGGCACAAGGCAGTGAGGGCTCTGGAAGGGATAGGAGGAATGTGTTGAAAGTTGCACACTCAGTTGTTACGAAATGTTTTAAGTGTCTGGCCACAGAGAGCCCTTAAAATTTGTTTCTTTTCTTTACCCACAGGCTGCCACTACCGAGGACGCACAAGGTAAGAAGTCCAAGTGAGCTGCATTGCAGTCGTCATCAGCTCATTGTCCGTTCTGTTTCGTCTTTGTCTGTCAGGATTAGGCCTCCCTAGAATCTCGTCTGTCTTGACAGATGATAATTTTCCATAACTAAATCTTAGTGTGAGGGTGTCAGGATGACAGAATGGAGCCGCAGCTGTGAAACTGTTCTGTGCCTGAGTCTTGTTGTGTAACAGCGCTATTAGGACAAAAGTTTATCAAGCCCTTTCTGTCCTATCTCTTCCTGCACTTGGCACAGATAGGGCAGACAAAAGTGAAAAATAACAGAACAGACCATTCTCACATAAGGCAGAAAACGTTTGACACATAATGGATGTCAGACATTGGTCCCAGATTTCTTTCACGTAGAATTCTGATTTGTTGTCCTTATAAGAAAAGATAAGATATTCCTTTATTTGTCCCACAGTGGGGAAATTTAAAGTATTACAGCAGCAAAAGAGGGTATCAGTGAAAAAGAAATAGAATTAGAATTAGACTATACTATAATATATAGTGTTATTAGCCAGTATTTTTTTTCCTCTGGAAAATAAAAATGGAAAGGAATTTCAATTTATTTTGAACCTATGTTTTCTTTTTCAGCTAATATAGAAGATCACTTCTCTGTAAAAATGGAACAAAATGTATCTCACGAAAATGGGCAAGAAGGCCGATCAGGTGAGGCAAAAGAAAAGACTGTTTCATAAGGAGCCATATATTTGTAGTGTGCTCAGTATAAACGAAGTGAAATGAAATAGATCCTGAGCTCACGCGTTCAGACTGTGTTGGTTTGAGTTCACCTCCTACAAAAAACTCAGCCGTTCATGCTTATGTGACCTGGCAGTGCTGAGCTGCACCCAAAATATTCCCCATTGAAATGGATAAATATAAGAAAAGGAACATCCTCAGTTGTTTGCAGTTGTTTCTCCATTCCTCCCTTGCAAATGATGATGAATCTAATGATGTAATATCATTATGTCCAGCATTTGAAGTTTAGCCTTCAGGATACAACTTAACAATGAGACTGAGGTGAACTGCCTCAGAAAAATAATGTTCATTACTTTTACTGGCTGTTGCATTTTGCTCACTGTGCCCACTATATTTAGCACAAAGCTGCTGCTGACCTAGAATTAACATTTGAACCTCTGATCTTATGAACAAAGTATAGCTGATGATACCTTTGTAAACGGTTTGATGAGACAAAATTGAGGACCTTTCCAGGACCGCAAATAACTGAAATGATTGTCTTTGATTTACTCCTGTTGTCTGTTGATTGTATTTCAGTTCTGGGAATGTTGGCAGTGCAGGTCGAGAGAGACCCCAAGACAGGTGCCACTGTGGTCACATCAGTAGCCCCCATGGCCACACCGGCCGACCATCCAAACGCCACCACGGTATTCGACGATGGCAGAAAGAGTATCCACGCTGTCGGCGGGACAGGATGTCAGCCCTCGACTGAAGAGCTTGGGCAGATCCTGAGCGCCATCGATGGGGTTGGGATGAAAGCGCTGCTGGATGAAGTCACAGTCGTGCCAAACGAGGCTGAGACGAAGACGGAACATGTTGAAGCCAGCAGAACTCCAAAGGAAAAAGTTGTGTCTTTTCCTACCCATCATGCTCTGTCAAGAGACAACGATATGCAACTAGACAGCACGCAAGGCTACGACTTGGAGGCCAGGATGAGCATAGAGCACTGCGCCGTAAGACATGAGGAGGATAAGCAAGAGGAAAGACGCGTCACAGCACTTAGAGACATAGAAGGAGCAGTAGAGACCATAGAGGATCAACAGTTGGAGGAAGGCCCAGTAACCTTGTTGTTCTTGGGATATGCTGATGCCACAACATCCCTGGGTGAAAGCCAAGAGGACGGCGAGGGCATGCTCACTGTGGAACGAGTGATTATCACTGAAGATGGAGAAGAACATGTGATAGGACCTGACACATCAGCATTATGCAAAGAAGCAGCGCAGGAAGCTAGGAAGGAGTCCCAAGCTGCAGTATTTCGGGACATTCCCCCGGAGGGAAACGGAGCAGGAGGTAAAGTCCAGGAACAGGAGGGTGACAAGGAGCAGCATAATTCATCTCCACCTACCAGAGCATCAGGAGAGGAATCCTCCAAGCACAAGACCTGTCAGTGTTGCTCTGTCATGTAAGAAATTGAGCGAAAACAGAGACTCCCTCATCAGGATTCATGCCATTTCCTCTGCTTTTATATCCTCGTGCTTTCTGTTACACACTCTGTGCTGCACTGCTGAAATATTAACGGATACAAGAGCATATGCCACTACCTGGAACAGTCCTACAATGGTTTTGGCTGTGGGCACCACAATCACTTTACTTTGCCAAACACAAAGACAGGGATTTTGTTGTAAGACCTTGCAGCAGCTGTGGACCGTCAGCAGCTCTGAGAGACTATTAAAATACACTTCCCCCCCCTGGTGGACAAAGCTGAAACTTTCAACATACGCTCCTGTAGAGGCAGATATTTCTCATTTTAAATGCAGCCTTCCTTTCTCTGCCTTCAGACTTTCCTTAATCAGCCAAACAATCCCATACGTTACTCCAGCTGTTGACAATGCCAAGCATAGTTTGTAGTTTGTTACGTCAATATTTCGAAGATTAATCATTGCCCGTTTGTGTCAGCCTTTTATACATTTTTTACTTTAATGTACTTTTTTTTATCCATGATCACCCAGGGCTGTGGCTGCAGCTGGGAACAAAATGAATGTTTCTGAGGATTTGTGAGTTTTAATATCCCGAAGAGGAGTTTGTATTTTACAACTTAACATAAATTTTGCATGTTAACTTCATTCAGTCAGGCTTAGATGTATTTTAGCTTCAAAGTGTTAAAAAAAATGTTGCTGATTGTTTCCTCTGCAGCCAAATTGTGGATTTGTTTGTTTTTGTTTTTGGGTTTGTTTTGTTATTTTTTTTTAGCTGGGAGTACATGATGGTCAGTCATTGCTGTCCAGGGCTGGCCAAGTTCAGTAGACAGAAAGACTTGGTGAGTAAAGTGATGAACTGTAAGTAAACAAGTGCTAACATTTACAATGTAGCTGTTGGAAAACTTACAGATACATCTTTTGGATATTTTCATTGGAAGATCAAGATGGCTTTCATTTTACTTTGGAGCTGAGTACAAAGAAACTATTGCGAACTTTACAGTTGGAATACTGCTCCAAGAACTTACACTAACCTATGCTAAAATAACCAGCTGCTGGTTGTAGCTTCATATTCACTGTATAGACATGACAATGGTGTTAATCCTTAAAGTTTTAGATCATTCGCCCTCAGAAGTCAAATTTCTTGGCTCTTTGTTGTTACATTGAGGAAAGCATGCCGGGAGAGATAAATGTGCAAAAAGTCTCATTTAAATCTTTTGTGGTATTCAATCGTAACAGAGTCTACTGTGATGTGACTAAATACGTGGATGGAAAATGTGAAATTCTTGGTGTCTCCTGGCAGGTCAAGGGCACTCATGATAATGTTCTATTACTTTCAGAAACGACAGGAGATATTTGTTTCTCCAATGGGGCATTCTTTGGATATTTTCAAATGAGGCATTTTATACCTTCTTGGGTTCTAACCTCCCTTTTACTGACCATTTTGGAGCACCAAAATGGAAATCTTTCCACCACTTCTCAAAAACACTGCTTGATATGAGTTGCCAAATAGGGGTGGTGGGTTTTATATTACAGTATCCAGCAATGAGTTAAGTGTTCCTTACAATAGTTTCAAATATAAAATAAAACATAACCCCTTCTGCCTGTCAGTTTCAATATTTTTGGAATGCAAAATATTTCATTCCCTAGTATGAGCCCCAACTCTCTAAACCAGTATTGCTAATAGGATTGGCCTTGCTGTTTCTTGCCAAGGTGTGAGAGGCTATTGCTGACAGCTAGATGTGCATGTAGGCCAGTGGTTCTCAAATCTTTTTTCAGCAAGACCTCCCGCTGAAGCAAAAAATTTCCACCCCCACCCAGCCTCCAAGGCGAGCCCATTATCCACAGGGAGAACCGCTGATGTGGTAAGGAAAACATCATGCTAAAGCAACAGTTCTGACCATGAAAATATATTTGTTATATTATTCAATAAGGTGTGTGTGTGCAAGTGTGTAAGAGTGTGTGTGTGCCACAGCTGATCCATCCATTGGCGTATTGAGGATGACTGGCATACAGATACTGAGATTTGATCAAATCCATGTTTGTAGAGCCGATAAAGGGAGACTAAACAAAACAGGAGCTGGATATCAACCCTGTTACATTTCTCCTGCCATATTGACTGAGCAACATACTTACGCTGTCGCTGGGAGTGCAAATGTTAACAACACAAGAATACAGACAAAGACTTACATGAAGTAAGACACAATGAGTTTGTTGGTGAGAATGGTCAAATTCAGTGAATGAGTCTTCCAGAGAAATGAGAGGGAGAAGGAGCAGCAAGTCGCAGAGAAGCTGCCAGGTTTTCAGGGAGATGGCGCGTTGGTAAAGATATGAGTAGCTCTGGAGTGGAGTTGAGGCTGGATATTAGGCCGGTGGAGGATCCAGGAGAGCGGAGCAGCAAGGCAGATAAGGAGCCCAGGAAAAGCAGATGAAGCAGGTGAGTACGGGACTGAAGGAACCTTAAAGGTAGTACAATTGGAGCCTGAGCGTATACCGCAAGACGGTAACGGACAATCTGGCGAGGACTGGATGACCGAGCCAATCTTTTATCCTGCAGCTGTGTAGGTGGCATGATTGCAGGATCAGGAGCAGGAGTGTAATGACAGCAGCCGTGCAGAACAGGCATGTTTGACTCCCCCAGCTCTGCCAAGACACAGATAAGGGACTAACAGACACACCCACAAGAGGAAAAACACAGGGAATCCTGACAGTAAGCTCGTCTCCAGTTGCCGGCAGCCTGTTGACAGAGTAAATAGAGGAATATTTCATGTGACAATTGAAAAACACATTCCCTCGTTGCCATTGCATATTTCATTTGCAACAAATTGCATTTTTCACAATTGGATCGCTGACTTCCTGTGAGGTGTTGCTCAGCAGTTCAGAGAAGGTTTTAGCCCCTTCCCCAATCAAAGACTAAAGGTTGTCTTAAAAAGAGAGGTTTGATCAGCATTTCCAGATTATTTCCTTGCAGTCCCGAAAAGCTGACTTCAAAAGTGGAAGCTGTTTTCTGATTGCAACGCTCTCATAATTATGGGACATAAAACATGATGACTGCTCGCATATAATACTGCAAAACTGTGGACTATTTAACTTTGATCTTATTATGATTGTAATCAGTAGTAGAATGATCACATGGGCCGTGCATGTGTAACAATGTGTGACCTGTATTTACTGTAAGTTTGTGTGTGGTGAAGAGAAAGAGCAGCAGCAGCCACAAGGCTCTGAAGGAATAGGCTGTTGATGTGGGTCATTTCAACTGTGCGCTGCTTTTGGCACAAGAGGATTTTGCTGTGGCACAGAGGACAGGAAGGTACAGGGATAAGAAGATCAGCTGGATCATTCATATTTCCATTGAGGTTGTTACTGCAGTATCAAGCACGCACCCTGCGGCGCTACAATCAGGTGACTCGCTTTCTTCAACATTCATATTGACACTAAACCTCTATGACCCATTTCTACTTGAATTTTGAGCATTGCCTGTCCAAATATTAGACAACAGAATCATGAAATCAAACATGCACTATAATGCCACTTGAGCACAATATTGGCACATTTTATTCCAATATTTATTCTTAAGAACCTCCCTTATCGTAAGATGTTCCTTGAAAGGAAGGTGGAGTAAACAGGTTAAGCTGATTATGGCACGTTGTTGCTTGAGCTTTATATTCAGTCCGGTGGTGCTGCTGTTGATAATCCTAAACAGCAGCGCCTGAGTCCCTGAGTGCACGTGTAAATATAAACTCGCATTCAGGGAACCACATTAAACAGGGACAATATTTCGTATTCATTGATGCTTTCTATGACTCACCGCGGTAAACACACAATACATGCCCGGTTACAAATTTGGTGAATGGTTTTTACAAGAGCTGACAACTTGTGGATAATGGGCATTAATCAAATGAGACTAAATGAGAAGCATGGTTTTGGACAGGTATACTGGTGATAATCAGAGAGTCTGTGTCCAGCCAGACAGGCAGATATTGTACACAGAGGGTGTGCCAAAACAGACAGGAAAGCCGATTACGTTTTCCCTTTGTCAGCAGAACTGGCAGCACCAGGTCACTGTCGGGGAGAAAAATCCCCAAAACAGAACAGTAGCTGTAAGCCATTGCTGAAAACAAAAAAGGGAAAGTGGTGCATCTCCCAGTGTTGTCAGGCTGCAAAACCAGCTGGGCAAGGCCAAGGTGCAGCATATGTGAGAATTTAGATTTATATGCAGCACGTTTTTGCATATATTGCACATATTTCTGCATATATTTTCATTTGAACATAGAAAACATCTATACATTGCTTTTATTGAGATTAATGGGGGCGGGGAAACAGGACTCATCAACTAGATTTCCCTTTGGGCCTGTTTTATTAATCTGACCATGTCCTCAAGACCCTCTCAGTCATAGCAGAAACACATCTATCTCACTGAGGACCTCATTAAACTCGCTTTGGGATTCTGAGGGTGTATGCTATGATTCTTCTGAGGAAAGCTCAATGACCCCATTAAAACGATTGAAAACTACATCCAGCCCTTCTCCGTGAAAAAGCAAAACTTAGTGAATATGTAAATATTATGGAAAGAGGAAGTCCCCTACTTAACTGAGAAGTCTGATGTCAGTGCAGGTGGAAAATTGGACCATGATGTCACATCTTTCTAATAAGTAAACATCTTACCTCTCTCACCTCAGTAACTTTCTCATGTGACTCGTATGTAAACCCATGCAGGGAAGAATTAAAGGCCTACAGATTAAACATCCTGAGGCGCCCCAAGGCTTGTCATGATGGAAACATGAGAATGCAACAAGCCCTCAAGGTCAGATCTCCCAAGAGGGTGGCAGCCTGTGGATGAAAATGGATTCCAGCCCTGTGACCCAATCAATATCCTCTGGTAAGAGAGAAGATGAAACCAAAATCCCCCCCCCGGCCATCGAGTGATCACGAAGTACCACAGCATGAGGGTTTTTTTCAGAGTGTAGATGTTGTCATCCCAAGGCAACATCCTCCATCCGCCATAGCTCACTCTCAGCCAGCAGGGGGCAGCACAGGTAAAATGATCAATAATTCCAGTGTGACCCTTTCAAATGGAGCAGCTGACGCCACAGAGGCTAAAACTAATCCCTGCAGCTTAGGCTGGCATCATGGAGAGAAGCAGTTAATGGCAACACAGAACAAGGTGGATGAAGTGTCAGAAAATACAACATAGATCTCTATGGAGTCTACAAACAAGGACGCTGCTTCACCTGATCAAGACCAAATATCTACGGAGAGCACAGATTGTTCATCAGGAAGTCACCATCAGGATAACACCACAAGGGATATGGAATCAAGTGAGGAACCTGGGGATACTTTGAGGAAAATGGATGAAAACTCTGAAAATGAATCATGTTATGATGAAAAGGGAACAGGATCAGAATATATTTGTGGTCGTTTTGAGTCCAAGCCAAAAGCAATGGCAGAATATGTTGACATAGACAGTCTCAGGGCAACTGTACCAACTGGTTTCAATGTGAAAGATGATGAATTAGAGTTCAATGGGCGATCAGAGTTCTTCAAATATAACCAAAAAACGTCTGTCTCAGCAACCAATCAACCACAGGTATCAGCAACTCCTGAAGAAGGGGCCAATGATGACCAAGAGCACACCGGATCCTTGGATTATAATCTCACAAACAATGACTGGGTGAGGGAAGAAAGCTACAGGAGCGAAACACAAATTCCGCAAGGCTCTGAAGAGGCGATGACAAAGGGAGAGCAGGGAAATGGAAACAGGAGAATAACTATTGATATCCAACAAGGAGAGGAACTTCTTCAGCGTCTACAAATGGTACAGCAACGCCAGGATGTGCAGGAATCAGAGAACCATTCTACCCCACAGCAAGTTGCCCTAGAAACAAGAGGTAAGGGAAAAAATGAGACTGAAATAGTTGATTTCACAAAAGAAGAAGCGAATCTGACAGCAGGATATGAGATGGAAGTTAACACGCTTCCTTCTGCTATGAATGAGGGAGCAAAAACGAAGGGGAATGAAAACAAAGACGATGAAAAAGCAAGAACATCTTTGCCTGAACAGCCAGTGAACCGGAGGACTGCCAGAGCAGAGGCTGATAACTCTGATGATGATCAAAGTGACAGTTGGATGCCTGCAGATTTGCCTCTAATTAAATCCCATGAAACCAAAGAAAAGCCCAGCCTGTCTACCCCTGACCAATTCTCAGCAGGTGAAGGCTCGATGGAGAGGCAGATCAAAGAGTTCCAAGAGGAGAAACAAACCCTGCAGAGAGCTGGGGGTATTCTCAATCTTACCAGCAACCCAGATATACTGGAGATTCCCTTCAAGACCAATATATCCCTTGAGCCACTAGCACCAGAGGCTGACCAACACAGTGAATGGCAGTTTTCTGGGCAGAAAATGCAAAGGGAGATAAGTCAGGAGATTCAGAGAGAACTGGTGTTGGTCAACCAGGGTAAGATCCCAGGAGGGTACAGCAAAGGAGAGATCCGCCAGTTGAAGGAGACAAAGTTGCTCTTTGAGGCTTTCCAGCATGATAACTCTGAGGGTCCAACAAGGCACAGGAAACTCCCAGCCACGCTGATAAAAGGTCATGTTTATCCCTCTGTGTTGGAGCGCACACGTAGCCTAGAGATGCTTTCCCTCAAAAGTTGCCCGGTTGCAAGAGCACATTCACTCCGGCTATATGGATCCGCAACCTCTGACGTGGACAAAAATCCTGAAAGCCAGAGGTCAAAGAGCCCGACCGGGGGGTCACGAGACAAAACACGACTTTCCCCTTACCCAAAACAAGACAAGCAGCCACGCTTGTGCAGAAGCATGGACTCCATAAGCACTGATGCCACCACATCAGCTGTGGTTGCTAGGAATAAAATCAGCGAGGGAAATACGAGAAAAGAATCTCCCATCCTCAAGCACAACCCCTTCTTCAAGCTGCGTCCAGCCTTGGCTCTGCAGCCAGAGGTAGAGAAGGACATCCGGGAGGCCAAAGAAAGGGAGGAGGAGCTGCGAAGACAGCGGTGCGCTCTGTATGGGGAGAATAGGCAAAGTAGTCCAGAAGAAGAAATGTCACATCACACAAAGACCCTCATACCAGGTCAGTCCTTTTCACTTGATTTAATCAGTGGTGGGATTGATTTCATAATTTTTTTCAAATGGATTATCTGAGAGGAGTTTTGAGGTCTTCAACTTGGTAATTTTGCGGCGACATAGCGGTTAGCATTGTTGCCCCACAACAAGAAGGTCGTGGATTTGGTTCCCGGCCTGGGGCCTTTCTGTGTGGAGTTGCATGTTCTCCCCGTGCCTGTGTGGGTTTCCTCCCACCATTTAAAAACATCAAATTTAGGTTAACTAGTGACTCTAAATTGTCTTTAGGTCTGAGTGTGAGTGTGTGTCTGTCTGACCTGTCCAGGGTGACCCCGCCCATCACCCAGTGTGAGGCGGGATTGGCTCCAGCAGCCACCACAACCCGGAAACGGATAAGCAGCAGAAGATGAATGAATGAATGAATGAATGAATGCATTGCAAAGGGAAGTAATACACTTCGTATTGTAGTGCTTCTCTAGTATTATTCTATAATAACAATAACTCTAAATATCATATGATCCAGTATATATTTAAAAACACAAGCATATCTGATAAGAGTCATTTCTATCTTATTCATTGCATATTGCGCATTGCCTTTTGGCACTCAGTCTGTCTCTACATTAGCATCGAATAGTGTTACCCAAGAAGTCTTATCAGCAACTTAGTGTCAACCCTGTCACCAGCGGTTAAAGTCAAATCATTCTGGGAGTGGCCTGATCTGAGTCAGCAGATGCCAGCAGGCTCAGTGACAATATTAAAGCAGCTTGAGCCGTGGGCAGCTCTGGTTCCTTCATAGTGTTGTGTAAATAGACGTGACTTAAGTTGGCTGATCCGTATTGCTGAAAGAAATCTGAATCTTTTTCTGCGTTTTGTCATGTCTTTTTGTAGCTGCCTATGCTATAGCCAGCATGAGAGTTTTAAGGGGGGGCCGTGTTAGAATTTTCAGTGGCTGAATAATGATGCGTGGGCTGATTCAAGGTGAAGATGATGAAGCTGCATGTGGCAGCTATTTAATGTGTCTGGGCTGGACTAAACGGACAGGAAAGGGCTCATTGTTAAGGGCAGATAGGATGCGCCATGTTATCACTACCATCCCTCACACAACACTTTATGAAAATGTATCACCCAAATAACTACACAGGCCAGTTCAGCAGCGAGGAGCTAAACTCAGTGAGCACACGGAACCTACTTAATCTACACAAATGCTGGCTGTTAACTGAACGTACACCTCTAACCCAAAGCTTGTTTCCTTTTCCCGTCTCTAGATGTCAGACAGTCCAGAGGGAAGCTGGAGCGGGTTTGGCCACCGCCTTCCAAGAAAGATCAGATGACATCTGAGCAGACGCAGGTGACGTGTCCGATTGATTTACTGTAAAACACTGTGACTTCTGTCAAGTCTTTGTATTTGTTTAATGCACAGTACTGGCAGGAACACTATCTGACATCATTTTATACTGTCACTACTTCAGGGAAAGGATGGACTGTCATCAGAAGGCTTTTCACAAGGGTTATCAGTGTTATGTATATTCTCAAGCCTTTGCTAATGGTGAGGTTTACTCCATCACAAGTAAACTCTTAATTTAAGTTGCTGTTTCAGTATTTAGCATAATGATATATTGCCTTGGAAAAATGACTTATCAAATAAAATTGCTGACCTGGAGTCAAGGAAAATTTGGAATTGAATTTGGTGGTCAAAGGTCAAAGTTCAAGGCCACTGTGACCTCACAAGCACACACAAGAATCTCATCTCATTATCTGTACCCCACATCCATCAGGGTCAGGGGGAGAACTGCAGCCAAACCCAGCTGACTCATTCACTAATCATGATGCAATTCAACTAGAATATGGAATAGGATAATATAACGAAGTCCGAATAGTTAATATCCAAACAGCCAAAGTTCAACTTTGCTGAGAGGCAACCAAGAATGAAGCAGGAACTCTAGGTCTACTGTGTGCTTTTGCTTTTCTAAAGTTTGGATTCATATTATCTCATCTCTCATATACAGTGCTTCTAGATATTGATTATATCTGTCATGGGCCACTATCAGTAAACAGGCATTTCTTTGTTTGTTCTGTCAGGTATAAAGAAAGAAAAAGAAAGTTTTACCGTTTCACTGAATCTCACAACAGATATACAGTATCTTTACTGTCACCTACTGCAGTCTTTAGTCTGTTTGTTATCATTGAAGCATCTGAAATTGAGAGCTGCTCTTGTTCTAAATCATGCTCTTCTCTTTGGCTCGTCCCACAACAGGAGCCAAAAGTTCACAGAGCAGGAGGTCAGAAGGCTCCTCTGTGGCAACGCTGGGAGTCTGGCCTGATCAATGGGCAGCCATCACAAGAAAAGAGCTGACATTGGTCATCCTGATGTTTTTAACGCTACACATAAACCACGTGATGCTAGACAGTTGCACAATTGTAAGCAGAGATGAATCATTGCAAACAAATTCCTTTTGGTAGTTCCATCTTAAATTCTCTCAGGCGCCACTAACTCTGCTTTGTATGTGATAAATACACTTTTGATAGCTTAAACACTAGTTTTACTGAAGAGGTAAATAAATCAAAAGTCCCACTTCCATCTTCCTCATAGTCTTTAGTCTTGCTGGGTTTTTAAGGGGATTAAACATTTCAAAAGATTCTCACACGAATAAGCAAACTAAGTTTCCTCTTCCAGATTTTCCATTACAGAAATCACATTGAGGTTGTTGTTGTTTTTTGGTTTGTTTTTTTTTTTTTAATTATTATTATTTTGTGAGATGAGGAAGGTTAGCTGCTGTATATGTTCTGGAGATTTCTCAGCAAGTTGGCATTCACAAATCAACACGTTTTTTTCATGTACACAAGTAGAAATTGTAAACTTCCTCCTGTTAGGGTACACAGTTGAAAGATTAAGGAGGCCATGCCACCCATTTTACACATCAAATTCAGTTTATTCAGTCTGTGCAAACAAGCAAATAATGTTTCCTTTGGTTTATGAGCATATAGAAAGACAATATCCAGCTGCTTTATGGGAAGTCAGGATCCAGTGTTGTGTTTTTGACCCAAAATAAGCAATAAAAAAGAAAGAAATGAATTCATCTGCCTCAATTTTTCATTCATTGATTCATTAATCTTCTACCACTTATCCGTTTCCGGGTCTTGGGTTCTGCTGGAGCCAATCCCAGCGCACATGCTGGTGAGGGGTGGCGTCACCCTGGACAGGTCTCCAGTCCATCACAGGGCCAACACACAGACACAGACAGAGACCAACAACCACTCACACTCACACTCAGACCTACAGACAGTTCAGAGTCACCAGTTAACCCAAACATGATGTCTTTGGATGGTGAGAGGAAACTGGAGTACCCGGAGGAAACCCACGCAGCCACAGGGAGAATATGCAAACTCAGCACAGAAAGGCACAGAAAGGCCCCAGGCCCGTGAACCAAACCTGTAATCTTCTTATTGTGGGGCAGCAGCACAAATCATTATGCTGCTGTGCTGCCTTGAAGGAATACAGATACAGTTTTTTGCTATTTTGCTGACAGTTAGTCACAAAGGTAGCCACACTCTCTAAGCTGTATGATAAATGTGAAGTGATGTCGGAAAATAGCGCCGATGAGTCACTTCCAGGTGTCCTCTCTGTTTACCATTTCCATCACTTGTAGCTTCATCCTGCCACGCCACATGTGCCACCATCTGCAGATGCCTGATGGTTACAGAAAGCCTGACTGCGCTGCTCAAACTGAGATGTGCCATTGATTTGTAGGTGCTGATTCCCAGCTCAGACAAGAATAAGGGGAGCCTTGACACCATGAGCATCAGTTGTCTGTTCTGGTGTTAATACAGTTTGAGAATAGTCATAAAAAAAGCACCGGGACTTCGTGTACAACATTTGGAACTCGTCAGAATGCAGCGAGTGGTATTTTGGATCAGTATTCAGGATGGAGGCCATGTTCATATGTCATGACAGAAACCCCGGTCTTGGACCGGGGGTTCTGTTTGTGGGTTGGTGAAAACGGTAGCCAGTTAACACTGGGTTTCTGATCCAGGAAGGGCAAAGCGAAAAGTCCTTCCTCCACTGGGCTGCCAGATGGTACTTAGACTGGCTAAGCTGTGTACGTCTGACTGTGGAGATTAGAAACTGAACTGTATCGAACGGACATGATCACAGGTCAACCAGGGAAAGCTTCCCTGATGGTTTTCTGATGGCTTCATTTACCATTGACTTCCTTTTCATTTAGGACCTCACACAGCCTGGTCTCCAGTAATTAAAACAGACTCTTTAAATTTAGGCTAATTTACAATCAACTCAGTGGCGTTGTAAGAGCCATATTGATGCTACTTATGTTTTAGTTATATGTGCCTTTAAAAATGTTGTAATGCTCCTTTAGTTGCACTGGTGACGTCATCAACAATATCAGACTAGATTAGCTTTGTCTTTACTTTTTCAGTTTACTTTCATGAACATAAGTTACTGCCTTGGAAGATTCTTATACGTCAAGCTTCAAAGCTAAGAGGACTGCTCAATGGTAGCGGTAAAAGTGAACATAGCAAATATTGCTGCTACAGGCATTTTATCATATTTTTCATGTGTCATGAGAATGATGGCAGCCTAATGTTGTAAGATTCTGTCTTTTGTCCTGGGATTTTTTTTGGTTTCTGCGTCGGTATTCAAAAAGGACTGTAGTTACGGTCACCATAACAAACTCTGCATGGTGTCGGAGGTACTTTAGCCTCTCAGATTACCTCATTAAAGCCAACTACTTTCTAATAACCTCTAGCTAGTAGGGCCAGTACATCCAGGCTCAGTTCAGATTTCCATGCTTTAAAGATGAAAGATCCTGTTTTATAACTGCAGATGCACCTCTAACTGTTTCCCCAGCTTTCTTATTTTTTGGTGAATAAAACTTTATCTCTGAAGTGATCAAAATAATGGCCACAGTGGAATTCTGCTACAGCACACACAGAGATATATTTTTTTATATATATATCAAAGGCATAAAGTCATAGATGTCATTTTGTAACATCTGCCAGTAGATGGCAGTATAGCCGCAATCACCAAGAGAAGGCATTTCTCGGCACAGCAACTGAAACCTTTTATGTGGGATTATGGGTATTAAATTGCTTGTTCAATCAATGCTAGTATTGCAAGCACTACTGCAAGGTGCTGGTATTTTGAAATGCATTTGAAGATGTACAAACGTAACCCAAGCTTAAATATATATATATATATATATATATATATATATATATATATATATATATATATATATATATAGACACTTTTGCATTCATTTGGGCGAGAAATTGTGTCCAAACTTTTGACTGGTAGTGCATATTTTATCCACATTCATGTTCACATATGCCATTAAAATATCATGAAATTATCTCATGAAAGAGAAGACAGCTGAGAATGTACAGTAGTTACATAACCGCTGCAATTTATCCCAAAGATGAATCATTTATTTCACAGAACCCGATCCAGCAGCAACATGCAGAATCAATCCCATGTACACTAAGAAGGAGAAAAAATGTTGCTCAAGAGCATGTCTGCGTCATTTTCTGCAATAGCATGGGGGTGGTAATGTCTTCAGTTGCTTGGCCAACACTGACTCATTCATGAGGGCTGTCATTTAAAGAGAGCAAAGCTCTTCTCTTATATATATATATATATATAAATGTTGTGAAAGCTTAACAATGCATCAGTTAGATGACTGTCACAGCAATGTTAACTTCTTCAAAATCCACTTAAATCACCATCATAAATATCTCTGAGGGTAAGCAGGATTGGAAGAAACTTCCTGAGCATTAGGAAGTAGATCAGAGGAAGACGCAGGCCTCTTGAGGACAGATATTTAAGGCATAATGTTCCCATATTCATTGGAAATCCCCACTTCCTATTCGCCATTTAAAAATTCAGCAGCAATAATATGAGCTCCCAGGCAGAAAAGAGCTATAGAAAGACAACTGAGGAAGAAACATAAAAGGGCAGCTAACGCAGGGTTTCTCAAACAGAAAGAATGGTTTTGTACCCCACCCTGCCCTAAGTGCACAAATACCAAGAGCTTTGTGAGTGGGTGCTGATGAGACGGTAGAGCAGTGACAACTCTGACATTATAACTCCTTAAGCACTGTGAGATGGGGCTTGACTCGTTTCTGCACCAGTGGCAACAACCTAGTGCAACGGACAGATGATGGATGAGTCATTTTTTTCCACCCACACGGCTACCCATCTTCAGGAATCATCATTAAGTAACTCTCACTTGGCGATGAATTAAATCTTATATTATTATCCATATAGAATCCACACAGAATCAAAATCTTCCTCGGGAAGCATTCATATACAGCTTCAATACTACAGTGGTGACTCCCAAGTCCAGATATCTGATCAGTTATGGGATATGTGGAGAATGCACACCTGAAAACCAGGCACTGCAGCTGGAATTGACTGAGGACAGCAGTCAGCCAAAATGACAATCCATTAAAGGTTGAAATAATAATACAAGTGAGGTACAAAAGCATAATAGCTTGATTAATATTAAAGGATAATTTAATGATGCTCACAGACCCCTTAAATAAAACGTCAAAGGTGGTGCTGTTATTTTAGCTTCAGTGGCTAACAGAGTGTTTGAGAGCAATAAGTGATGGAAAGCTGTTGAAATAAAACATCTGGCTCAAGGCATAATGCATTCACATTTGAAATGGTGACATTAAAATACAAATCAAACAGGGGAAATAGTTCATATAGGCTAATTCATGAAAGAAAAGGCTGAAAAGGTGATCGGCACACACTTCAGAAGTTTACTTTTCCACAGTAATGCCCAAACAGAGCAGGGTGGAGGAAACCATCTTAACCTCCATCAATTCAAGAAATAACCCTAATATATGAGTGTTCATTAAATTAGCAGAGCCTGGAATATTCCAGTTTAAAATGAAAAAGCACATGTAGCACATGATGGATGATGTTGGTGAAAGTGTATTTGAGTTCACCGAACATGTGTATGACGCTCCCCAGTGTGTGTTTGTACAAGGAGCACATATTTCCTCACATTTTCTCATTTTGTGGAAAATGCTCTGGCTCTTTCACTCGCACATACTTCTTCTTCACTCGCTGATGTGAAATGAATGAATAAACATTGGGTAGTGGGAGCATGAGGTAAGGACTGCATAAAAAGATCTCAGCTTGAGCTATTGTTCTCAACAAACCCTTCTATTCGTTTTCACACTATCGTCCTCTCCCCTCCCGCTCTTTCTTTTTGCACAATGAAAACTCACTTGTCTAATTCCATGATCCCACATTACAACACTAAACAATAATGTGAAGTAGTCATGCACAATGAGACGTCACCCTTTGTTCCTTTGCCTTACATTCTTCCATTTGCTTCTGGGTAAAATATGGTGTCATCTCTTTTACACCGCTTTTCTCTTGAATTTTCTTTTTTGAGGAAGCAAAAATATTTTGTGTTTCAAGTTCAAGTTTAAATCAGCTCAAGAAATCAGGCATGAAAAGGAGAAATTGTGACAACTTGATACTCTGACACAATTTTTTTTTTTTTCAAAATCAACAGTATATGAAAGCAGAAGGGGAGGGGAAAACATTTTTCTACAACTGTTGCAGCAAAACATCTTGCCCACGCAATGGTGTAAGAAAGCGTGAACATGAAGAAACTCCATAAATAGCACTGTGGTGACCAGGCCAACTCAGCGAGGTAAATGGACGTAAAGTGGCGTGAAATCCACATGGTGTTAAAGGGACAGGGAGTGACGTGGGTGAATAGGAAAGGAGAAAAAAATGTAAGAAAATATAAACAGCAGGGTTTGGCCTTGTGGTGGACTGGTGACCTGTCCAGAGTGAGCTGGGATCAGCTCCAGCACCACCTGCAACCCGAAAACAGATAGATGAACGAACAACAAGATCGTGGGTGCGACTCACGCCAATGAAATGACAAAATTAAATAATGTGCTGTAAAAACTTTAAATTAACTTTGGAGTGAAATTTCACTCCAACCACACATGAGAAGAGTCTCAGATGTCCATGCAAAACTACATTCCTTGGTGGAGATGAAATATGGCAGAAAGTAGTAGGGAGGGTCAGTCAGCAATAGGGTGGCATGTGATATGATCAAAGAGTGAAATGGGCTGCCACATTCTGGATCATCTGTGAGGCTTTCACTGCGCATGAAGGGATAGAAGAATCCTGCAACCTCAAAGATCACTGTGGCACGGACCTAGAGTCAGGTCGTGCAATAAATCTCAAAAGCCCTGATTTTTCCTGTGCTGTACAATGCAAAGCAACATGAGATGGTTTGAACCCAAATAGAAGGGGATTAGCTGCCCCCCCCCCGTGGTATGTGCTGCTGCTGAAACCCTCCTCCACACTATCTAGCTCCTGTCTTCGAAAATCTTAGTCCACTTTCTGTTTTCCTTATTTCAGTGCTCCCACCACCGCCGATTCTAACTGACAAAGACACTGCCATTTCTCCTTTCTCCTCTGACTGTGCACATGCCAGTATAAAAAAATGTTGACCTCCAAAAGAAGTCTCTCCCGATTCAATTAGCTTCACTTATATACCAACACTAGGAACAGAGGTAAGAGTTTGGCTGAAGACAGGTCCACTTCCTAATCCCTCTAAAGCTATATATACACTCTACAAACCTGTGACTCCCTACCCAATATTCAGCTAGAAAGAACAATAGTTTTAAAGCAAACTGGAATATCCTCCTGTCTGGGCAAGGGCTACATAATCAGGGGGTTCTCCAGCTCCTGACTTTTCATAAGCAGCTGCTACTTCAAACAAAATTCAAGATGAAGCTTAGACGTTCAGATGCGGTGTAACTGGCAATTTTGGAAAGTCCACCGTTATGAGGATAATATGACATGTAACTGGATACTCTGCAATCCTGCTTTTGTAAAAGGCTGGCAAGTACAAGAAAGACATGCTAAACAGTTTCTTCACTAAAGGCCAAAAGATGCCTGAATTACATCTTGTGATGGTTTGACGCTACAATATTTACATAGTAGCACAGAAAAAAGCTGAAGTTGAAGTTGAACTGAGTTTTCAGGTCACGGCTAAGCAGGGTGGTCTCCGGTCACAGTGACCTCAGCACCCTCACCCTGGGACAAATTCCTTTTTCCAAATAAGATTGTAATCTCTAGCATTTCTCTTCCATCTCCTGGCTGCTGGCCTGGGTGGTTGGCTCAGAGCATCAGGGGACCCGTTTGGTCTGAATTAAGCTCTTTCAGTCAACTGTTCAAAGCTCTTTTTGCATGGTTTGCCTCTCTGGTGGCTGCAGCTGAAATGCCTCAGTCTATTTCAGGGTTTAAAGAAATGACAGTATTCTCGCTTGACTCTCATGAAAATCCTTTTAATCCACTGTATGGAACACCACGGGGATTAAGATGCAGTTTGCATTACATAAAAGTGAAGATCACGTCCTCACTGAATGTTCAACCGAACAAGGAAGCCTCTGATGAGACCAACTAAAAACTCTTTCAGTGTTTAGTCTGGTGGGAATTACACTCGTAATAGAAACACTTTATTAGGGGCTTTGTCAACATAATAGTAGTTAGAGGCCCACAAACAAGATATCAGTCCGTAATGTTTCTTCTTTGCATTTATAAAATATAATGAAACAAACATAACAAGTTACCAATACCTTTCTTGTCAATCAAAAAATACATTAAACCATTCCTTTTCAAAGGCAGTTAAGTCTTTTACACAAGTCCACCTTCATATCACAAGCATAAGAACATTACTCACATGCTTTAATGTCAGTCTAATGACAAAAGAGCGGACTGTAATAAAGTGTTAGTATTTAGAATGGAGAGATTCCTCATTTACAATCATGATTAATCATTCATAAACTGCAATGTAAGCAGCGTGCTTCACAGAATCCTGTCATCATCTATTTTCTCTGGTGTTCACAATCATGTTTTCATTGTGGACATAAAAAGATGATGCTGAGTGCTGCGAGCAGGAGACACTTCAGGAAACATGACCTTAGTTAGTGACAGGAGCCTGAGCATTCACGTAACAAGAGCCACTTGATGTTACGAAAGGTTAGGGCTTGCTTCATAAGAAACTTTGCTTCTTCTTATATCATTTCATCAGCTTGATTCACCATATGAGTAAGCCAGAGGGCTATTAATAAGATGGTACATCAATTCCTCTGTCATACAAATAAATCCCTCTTGTCAAAGAGCAGAAGATGCTCTTAATGTAAGGTTCAACATCACCTTCAAAGGAGAAGTATTGAATTATACAAGAGTTTTGTCATAATGGCTGAGCACTCTTACTCAATAGATAATCTTTTTCAGAAAGCACAAGATTTGTTTCATAAGTAGATATCTTACAAATGAAAGCCCTGTTCAATGAGTAGTATCTTTTAGAGTTTGGGATTGTGTTAGTGATTCTGTTCCATACACGGGGAGATGACAATTCCTTGAAGGTCAACATTAACCCTCGTTTCAGCCCCATGCTTTTTTCTTGACTCTCAATGTAGTTTGTGGAACTGTTAACAGTTATTGTTTGCACAGCAGAGACTACAATCGCCTGGAATATTTTTGTCAAATTTTTCTTTCGCCCTTTTGCTCTCTTTTATAGACACATATTCTTGACTGATAATAGAGGTCAGGGTTTCGGTGTAAAGACAGAATGAGGGGGGTTTACGTTACCGCAGGTAGTCAGCCATTCATTTATCTTTCCAGATCTACTGTATGGTGATTTTGTAATTATTAACATTCAGAGTACACAAAAATGAAGAGAAAAAGGAAAACCCGAGCATCACGTTTGATGCGTAGTGGAAGGATTAGACACACAAAGCCTTGGCCCTGTGACACGACGTGAAGTCACTGTTTTTAATATTGATTGTCTGCTTTCACAGACACCACTGTCCAACGACATACATGTTCAGGTTAACTAGTGACTCTAAATTGTCCGTAGGTCTGAGTGTGAGTGTGAGTGGTTGTTGGTCTCTGTGTGTTGGCCCTGTGATGGACTGGTGACCTGTCCAGGGTGACCCCGCCCTCACCCAGTGTGAGCTGGGATTGGCTCCAGAACCCCCCACGACCGGGAAACGAATAAGCAGTAGAATATGTTAGAATGCCTGCTTACAGTGTA